>NC_137145.1:1460489-1550489 GCF_949319135.1 Squalius cephalus
GATGCTGAAAGGTCATACAGTGAGGAGGAGGGACGAGCTGAAGCCAGTGGTGTGTAAAGCAGATTTCCCGCTGGTCACTGGTGTGTTTCACTGGTTCTGATGGGTCAGATGGGTTTGACTCTGAATTGATATCAGCCGCTCAGAACTGAAGTTAGACATCTCATATATCACCAGCCCACACACAACCTTTAACAAACACCACACACACTAGTGTTTAAGTCGGTCATGGCTCACACATTATTTCTTGCACACTACCATTCGGGGTCGGGGAGATGTTTTTTATAATGATTTTTGAAAGAAGTCTCTTCTGCTGCATTTATGTGATCAAAAATACAGTAAAAACAGTGAAATATTATTCCATTGTAAATCATCTGTTTTCTATGTGAATATCTAGTAAAGTGTAATTTATTCCTGTGATCAAAGCTGAATGTTCAGCATCATTACTCCAGTCTTCAGTGTCACATGATCCTTCAGAAATCACTCTAATATGAGGATTTGATGATTAAGAAACATTTATGATTATTATCAGTGTTGAAAACAGTTCATATTTTTGTGGGAAACCGGCATAGATTTTATTTTTCAGGATTCTCTGATGAATAGAAAGTTCAAAAGAACAGCATTTTTTGAACATTTGACATAGAAATCTTTTTATAATATCATAAATGTCTTCACTGTCACTTTTCAGTAAATTCAATGCGTCCTTTTGTGTAAATAAATCTCTCTGACCCCAAACTGTTGATCTGTAGTGGTGAATATATTTCTTCACTGAGAGTCTCGTTCTCTCTCTATGCTGTCAGGTTATGATACAATCATGAGTCATTGTTTTTGTTTACGGTTCTTTTAATTTATGCAAATAAGCAGGTAGATGATGCGGTAATGATGGTGTGTGTGTGTGTGTGTGTCTGTGTTGTGACTGGATGTGTGAGTGACGGTTCTCTGAGGGTCTGTGTCTCTGTAGGGGGTCTCTCTCTCTCTCTCTATGTGTGTGTGTGTGTGTGTGTGTGTGTGTGCTGTAATGGCAGTGAGATGGGAAGAGGAGGAGAGCACTTGCTCCTCATTGCCCTTCCATTATCACTGGTTGACCTACTTCAGTGGAAGAGTGCGGATGAAATCACGGGTCCTGCTGGTCCCTCGACTACAATAGCCAAGAGCGAGTGTGTGTGTGTGTGTGTGTGATGCTGTCTGTCTTCCACCTCGACTCCTCAATACTCCATTGGTGTGTCATTTACAGTTAACACCTCCATTATCACCCGTGTCCTGCTGCTCTCCTGTGGCTTTCCTTTATGCCTTTGTTGCTTTTCCGGACAATAGTGGACTTGCTCGGTCTGGGGTTATGATAGTAAACTAAGATTAAATCCATTACAAAAAACCCATTTGTGTTACTAGTAATATAAACGTGTATATAAAAATATAAATAAACGTTAACTGAAACAAAATAAAGCATAAACAGCTTTAACTTACAGTCTGAATATAAATGTCTGCACAGTATGATGTTTGATTATTTTTATTTTCTTTAGTTTTCAGTGGTTTATATTTCTCTTACTTTTGTGGAGCGTAAAGGAGATATCATGGCATAGATTTATACTCCTCAGTTGTAGCTTCTGTACGTGGTCATCCAGATGCATGAAACCGTTTGATTACATAAATGCAATGATTATGAATGAATCTACTTAAACGCACATTATTATTGATCATCCGAGCATCTGTAGCCTTTTCCAAAGCTTCAACTTCAAAGTGCAATGAGAAGTCAAGTCACTTTTATTTATAAATGAACACTATCTTCAGATATTCCGACTGTTCTCACGCTGAGACGAGACGAAGAAGTCTCTTCTTTAAAGATATTGTTTTTCTTTCATCGGGATCTTAATGATTTAATTCATCTCTTGGAGGATCTGAAGGGAAACAAGACTCGATATCAATCGTATTGAAATGAAGTCGACGTCCCCCTATCTTCAATATATCATTTAGTTTGTAAGATTCTGTGAAAATACCAGTTACTCAAGTAAAAGAAGCATGATTTTATGCATTTGGCAGATGCTTTGAAATACATTGCATTGAAGCTGTGGCTGCGATACAAGATTCTTTAACCTGGCTTCATTGTCTTAATGTACTGTGATTAATCAACTAGGGAAATATGATGATATCTATTAGTTCAATTTGATCACACTTTATTTTACAGTGTCCTTGTTGCATATGTTACATGTACTTACTATAGTAATAACAGTAAATTATGCATAATTACATGCAATTAACCCTCAACCAAACCCTAACCCTACCCTAACCCTATAGTAAGTACATGTAGTTTCTTTATATCACTCAGTACTTAAATATATAATTACACTGTAACAATGACACCTTCAAATAAAGTGTTGAGGAGACGTGGAGTATCACATACTGGTTGTATATGGTGCTTTTCTAATATTTCCCTGGTGCTTTTGTGTCTTTTGTGGATCATGAGGGAGTAAACGGTGACACAATATTAATTTTTTGGGGCGAATTCTTCCTTTAAGCGATTTCACTCCATGTTTCACCATCAGGTTTATGTGAAGTGGAGGAGTTAAGAGGATTGTGGTCCTCCTGATGATGATTAAATGAGTCTGGCTCATCGGGGAGGAGTCATAACGCATTAGCTCATTAGCTTCTGAAGACGCTGGTCACGTTAGTTCAGATTCCTGCTGTAATGCCGTCAACATCGCTTGGCATCGGCTTCTCCTCACAAACGTGCCGCTCCTCCGCCGCTGCAG
This sequence comes from Squalius cephalus, assembly GCF_949319135.1. Lineage (NCBI taxonomy): Eukaryota > Metazoa > Chordata > Actinopteri > Cypriniformes > Leuciscidae > Squalius > Squalius cephalus. The sequence goes on from NC_137145.1 coordinate 1,463,234, forward strand.
GCCGAGATTTGTGCGACTTCACATTGCATTTGCCGCGTCACATCGAAGCGCACATCAAACTCGTCTCATCTGCGACTTCAACACCCACGGTGTGTCATGAACACGTCTGACGCGCAGTCTTTCTTCTTCTGAACATCTGCATGTGTTCATAAAGAGCTGCTGGTATCACTTTCAGTGGCATATAGACACACACAGGAAGGAAAAATTACACGTTTGGTCTTTTATGTGTATAAAACTGTTTTTTTTCTCAATGATATCAATGATAATATTATAGGGTGAATTGCCCTAATGTGGGACACCTAAGGTCTAGTGTTTGTAGGTCCCCCATAAATACATGAATGACAGTGAAACTATGGGTTAGACAAAGCTGTGGTGTCATGTGATCAAAATCATATGACCTATCAAATGTCCAATCATATTTGAGGGTTTTAACAAATTTGATATTAAGGAGTTAAATACATTTTAAACAAAGCAATCCTGCTACTTTTTAGCCTGATATGCTTATGAAATGTTTGTCCATCAAAAAATAGTCTAACTTTGTGTGTTTAACTATATATTTTATATTTTTATCATATTTCCTAGTGTCCCACATTAGGAAGTATGGTTTCCAAATCCGGGACAGCTTGATCAGCCTAATGTGGGACAGTACTTCAATGAGTCAAAAATGTGTGGTGGAACATGGTTTGTGGGACAAACATGGTTATTTACATGGTTTTAGTCTTGTAATGCAATATTACAATACTGTTAATGCAGATTTTTACAGTCATGAGAATTTTTTATTCTTGGAGGGCGGCTTTTTTTGTGTGTGTATGTGTGCGTGTACATGCGTACGTACGTGTGTGTGTGTGTATGTGTGTGTCATGTGTGTGTAAAAGGTAGGTAGTTGACTTAAAATGAAAAATAGCTCTGAATGTAAAAATGCCGTAGAAAACCAATAAAGCAATTCCACTTTATTTTATGCATCTGATTAATTCAATGAAATGTATTTCAGATCACAATGGCAAAGGTGAGAAAGCAGGGACAGATTGTTAGACACAGAAAGAGAGGCAGAAACAGGGAAAGGATAAGAGACAGAAACTGAATCAGTGGAGGCAGGATGAGAGGAGTCATAGAGGAGTATAGGCAGATTGTTGAGGATGGTGGGGTCCCTCAGCTGAGACTGTTGGCCAGGGCGTGGAATGACCCTAAATCTACTCTCCAGTGAATCTAAAATAAAATAAGATTTTACTATTCTACATGTATCAATGTGATTTTTGTTTTTTTATCATAGCTTTTTCAGTGTCCCATGCTGGAGACACAACTGTCCCACATTAGGAAGCTGCAGATTTTCTCAGACGACTTGCAATAAGAGCACTAATATGTCTATAATTTCTCTTATGAATGGGTTATCAGAATTTTCTGTTTTGATTTGATTAGGACACATCCTGGGTTTTTTAAAATGGTATTGGGTGTGGATTTAAGGTTTTGGTTACACATCGCAATATGTCACAGAAGTCTGAAGTGCAAAAAATGTCCCACATTAGGGCAATTCACCCATACTGTACTGTATAATATTACTGTATAATATTACTGTATAATATTATATAAAGAAAAATAGTTTCTTACTTCAGACCTCAGATGTTCAGTGTTGTTATCGTAAACTAACACTAATGATAATGACAAAAGCACATAACACAATTCTTAAAACTGAAACTTAAAACTACTTTAATAGTATTTAAATAATACTAAAATGGCACTGGTTCTCAAAAGAAGATGATCAAATTGTCAAAGGTGTGCAGTCTCGCTCTGTTAATGCCTTCTTGTTTTTCTTTCTTTGAGGGAGAAACATCTGAGACAAAGTTGATACTCGGTTAAGTGTCCAATCAGAAGTCCGAGATCTGAGTGTGAACTCCTTCATCTGCGCTGCTGTACTTCACACACTTGTGTCGTTGAATTCAGTGCGATCAGGGGAAGTTGATGCTAACGCGTAAGTGAGATCTCCATTAGGAGCTATAAAAGAGCAAACTTTGAGTAATAGCTCTCTCAGCGGAGTCTTTTTCAGGCCGTGGAAGAGCGGTGTGTGCTTGTACAGGTATGTGGGATGAGAGGAGGATTATTCATGCTTGCGTTCCTCAGGATGGAGTGTGTGAGAGTGTGTGTGAGTGTGAAGAGAGACGGGAAGAGAAAGACAGCGCTGGATTGTGTGACAGACAGTCAGAATGTTCCCGGCTCTCGTTCACTGACACGTACAGTCCTAAATGTCCTTCAGCTGTGTGTGTGTGTGTGTGTGTGTGTGTGTGTGTGGTATTCTGGGAAAAGTTAAAGTTACTGAGGTGCCAAACACTTTAAACGTTTCAGCAGTGGAAGAGGTGTGGGTGTAAAAAGTATACAAATTATTGATAGACGACACAATACAATACAGTTTGGGGTCACTACCATTTATTTATTTAAAAGAAATAAATAGTTTTATACTATGATCAAAAGTGACAGTGAAGACATGAATATAATACATAAAAAGATTCAATGCTGTTCTTTTGAACTGTCTATTCATCAAAGAATACTGAAAAATAAAAATGTATCACAAACATATGAACTGTGTTCAACACTGATAATAATCATCAAATCCTCATATTAGAGTGATTTCTGGAGGATCATGTGACACTGAAGACTGGAGTAATGATGCTGAACATTCAGCTTTGATCACAGGAATAAATATTATATTTGATTTAGATTTAAATCTAAAATAGAAATAGATTAAAGTAGGCTATTTTAAATTGTAATAATATTTAGCTATTTTTACGGTATTTTTGATCAAATAAATGCAGCCTCAGTGAGCAGAAGAGACTTTTAAAACAATAATATTTGAACAGGACGGTAATTTAGCTCAGATTTGCAGAATTTTATGTCATTGATTATTTTCACCTTTAAGTAATTTTTGAGTAAATATTGTGTTTTCGTCTCATTTTTCTGCGTTCAGTCAGGTATCGATCAAATTCTCCTCAGTCCTTATCAGTAGACAACGAAAAATCAATCTGTGCATTATGATATATTGATAACCATTCAGTGCAATGATTAGAATCAATATAAAACTAATAGTGTTTTAATAATAAGTTTAGTAGCTTTTGGTGTCTTGTTTTTCCCCCCTAATATTATGTTAATGATACATTATGTTTATATTGTGGAATATTTGGAGAATGTGTTTGGAAAAGCAGATTTAACATTGATTCATAGTGACCATAGCCAAAAATCCACTGCACTACCAGACCAGCCTGAGTGTGTGTTGTTCAGGTTAAGATAAGGCACTATGGGAAAGAGTGTGTGTGTGTGTGTGAACGTGGCCTTTTTACCCACAGTCCTTTGTGTGAGAGGAGATAAGCAGCCATGTTCTTCTGACTTTCATCTAAGTATTGATGTAGTGTGTGAATTGGTCATCATTAATGTTCTCTGATATTTCTCCAATCTTGATTTGCAGACAGGGTTTAAACTTTCACCCTCGGTATCGTGGTGAGGAATATTAAACCATACGGGGGACAAACGTGTGTGAGGACACAACAGGCGCCGCGCAGCGATCAGAATCCAGTATAAATAGTTCAATTAGCCCGTTAGTTCATTTGGAAATGTGAATGCTTATCTGCAGGGTGACGCCGAACGCTCAAGCAGAAACTTGCTGACTCCTGGAGAAACCAGGAAATGTGCAAAGCTTAATTAGGGATGAACATCACAGCGGTTGTTTAATTCAGTTTGAACGAGTCGAGCAAAAGCTGTGGTTTCATTATCCGTGCACTGGTTACACAGGCCAACTAACGCTATTAAAAATGGTCTTCATTAATTCAAAATAAGGCTACAATATAAATATAAGAGGAAAAACTTCAACAGAAAAACATTTAAAAGTTGAATTGTTAAAACTAAAATAAAAATAATGTAAAGCTAAATACAAAAATGTAAATATTAAGAAAAAAACAAAAACGATTAAAAATAAATTAAAGCTAAATACAAAAATGTAAATATTAAGAAAAAACAAAAACTATTAAAAATAAATTTAAGCTAAATACAAAAATGTAAATATTAAGAAAAAACAAAAAATATTAAAAATAAATTAAAGCTAAATACAAAAATGTAAATATTAAGAAAAAACAAAAACTATTAAAAATAAATTTAAGCTAAATACAAAAATGTAAATATTAAGAAAAAACAAAAAATATTAAAAATAAATTAAAGCTAAATACAAAAATGTAAATATTAAGAAAAACAAAAACTCTTAAAAATAAATTTAAGCTAAATACAAAAATGTAAATATTAAGAAAAAACAAAAACTATTAAAAATAAATTAAAGCTAAATACAAAAATGTAAATATTAAGAAAAAACTAAAAATATTAAAAATAAATTAAAGCTGAATACATGAATACAAAAATGTAAATATTAAGAAAAAACTAAAAATATTGAAAATAAATTAAAGCTAAATACAAAAATGTAAATATTAAGAAAAAACTAAAAATATTGAAAATAAATTAAAGCTAAATACAAAAATGTAAATATTAAGAAAAAACAAAAAAATATTAAAAATAAATTAAAGCTAAATACAAAAATGTAAATATTAAGAAAAAACAAAAGCTATTAAAAATAAATTAAAGCTAAATACAAAAAATTAAATATTAAGAAAAAACTAAAAATATTAAAAATAAATTAAAGCTGAATACAAAAATGTAAATTTTAAGAAAAAACTAAAAATATTAAAAATAAATTTAAGCTAAATACAAAAATGTAAATATTAAGAAAAAACAAAAAAATATTAAAAATAAATTAAAGCTGAATACAAAAATGTAAATTTTAAGAAAAAACTAAAAATATTAAAAATAAATTTAAGCTAAATACAAAAATGTAAATATTAAGAAAAAACAAAAAAATATTAAAAATAAATTAAAGCTAAATACAAAAATGTAAATATTAAGAAAAAACTAAAAATATTGAAAATAAATTAAAGCTAAATACAAAAATGTAAATATTAAGAAAAAACAAAAAAAATATTAAAAATAAATTAAAGCTAAATACAAAAATGTAAATATTAAGAAAAAACAAAAACTATTAAAAATAAATTAAAGCTAAATACAAAAATTTAAATATTAAGAAAAAACAAAAAATATTAAAAATACATTTAAGCTAAATACAAAAATGTAAATATTAAGAAAAAACAAAAACTCTTAAAAATAAATTTAAGCTAAATACAAAAATGTGAAAATTAAGAAAAAACAAAAACTATTAAAAATAAATTAAAGCTAAATACAAAAATGTGAAAATTAAGAAAAAACAAAAACTATTGAAAATGACAAAAGCACCTTACTTTAACACTTAAGGCCCTTTCACACTGGACGCGATTTTGACGCACGAATAATTCGCGCGATGGGTTTATTTTTTGATCAGCTGTTTGTGTAATGAGCGCTTCCACACCGAACGCGAATGTGCTGAGGCGAAAAAACGACTTTTATTTTTTTCGCTTCGATGTCGATTTTTTTTTACTTTTGCGGCGACAGAAAAGGCTTCAGCCAATCACATACTACAAGAACAATGATTTGAAAGACAATGTGTGGCGTAGCATTGCCAACCAACCGGTTATCACGACTGTGAGTGTGTTGTGTGATAGTTTTAGTCGTTGTGTAGTCCTGTGCTGTGTAGGCTAGCAGGCCAAACTACATTTGGGATAGAAAGCTAACACTATTATCGTCAAAGATAGAGACAGAGACCGTGTTTACTTTGAACACGTAACAAAATGCAGTGAGACTATTTAGGGCTGCTTTTAGTATACTATACATTCTTTGTGTGATATCTACAGTTTCTAGTCGAATGATTTTTAGCTTACTTACTTCGTGTGTTACATGTAATGTGTAGTTACATTACAAAACGCACTGTTGAAGACGCAAAAAACAAAACAAAACTGTGCACATAAGCATACTCCCCTTCAGACTCTCTGTTCTGTAAGATTGGGTGCACCCAAAACCTTCTTTTCTGTCTTTTAAATAAAATGAAAAGCTCGTCTTCACTGGATGCTATGACTATGACTGGATGATGATGATGATGAAGTGTCCATGTTTTCTCAGCTGTCGGCGCGATTCGCGCGAAAGTTTTGGAATGTTGAAGCTCTCTGAACGTCACAGACGTCGCAAATTCGCGTCGCGGCTGATGTGAATGGTTTTGATGCGAACTATTCGCACACGAACTATTCGCTTTTTCGTTTCGCTTTTTCGTTACGCATCCGGTGTGAAAGGGCCTTTAACCTAAAATTAAAATTAAATCTGAAAATATACAAATTCAAAATATTACTAAAATGCAAGTAAGAAAACCAGTATTATTGTATTAATATTTAGAGATTATTATAGTATTTTAGTAATATTTTGAATTTACTCCCGTATTACTAATATTTTGAATAGTCTCCCATGTGAGACTATAGGCAAATCATTTATTATTTTACAGTAAATCTGTAGCATTAGTAAAATATCAGAATCAATGATGCAAACTTCATCAAATGAGACAAATTCTCCTTTAAAAAGGCAATAGTGTCATTATTCAGCTCAATTCTGTTCAATGTTGATTCAGTTCAACACCATCAAAACCGACGAGAGGCTCGAATCTTCCAAAGTTTCTCTATGGCGCTGAAACCTAAAGATGTCCGAGTTCCCCGTGCAACCGATACTCAACTGCCATTGGCTGATCGGCGTTCGAGGGGAGGGGCTTACCGGTAGGTCAATTGTGAAACATTCGATTCAGCTGTAAAGTTTGTGATCATATGAGCAGCGTGAGGAAATCAGATGGCAAACGTGTTCTCTAGCCAAACCTTTGTGCTCATGGTTGTGTAGTGCACACTGATCATCATCTTGATCCCATCTGTGAGTGTCCCGGATCCGCAGTAACGAGCTGTGCTTCAGTAACGACCTCGAGGCTCTGGAGGTCAGGGTGTGACCGCATCTTCTCCGGCCAATTATCATGTGTGCGCTGACGATCCCTCGCTGGGACACGTGTGACAGGAGTACAGTGAGATCTGGCTTTGATTGGCACCATCATTAAACCCTCCGAGCAGACGAGCCGTGACCTCCACGCCAGCCTTGACCCCCGACCCCTGCTGTAAAAACACTGTCTCTGCATGGGTGCGACGATTCTCAAATGTTTGTCCTAGATAGAGAAGAAACAGAGAAAATGCTGTTTCTCAGGTGATTATGAAGAAAAACACCCTTGGACTTGCCAAGACACCAGTTTTTGTAAACTCAATAAATCTGTATATAATCTCCAAATAATCTCCCAATAACAAATTAGTCTTACTGTATGTCAAATATTGATTCATTTTTATTCTATTTATGTCTAACAATTTTTTTTTTTATGAGAGACACCTGAGGTAAAGTTGATACTTTGTAAATGTTTTTAAAATGTAATACTTTATTAAATGTTTTGCATTTTATTATCTTTATTAACATTTATTGCAGTGGTTCTCAACCAGGGGTTCAGGATGCATAAAATGATTTAAATTAGTACATTATTAAATATTAAATTTATTATATATTATATATATTATATATATATATATATATATATATATATATATATATATATATATATATATATATATATATATTTAGTAATATATTATATTCACTAAATATTAATATTAGGAGAACCAGTGTTAGTTTAATTAAATATTTAAATATTAATACATATTTAACTTTTATTAAACCAATTTAACTCTTAAAATAATCTAACTCAAGATCGTATTTATTTTTCCCCTCCTTCAATATCTATTGTTTTTATTGAAGATCATCAGTTCTGGAATCGCAGAATCAACTGAATATATAATAACTCCCAGTTTCTGTTAACAAAAGTAGTTTGAAAACTACTTTATCTTAACTATAGCAGAAATAACATGTGTATATTTAAGAAAAATGTAAATACAATATAATTTATAGTATATACATGCAAATATTTCTTACATGCATGTGTGTGTATTTATATATAGAACATAATTATACACACTACACACACATATATTATGTAAACACAAACGTTTATTGTAAATGCAGTTAATTGTTGTCCAGCACTGAACATCATGATTGGAGTATTGTGACAGCACGGGTTTACTGACATGATCTGAAGTGATTTGTGAGGAACTGTTGTGGACTCCGTCAGTTAAACGCAGTGGGAAACGTCTGGTCTCTGGGATGGTGGCGTGCCGCTGTAAATTAGTCCCTGGCGGAGACACGGTGCTTGCTGGGTAATTTGGACAATGGGGCGTTTGACAGCTCACCCATCACTGCGACTGCACCCCGGGGACGAAGCCCTTGCGCTCCTTCAGCCGCTCTAAGTAGCAGCATCATTCTCCAATCAACCAACAAAATGGCTTTTCATCCGGCACTGGAAAAGAGCTGAGGATTGAGAGAGAGACAGACTTTTTCCCTTCATAAATCTCTCTCTCCTGCAAGGATTGGCTGTATGATTGAAACCGCTTTGAAAGGCTGGAAGAATGCATCCTTTGTCAGATTTTTTTGGCCTTGTAGTTCATCTATAAACACAGTTTTGGGGATGTTTTGGTATCCGGCTGTAGTTTGGGTTTCATTGGCTGGTGATTCGGAGCCGCTCTAGCGCTCGGTTTCCATGACACCCTGGGAATTAATATTTCTCTCTGTGCTCCGTACAAATCATTTCCCATGGTGATGAGTGAGGAATGTGGCCTTGTGCCGAATGGAGATCTCAGATACTGAAAGAATGAGAGTTTCCCCTGTAGGGCTCGCCAATATATATATATCTCCTATATTCACATCGATACGTTTCACATTTAAGCATGAGATAATTTCATTCAGGGATTTCACAGTGATTTCAGTGGCCTATTAAGTTTCCTAAAGACTGTCATTGGACTGGTCATGATTGACTCGTGGGTTTGAGTGTTTTAAGACGGATGTTTTAATAGCATTTCTGATTTAAACTTGCTTTATTTTATTCATGTTTGTAAATGACTTGAATCATTACTCAACTCTTTGATTCAGTAGTTTGTTTTTGTTGGTACCATTCGTTTGTGTGGCGTTTTTTATTTATTATTTGTTTTAGTTCTCATTAGAAATAGATGATGGTAAATGTTGTTTATTAAACATAATGATTAGATTATAAAAAATAAATCTTTTATACTATTCTTAAATACTATTCTTGTTCATTCAGTTGCAAACATTTGGGAAAACATGTCTACTTGTTTTTTTAAATAATTGTCTAATTATTAATTTATTATATAATATATATAATTTATAAATAATATTTATTTATTGTTTATTTTTATTGTTACTTATTATTTACTTAAAATTGACTTTATTAAGTATTGTTTTTCTAATTATCAATCAGAATTACTTATTTTTTGATTGCTATTTTTCTAAGAATGTATTTATTGATTATTTTATAAGTATTTACTTTTTACTGTAGTTTACTGCTTTATTCTTATCTAGATATTATTAATCCTAATGTTTTCCTAAGTACTTTTATAATTATTATTATAACATTTACTGTAGTTTACTGCTTAATTATTCTTATTCTTTATTATTATTATTATTAAGTATTATTCATCTAGTTATTAATCTTAATATTTTTTATTCATTAATGAATATTTTCCTAAGTACTTTTATTATTATTATTATTATAACATTTTACTGTAGTGTACTGCTTTGTTATTCTATAAATATTATTTTTCATATATTCTTAATCATATTTATTTATTTTTATTTTCTAAGTATTTGAGTCATTATTTTCTATTATTATTTACTTACATTTTTACAGAATTTTACTTCTTACATTTAAAACTGTAGAATCGAATTGGCCACAGCGGCTGTAATGAAATGATGGTTCTAATATAAAATTTTTAAAAAATCACATTTCGGAGTGAATGCATGCATGAATCTGAGTGTGTGTGCGCCTCTCGACTCTGTTGGATCAGATGAAGATCCTCCAGCCGAGCGATTCTTCAGGACACGCTGTCAGACCCTCTCGCCGGCCCGTTTGCTCTGATGTGTTACTGGAGAGACGCCAGACGAGCGAGTGTTTAGGCCTGGAGGTCAGATGCGCTGTGCATGTTCACAGGGGAAGGTCACGCTCTCGGGAAGTGCGCAGATGCTTATGTCCTGTTTACCCACAATACACCTGTTTTCACCTGGAGGTCCCTCGTCATCCTCACTTGCAAGTTAGCTTGAATAATTGTAATATGTCTACATTGCACATGAGTTTTTAACGTGAATCATGGACTTCCATGAAAATGTGGTCAAGCTTTATCCTCCTTAATCCTGAAGATCTTGCTGCGTTTTGAATCTTGAGTGGCACTTCCGGTTTGGGGAACTTCCATTCAAAAAGACTGAAACTAATCATTTCAAATCATACGGTTGTCCTACAAATAAAGCTGATTCGCCTAATGAGCTATCAGTTTTCTTTCATGTTTTATTCAAGAATAACATGAGAATAACGTAACACTTGGTATTTTAACGTGACGTTATAACAAGAATATCTATGGCAAGAGCTCTTTTCAGTCGCTGCTTTCTTTTCCTCGTCATTATTTTCTTTTTCCTTTTGCAATCCGCTGTAAAAGTATGACAAAGGACAACATATACTGCACATTTGTGGTCCGTTCTCCCGATTTAACTTACGATATATGCCATTAATAATTCACTGGAATGCACGAAGAATCTCTCGTTTTTTCTCCCCAAATCCCAGGTTTGTTTTCACGGGTAAATACAATTTATAATCTGTCAAAATGATGGAAATCACTTTGAAATAGTATCACGCAATGCTGAAGTTAATACATTTTTTTTATTTATTAAGGCAACGTCTGTTACATAATACAGATTACCACAGTGATATTTAACCGTCCGATTCACGCTTTTGGGGTTATTCATGGTCTGCTTTTACACTTTTAAATGTCCTTTGGTTGAAGCAATGTTTGGCTGAACCAATGTTCAGTGGTTGAAGGGTGAGTGGAATAATGTAATGTCATTGTACACAGTTAAAAAACATATATATTATTGTGTCCATATGGCTAGTCTTTCACTGATTGTTTACAGCCTAACGGAAGTTACACCCATAAAATGCGCAAAGCGTCAAGGGGCGCAGGAATAATGTGGACAGACCTTCAGTCTAATAATTTCATTCATTCATTCATTCGTTCATTCATTCATTCATTCATTCATTCATTCATCCGTTCGTTCATCCATTCGTTCATTCGTTCATTCATTCGTTTATTCATTCGTTCATTCATTCTCTCTTATTTATTTATTCATTTACTTAAAGTGGTAAACTATAGTAAAATGTATTATTCTCAATGTATTATATATTGTTTTTAATTATTAACCATATTTATTTATTATATTTCTAATTTTGTATTATTATTTGTAGTATTATTTACTTAAATTTGACTGTAGTTTACAGCTTTATCATTCTTTATCATTATTTTTAAGATATTCTTAAATATATATTCATTATTATTTTCTAAGTAATTATAAATTATTATTATTATTATTTACTTAAATTGTACTGTAGTTTTACTGCTTTATTATTCTTTAGCATTATTTGTTCTAATTATTAATCATAATTAGTTAATAATTATTACTTAAATACTTAGAAAAATATTATTAATATTATTATTATTATTATTATTTACTTACATTTTACTGCAGTTTACTCGTTTATTATTCTTTAAGTATTATTTTTCTAGTTATTAATTCTATTTATTTATTTATTTATTTAAAGTGGTAAACTACAGTAACGTATTATTCTTTAAGTATTATTTTAAAGTTATCATTAATCATAATGATGTGTGATGATTATTTTTCTAAATATGTATTATTATTAAAATGTACTGTAGTTACTGCTTTATTATTCTTTAAGTATTATTTTTTAGTCATTAATCAATTACATATTTATTAATTAATTATTATTCCTCAAGTATTATTTTTTTAGTTGTTCATCAATTATTTATTCATTCATTATTACTTAACATTTCTCGAAGTATTTATTATTAATGTTATTATTATTATTATTATTTACTTAAATTTTACTGTAGTTTAGTGCTTTATTATTCTTTAAGTGTTATTTTTAGTTATTAATCATAATTGTTTATTTATTCATTATCACTTCATATTTTTCGAAGAATATATTATTAGTATTATTATTATTAGTAGTAGTAGTAGTATTGACTTCATTTTTACTGTATTTTATTTCTTAGATTTATTCTAAGAATATATAGTAGCTATAATGAAGTTATTATTCTACTTTTAAAAAAATAAAATCACATTTCAGAGTAAATACATACATTTGTTTTACACAAGCCTCAGTGTAACCTCGTGTGTTTGGCCAGAGTTTGGTTTCTTTCATAGCCGTGCAGAGCAGGAGATGACAGCACACTCATACAGGCAGGAGCAAGTATGAAATATCATTAAACCTGAATTTAGTTGTCAGATGTTCAGTGGAGGAAGAGCTTGTTGTGGTGAGATTCGGGCTGAAGTGAATATCATGGCAACCGCGTGTTTCTGTTCTGACCTAGAAAGAATGAAATGATTGTGTGTTTCCTTCAGTCGAGACTCTCTATCTGTGAAGTTAAGCAGTAATCACCCGCTGTTAACGCTTATCACACAATACAAACACACACACATTTGGAGTGTTTTTTTCATCCAGGCTAACAGAAAGTACGAGTAAAACAAGGAGGACAGTCGCATATCTGCAGTTTCGTAAGAATCTTATCTGCTCTTTTCTTCAGTATTGACGCATCAGAGACAAGCGTGCACGTTCATTTTTGGCAATTAACGTGTTTAAATAGAAGCAGAATGAACTGAAACATGCTTATTGTTCGACCCACACACAAAACATGAACATTTGTTGAATAATTGATGGAGTTGAATTCCTCTCGCTGGTTAATCTGAGGCCGTGATGAAATGTTTCACCTCTGGATTGATCCGACCCGTTTTCCCGTGATGATTTCAGGCTTAAACTTCAGATGAAAGGCTCCGGTCCTCATAAAGTGTGTGTTTGATTTGAGTGTGTTTTGGACATTAGTGATCAGTGGTCATATGTTTATTTAAGAAACGTCGTGTGTGTTCATCAGAATTGTGACATCCTGAAATCCTTTTATTGTACACTGTAATAAACATTGTTGGTTTAACTTTAAAAAGTATGTTACCTGGTCGCCTTTAAAAGTTGAGTTCATTGAAATTAAAAATTTGAGTTAATACAACGAAGATAGGTTTCATAAATAGAATCTCAAAATATTATGTTATTTGAACCACATTGATTATTATTATTATAATTTATTTATTTTTATTAAGATAATCATCTCAAACACAGTACAAGCATCAGATTGTTACATTATTAAACGGAGGGGAAAAAGCACAAAATGAGCAAGCATTATAAATGCTCACATACGAATAAACATGTAAACTACTAAATAAACCAGAAAAAATAAGTTTTCCACATTAATTATTTTGACAAAAAAATACAAAGTTGTGATAAAATAATCCTGTTTACAGTGTAGGACAGGTTCATCGTTTGAAGTTCCCACACCTCATATTGCGCATCATTCCTGCTCTCCGTGCCGCAGCCGAGAAGAGAGGAAATAAAAGCAGAGGATGAGAAGGAGAGCGAGAGAGATGGAGGATTTATGCCGGCGTTCACGCTTGACTCTCTCCTGATGGAGGAGACGCAGCGCTGAGGTGATACACTGCCTTCCCGGAGCCATAAATCTGACGCGCACAGATCGAATCGAGCTTATCTTTCACTGCGCTGTCACACACTCATCTCACACACGTGGAGGAGACATGTAGAGGAGCAGTGTGTGTGTGACACACTCATCTCACACACGTGGAGGAGACAGAGGAGCAGTGTGTGTGTGTCACACTCATCTCACACACGTGGAGGAGACATGTAGAGGAGCAGTGTGTGTGTGACACACTCATCTCACACACGTGGAGGAGACATGTAGAGGAGCAGTGTGTGTGTGACACACTCATCTCACACACGTGGAGGAGACATGTAGAGGAGCAGTGTGTGTGTGACACACTCATCTCACACACGTGGAGGAGACATGTAGAGGAGCAGTGTGTGTGTGACACACTCATCTCACACACGTGGAGGAGACATGTAGAGGAGCAGTGTGTGTGTGACACACTCATCTCACACACGTGGAGGAGACAGAGGAGCAGTGTGTGTGTGACACACTCATCTCACACACGTGGAGGAGACATGTAGAGGAGCAGTGTGTGTGTGACACACTCATCTCACACACGTGGAGGAGACAGAGGAGCAGTGTGTGTGTGACACACTCATCTCACACACGTGGAGCAGACATGTAGAGGAGCAGTGTGTGTGTGACACACTCATCTCACACACGTGGAGGAGACAGAGGAGCAGTGTGTGTGTGACACACTCATCTCACACACGTGGAGGAGACATGTAGAGGAGCAGTGTGTGTGTGACACACTCATCTCACACACGTGGAGGAGACATGTAGAGGAGCAGTGTGTGTGTGTGACACACTCATCTCACACACGTGGAGGAGACATGTAGAGGAGCAGTGTGTGTGTGACACACTCATCTCACACACGTGGAGGAGACAGAGGAGCAGTGTGTGTGTGACACACTCATCTCACACACGTGGAGGAGACAGAGGAGCAGTGTGTGTGTGACACACTCATCTCACACACGTGGAGGAGACAGAGGAGCAGTGTGTGTGTGACACACTCATCTCACACACGTGGAGGAGACAGAGGAGCAGTGTGTGTGTGACACACTCATCTCACACACGTGGAGGAGACAGAGGAGCAGTGTGTGTGTGACACACTCATCTCACACACGTGGAGGAGACATGTAGAGGAGCAGTGTGTGTGTGACACACTCATCTCACACACGTGGAGGAGACAGAGGAGCAGTGTGTGTGTGACACACTCATCTCACACACGTGGAGGAGACATGTAGAGGAGCAGTGTGTGTGTGACACACTCATCTCACACATGTGGAGGAGACAGAGGAGCAGTGTGTGTGTGACACACTCATCTCACACACGTGGAGGAGACAGAGGAGCAGTGTGTGTGTGACACACTCATCTCACACACGTGGAGGAGACATGTAGAGGAGCAGTGTGTGTGTGACACACTCATCTCACACATGTGGAGGAGACAGAGGAGCAGTGTGTGTGTGACACACTCATCTCACACACGTGGAGGAGACATGTAGAGGAGCAGTGTGTGTGTGTCACACTCATCTCACACACGTGGAGGAGACAGAGGAGCAGTGTGTGTGTGTCACACTCATCTCACACACGTGGAGGAGACATGTAGAGGAGCAGTGTGTGTGTGACACACTCATCTCACACACGTGGAGGAGACATGTAGAGGAGCAGTGTGTGTGTGTCACACTCATCTCACACACGTGGAGTAGACAGAGGAGCAGTGTGTGTGTGACACACTCATCTCACACACGTGGAGGAGACATGTAGAGGAGCAGTGTGTGTGTGACACACTCATCTCACACACGTGGAGGAGACAGAGGAGCAGTGTGTGTGTGTCACACTCATCTCACACACGTGGAGGAGACATGTAGAGGAGCAGTGTGTGTGTGACACACTCATCTCACACACGTGGAGGAGACAGAGGAGCAGTGTGTGTGTGTCACACTCATCTCACACACGTGGAGGAGACATGTAGAGGAGCAGTGTGTGTGTGACACACTCATCTCACACACGTGGAGGAGACAGAGGAGCAGTGTGTGTGTGACACACTCATCTCACACACGTGGAGGAGACAGAGGAGCAGTGTGTGTGTGACACACTCATCTCACACACGTGGAGGAGACATGTAGAGGAGCAGTGTGTGTGTGACACACTCATCTCACACACGTGGAGGAGACAGAGGAGCAGTGTGTGTGTGTCACACTCATCTCACACACGTGGAGGAGACATGTAGAGGAGCAGTGTGTGTGTGACACACTCATCTCACACACGTGGAGGAGACAGAGGAGCAGTGTGTGTGTGTCACACTCATCTCACACACGTGGAGGAGACATGTAGAGGAGCAGTGTGTGTGTGACACACTCATCTCACACACGTGGAGGAGACAGAGGAGCAGTGTGTGTGTGACACACTCATCTCACACACGTGGAGGAGACATGTAGAGGAGCAGTGTGTGTGTGACACACTCATCTCACACACGTGGAGGAGACATGTAGAGGAGCAGTGTGTGTGTGACACACTCATCTCACACACGTGGAGGAGACATGTAGAGGAGCAGTGTGTGTGTGTGACACACTCATCTCACACACGTGGAGGAGACATGTAGAGGAGCAGTGTGTGTGTGACACACTCATCTCACACACGTGGAGGAGACATGTAGAGGAGCAGTGTGTGTGTGACACACTCATCTCACACACGTGGAGGAGACAGAGGAGCAGTGTGTGTGTGACACACTCATCTCACACACGTGGAGGAGACAGAGGAGCAGTGTGTGTGTGACACACTCATCTCACACACGTGGAGGAGACAGAGGAGCAGTGTGTGTGTGACACACTCATCTCACACACGTGGAGGAGACAGAGGAGCAGTGTGTGTGTGACACACTCATCTCACACACGTGGAGGAGACAGAGGAGCAGTGTGTGTGTGACACACTCATCTCACACACGTGGAGGAGACATGTAGAGGAGCAGTGTGTGTGTGACTTCATCTCACTTCATACACACCTGGAGATCGGCCCGTGTTTACTTCGTCTGAACTTTGAATCTAACTAAACTAAAAAAAAATTGTTAATTTTTAATACACTCGCAAGAAAATGGATACATAATCAAATTCACAAATATTACACCATTTAAACATTATTCAAACACATAGTCTGAGTTACTAAAACAATCTTTATCAAAGAATACACTTGTTTGTTCACAGTTTGAACGTTCTTGTTTCCATTTGTTTAATTTCAAGATCTGAGGTGAATTATCCACTGTTGCTTTTACAGCTTCAAAGCTGGAGCACTAAATGATATTCAGAGTCACATGACATGCTTTAAACATTAAATAAAGCACATAAACAGTGCCTGAGATTATCATCGCCACACTTTGTGTTTGTTGTTCCAGCGCGACGTCACAGAAAAATAGAAACCGTTTCAACATGGAAAATAACCTTTTATTGCGCGGCGTGTGTAGTTAGCACACGGTGTAAGTCTGGAGTTGATTCAGTTTCCATTCTGACAGATTCACAGAGTAATTCAGTAGATCCAGCCAGCGAGTTTGAGAGTCATTTGAGCTGATTCATCACCAGCTGTGCTCTGTGTGCCGCTGCGCTTGATAACACAGAGAGATGTTGTCTGTGTATTATTGTGTTGATGTTGTTTCTCGCATCCCAGGATTTTGATCTCATCACATTCAGTTGAGGCTGCAGATTCACGGCTCTCTTCAAATATCATTTCTCTCTGCAGCAAACGTCCAGCATGTGTTGTGTGGCGAAACGCTGACTCCATTTCCCTCGTTTCCCGCTCAGAAACATCTCTCGCTCTGGAAGGATTCATTTCCTCAAATCATGTTATTCCGTCCAGCAACTCCTCGTGTTTGCTCTTGATTTGACAGTGTGCTGGCGATGCCGTTTCCAGCGCTCCTGCTTTTCTCCCTCTTGTCTTTTGTCAAATTGCTTCCAGTTTTATTGCGATATTTCCCTGCAGTGTTTGTGTTTCTCTCAGACTCGCAGTGCTGATGCGCTTTCACCAACACTAAACTCATGTCAGAACAGGCATTACACTGAGACACGCAGCTGTACACATCATCTTAATCTTCTATATAAATAGGTAAATAGCTCTGCATAACAACGGAAATCTTTTGATAAAGTTATTTTTGTTTAAAGGTAATGTGTCATTTTTTTGTCAGTCTAGCAAGTTATTAATAGAGTTTTATTGGTAAATGCTGTTAAAAATAATGATAATAATAATTGTATTTATGTATGCCATATATTTATTTATCTATGCCATATTTATTTATTTATTTAATTGCAGTTTATTTATACTGTCACACAATAGGGAGGCCAATTTGAACACAACTATGTGAATCAGAATCAGAATCAGAATCAGAAAGAGCTTTATTGCCAAGTGTGCTTGCACCCACAAGGAATTTTTCTTGGTACTGAAGCTTCCAGTGCACATATACAAATACAAATACAACAAGAACATAGTAATACAAATTCTAAGAATGAAAATATATAAAAAATAAATAAAAATAGTATAAAAGTAAAAAAATAGGGTCACAGTTGGGTTTAGTCTGAATAACATTTACAGATTATAAACATATTTACAGTATTTTGAGTAGTATGAATAATATAGATATAAATATCACCTGAGTTTATTGCACTAGACAGTGGGAGTATTGCACTTACAGGCATATGCTTTGGGGGGCATGTTAAGTGTTCAGAAGGGAAATGGCCTGTGGAAAGAAACTGTTCCTGTGCCTGGAAGTTCTTGTGGCCAGTGATCTGTGTCGCCGTCCTGACGGTAACAGTTCAAACAGGGGGTGTCCAGGGTGAGTGGAGTCTGTGATGATTTTACCTGCTCTCTTCCTCACTCTGGAAGAGTACTGGTCCTGGAGGGTTGGCAGGGGGGCACCAATAATCCTCTCTGCAGTCCGGACTGTCCGTTGTAGTCTCCTGATGTCCGATTTGGTAGCTGAACCAAACCAGACAGTGATGGAAGTGCTTAAAACAGACTCAATGACGGCTGAGTAGAACTGGATCAGCAGCTCCTGTGGCAGATTGAACTTCTTCAGCTGGCGAAGGAAGTACAGTCTCTGCTGGGCCTTTTTCACAATGGAGTCAATGTGATTTGCCCACTTCAGGTCCTGGGAGATGGTAGAGCCCAGGAACCTGAATGACTCCACTGCTTCCACAGTGCTGTTCATGATGGTGAGAGGGGGGAGTGCTGGGGTGTTTCTCCTGAAGTCCACGATCATCTCCACTGTTTTGAGCGTGTTCAGCTCAAGGTTGTTATAACTGCACCAGACAGCCAGCTGTTCAACCCCCAGTCTGTAAGCAGACTCGTCACCATTTTGGATGAGACCGATGACAGTGGTGTCGTCTGCAAATTTCAGGAGCTTGACAGAAGGGTCTTTAGAAGTGCAGTCATTAGTGTACAGGGAGAAGAGCAGAGGGGAGAGAACGCACCCTTGGGGGGCGCCAGTGCTGATGGTGACGCCAGTGCTGATGTGCTTTTCTTATTTCGAAATATACATATTTTTAAAAGGTAATGTGTAATTTTTAAGATTTAGAGTCATTGTAATTCAATCATTAGTAGTTTGATAAATTATTTTTTGTTAATAATAATAAGGTTTTACTGGTAAATGCTATTTAAAATAATGATAATGATCATTTTAGTTATTTATGCTGTTTATTGATTTTTTTAATGTCGTTTATTTGTTAATTTACGCCATTTATTTATGACGTTATGTCGTTTATTCATGACGTTTATTTGCCATTTATTTATACCGTAACAAAATAGGGAGGCCGTTTTGAAAGTGTTCACCAACATGCTTTTCTCCTTTCGATAACATATATATATTTAAAAGGTAATGTGTCATTTTTAATCTCTAGTGTTACTGTAATTCAGTTAATGACTATAGAGTTTTATTGGTAAATGCTATTTAACAATAATAACAATAATAACTCTTGTCTGCCCCGTTACCTAATTGCTGTTTATTATATTGTCTAAAATAATGATGTCATTTGAACTAGGGCTGCACGATATTGAAGAAAATTGCGATATGCGATACGATAATGCTTAAAGTGTGTAAAATAAACTTAGATTATCTTTAAGATATATTTCAAATTATATAACCTACATGCGTGTTTCACATTCTTTTTTGTGACAGTAAAGCATCCCTACAGCTTCTGAAAGTGAACATCAGTGTTTCACTGTATATAAGAAGTGTTATTTTAACATCAGTGTAAACCTCGGGGTTCAGGTTATCCTAGCTTTATTCAACAACAGAAACTGAATAATCAAATGTAAAAATAAACACTGCTTAGTTTTCACTGTATCATTTAAATATATCCTGACTCTTATTAAAGCTACTAGAGTGATTCAGCCGAGAGCAGTGAGTGATTTTCTCTTGTGTTCATGACCCCAGTTATTGCAAGCCGTTGCGATATGCATATCGCGATATTTCGATGATCTCGCTATATTGTGCAGCCCTGATTTGAACGCTTTCAACCACGTGCTCGTCTCCCTCTCGTCTTCATCAATTGCTTCCAGTTTTCTTGCGATATTTCCCTGCAGCGTTAGTGTTTCTCTCAGACTCGCAGGTGCCGATGCGCTTTCACGAACACTAAACTCATGCCAGAACACGCGTTACTGAGGACTTCACACGCATCCAGCGACGGCACGGCACACGCTGCTCTGGGGGAGCCGGCGTTAATTGAAAAAACAATTAGGCTTCGGGTGAGAGAGACTCAGGCTTCCAGTGAACCCGAACACGAGGACACTTCCTACATCATTTATTCCCAGCATGCTCTTGTCAGAGTGGATTGTTTGGATACACATGGCCTGCTCTCTGCACATGCGGAGACTTGTGTTGTTTTAGGTTTTTCTTTCTGGCTTTGAAGATGTTTGGCCCTCGACACACTCGTTTCATCTGCGATCCGCCATATGACTGGGAGGTGAAGAGAATCTTACAGCTGTTGTGTTTGTTTTCCTGCACGAATCTTATCACGCTTGTTTTAGCTGGTTATCTTGTCCGCACTGCTTTTCAAAGAGTCGTTGCTCTCGTGTGGCGAGTTACAAAGGACTCGACCTCTTTATTTTAGGAACCCGCTCCTTTGAGCTCTTTATTCTTGAGTTCCTCACACAGATCTTTGGTGTCTCACACTGTTAAGATGAGACTTTGATATCGGAGCTCGGGATATCTGGACCGCCTGGCTTTGGAAGAGCAAATAAAGATCTCTTGAGTGTCAGCAACTCCAGACCAGGGTTATTATTGTTAACTGAAACTAAAACCATTAAAAACATGTTTGTTCATATAAACTACCTTTCAAACAGTTTGGGGTCAGCACTTTTATTCATCAAGGATCCATTTAAATGGATGTGACAGTAAAGGCATTTATAATGTTATAAAAGATTCTATTTCAAATAAATGCTGTACTTCAGAACTTTCTATTCATCAAAGAATCCTGAAAAATAAAATGTATTAAGGTTTCCACAGAAATATGAACTGTTTTCAACACTGATCATAATCATAAATGTTTCTTGATCATCAAATCATCATATTAGAGTGATTTCTGAAGGATCATGTGACACTGAAGACTGGAGTAATGATGCTGAAAATTCAGCTTTAATAAATTACACTTTACTAGATATTCACATAGAAAACAGCTGTTTTACATTGCAATAATATTTCACTGTTTTTACTGTATTTTTTTTTAAATAAATGCAGCTTTGGTGCGACTTCTTTCAAAAACATAAAAAAAATCTTACCGACCCTAAACTTATAAATAGTAGTGTATACAAATAAAATAAAAACACAAAAACTTATATATACAATAATATGCAAACACTTATTTTATATCAGTTACTTGACAAGGCAACATTTCTCATTAATTCTTTAGTTTGTTCTAAAATAACAAAAACTTAAATAAACACTATATAAATATTGGAAAAAAGCACTAAAAACTAATAAAAATAACAAAAACACAAAATGACAAAACATTCAAAAAACGTTCAAAACATTTGAACATGGAAAATCTAAAAATAAAAAGTAGTTGAAAATATGAATGAAAACTCTAACGCGCTCCAAACATATGAATGCAGTGCATCTGTGAAGTGTTTGTTATTCCAGGCTCGCAGGACTGACGGGTCACTGCGCGGTCCTGCCTTCATATCAGAGCTTACGAGACTGCGTTTCATTTTCATGAGCCATTCCAGCGGGAGAAATCCAATTGAGAAGTTTTCCCCGGAATATGCACTCTTCTCTCACACTCGCCGACCTTCCATCTCTCGCTTTCTGTGTTCATACAGTCAAGCTTTCACTCCAGCTGCAGTTTCTGAGCGTGCCATACGCCGTTACATCAATGTGGATTAGATTTACAGTTTTCCGTGGCATTCTGCTCGCAATATTTATAAATGTAGGTCATCTTATGGTACTTTCATAAATCCAGGGGCAAAGTTATTACTTTTCAAAGAAGTGTTTCGTTTTTATTTACACTGTTTCCACTAGAATATGAAGCAGCAGCAGTGTTTGCTTTCAATGTTGTGCATCAAATCCTCATATTAGAGTGATTTCTGAAGGGTCATGTGACACTGAAGACTGGAGTAATGATGCTGAACATTCAGCTTTGATCACAGGAATAAATGACACTTTACTAGATATTCACAAATCTGCAATTATGCAAGTTTTTACTGTATTTCTGATCAAATAACTGCAGCCTTGGTGAGCAGAAGAGGCTCTTTCTAAAAACCACTTCATATTTTGAATAGAAGTTTATGCACAAAATATGCATATTAATGACTTTAAACATGCCTGGTTACTTGTGGATTTGATGGTCTTTGCTGGACAAGTTGCTCAACGATGCCAAAACCCAATTGTTTCCCCTCCAGATTTGTTTTAATTTGATTTATGCACAAACAATAAAATAAGCATCATAATCCAAATTCACATGTGGATTCATATTCAGAAAAGCCTTTTTCGGTTATTATAGTACTATGGCATAATATGATCCAGTGGAAACACTTTTGCATATTCTAATATCCTCAATGGAAATGTATGAAATTAAATTTTAATCTCACTTCATATGGAAGCAATTTGGGGTCGATCTCTGATTAAGATCACTCTAAAGGGTTGCAGATTTGTTGGTGAAGGCGACGTGATTTCAGTGAAACATTGCATCAGAATAGACGAAACACTAATTGCCTTAAGCGTGTTGTTCTAGTTTCTAAAGGTGACGGAGGTCACGCAGCGTCTGTGTGGTGTGACTGCTAAAGCTAAAAACTCACAGGCAATTAAAAGACACTGAGCAGCTCAGATGATTCAAGGTCAGACTCTTTTATACACGCTTTTTTCTTGTTTTTATTTCTGTGGAGATTCAACAGGCCTGTTTTTCTGAGGGGAAGGTGTGGTTGAGTTTTCTAGATGTGACTGTGATAACTGTGACTCAAATTACATCCCCGAGCTCCAGCATCAAAGCATGGCAGTCTGGCGTGAAGGTTCCCCAGCGTGACGGCATGCAGACGGGGCGGAGCCCAACACGGGACACACACACACACACACACTCTTCTGTTGAGGGTCAACTGTCCACGCCAGCAGTTACTCTTAGAAAAAAAGTTCAGTGAGGTCTTGTATTGAGCTCTAAGGTTCTTGATTCAGTTTTAAAGAACCCTTCTGTGGGGTCCTATATAGAACTCTAAGGTTCTTGATTCAGTTTTAAAGAACCCTTCAGTGGAGTTCTATATAAAACTCGGGTTCTTGATTCAGTTTTAAAGAACCATTCAGTGTGGTTCTATATAAAACTCGGGTTCTTGACTCAATTTTAAAAAACCCTTCAGTGAGGTTCTATATAAAACTCAAGGTTTCTTGACTCAATTTTAAAGAACCCTTCAGTGAGGTCCTATATTGAGCGCTGAGGTTCTTGATTCAATTTTAAAGAACCCTTCAGTGGGGTTCTATATAGAACTCTAGGGTTCTTGATTCAATTTTAAAGAACCCTTCAGTGGGGTTCTATATACAACACTAGGGTTCTTGACCTAATTTTAAAGAACCCTTCAGTGAGGTCCTATATAGAACTCTAGGGTTCTTGATTAAATTTTAAAGAACCCTTCAGAGGGGTTCTATATTGAGCTCTAAGGTTCTTGATTCAGTTTTAAAGAACCCTTCAGTGAGGTCCTATATAGAACTCTAGGGTTCTTGATTCAGTTTTAAAGAACCCTTCAGAGGGGTTCTATATTGAGCTCTAAGGTTCTTGATTCAGTTTTAAAGAACCCTTCAGTGGGGTCCTATATAGAACTCTAAGGTTCTTGATTCAGTTTTAAAGAACCCTTCAGTGGAGTTCTATATAAAACTCGGGTTCTTGATTCAGTTTTAAAGAACCATTCAGTGTGGTTCTATATAAAACTCGGGTTCTTGACTCAATTTTAAAGAACCCTTCAGTGAGGTTCTATATAAAACTCTAGGTTTCTTGACTCAATTTTAAAGAACCCTTCAGTGAGGTCCTATATTGAGCACTGAGGTTCTTGATTCAATTTTAAAGAACTCGGGTTCTTGATTCAATTTTAAAGAACCCTTCAGTGGGGTTCTATATAGAACTCTAGGGTTCTTGATTCAATTTTAAAGAACCCTTCAGTGGGGTTCTATATACAACACTAGGGTTCTTGACCTAATTTTAAAGAACCCTTCAGTGAGGTCCTATATTGAACTCTAAGGTTCTTGATTCAATTTTAAAGAACCCTTCAGTGGGGTTCTATATAAAACTCTTAAGGTTCTTGACTCAGTTTTAAAGAACCCTTCAGTGTGGTTCTATATAAAACTAGGGCTCTTGTCTCAATTTTAACAAACCCTTCAGTGTGGTTTGATATAGAAATCTATAGATGCACTACATGTATCCACTAACTCATGCATACTTAGTATGTGTGATTCTTTTTAGAGTTTATAGCACGGTTGGTCACTATATGACAGTGAATCATGTAGTTTGTATCAGTGTGAATGAGGTTTTCATGTTCTGTTCCAGTGAAGTCCTGACAAAACATAGGCAATATCTTTTCCCTGAGTTTAATCTAACGCAGGGACTGTTTATTATCATGAGAGGCATGTGGCCATGGCAAAGGAATATTCTGTTCTTTGCGTAAATAACAGAATACCATGTTCAGACGTTGAATTATCTATACTGTTAACCTATCAGAACTTGTAGAAATGACGTCAAAAGATTATCTATTTGACTATAAGTACTAGTATATCTGTATCTTTAGACAACTAAAACAAAACGTTTTATTCTAGCTTCATGCATTCTTTTTTATCAACACTTGAAGTTTCAAAAAACAACATTTAAAAATAAATAAATTCAAAGAGTAAAATGTGCATAAGCAATGCTTTTATTGCTTTTTTTTTAGCCTGTTTTGATCTGTAGCTTCTCTACTCTTTCAGAAGATCTCCTACCGTATATTGTGAAACACGGAAAGCCAGAAAATTCCATCAGTGACGGGGAAGCGTCTCATAAATTACGGAAAATTCTGTCAATGGCATGGAAAGAGTTGTGTAGTCCTATAGCCTCAGATACATAAAGTGCAATAAAATAAAGACTAAAAGAAAAAGTGTATTTTCTTCCCGCTAGTCTGCGAGAAGACATATTATGGATGCAACATATGGAACCAAAATCTCCAAGTTGACCAGTGCATTAAATAAAAACAGTGGTTTTGCCTGTATCTCCCTGCCGTGACGGATGTGCTGCATTATACTGTGGGTTTTTATGCAGGACTGACTGTGAACTCTATTCTGTCTCTTTTGTCCGCTAGAGATCTGCGAGTCTGTGGGGGCTTGTTGGCGTGAGGGCAATTTTCTGTCATGTTTTTCCATTTCTCGAGTGCTTTTCGCCTCTTTTATTCTCTTTTATTTATTATTTCTGCTGACGAGCTGGATCACAAGCGTGTCATGCCGGCGTCTGATCTCTCAGGCCTGCCACGAGACAGACAGATGCCTCGGCTCTGTGACTTTACTAGTTTTTTGGGTCAAGGTCTGAAGCGCTGGCGGTCTCAGTGTCTGCGAGCGTTACATGACTGTCAGTGGTTTGGCACGAGGACAGCGTTTAAGAAATGTTCAAGTGTGTGTGTGTGTTTGGATGCATGTGTGTGTGACTGAGATAGGGATCATGCTCAGCAGGGCTGGCAGTCGCACCTGGTCTTGGTTCTGGTCCACAGCTAATTGTTGAGCTGATAAACCTGCCCTGGTTCGCTCAGATACCGTCCGATGGGAAGCTCTCTGTAGGTTTTCCTGTGTTGTTGTAATGTCACTATAATAGAGACTGAATGTTAATGTCCGGTTCCCGTTTTTAAACTACAGCTTTCTTTTTTGTTAAAGTGATAGTTCACTTAAAAATGTAAATTCTGTCATCATTTACTCGCCCTCAAGTTACGCCCTCATTATACTTGAATTTATGATACGCGGAAAACTTCTCCGCTTTAAGCATATCGTTGTCGTGTAAACGAACCCCAAGTCAAAAATCAGTATTACTGCTGCTCAGGATTCAGGGTTTGATTAACCTGTTAAGCTGCAACGCCACTTTTGAAAAATCCCCAGAAATGACATACCCAAACTAAAACAGATACAGTTCATGAACCCTTTGTACTAAAAGCACAAGTATGATCTCGTTTGAAAGCTGACACCTGGCAGTTTATTGTAAATGTAGAATTAATTATTGTCGTAATGACAAAAATTGTTATAAATAGCTTCAAAGTTTTGTAAAGTTATTAGAAATTATTTTTTATGAAACATCCTCATGAAAATAAAATTGAAATTGGCACTGGAGCAATCTAGAAATGCACTACAGCTAAAGCCACATGTCTAAACATTTTATGTTTAAAATCTGAAGATAATAAGCCCAAAACTCTGTATTTAGTTAAATGTTTTTCAAGACCATGTCATGTGACTAACAGTTAGGGCTAGCTAGCATGTTAGCTTAGCACACCATCAATACACGACAATATATGAGATTAAAACCATATTTATGCTCAAAACGTACTTTATAACTCAAGCCGAATGTTTTAAATAATCTTCTGTGATCTAATTTAGCTTCAGATAAAAAAATCAGACAGAAAATATATTATTTGATAGTATTATGCACAATGATGAAGTCTATATAGATTAGCATTACATTATAAATATAATCTATTATTATAAAAATACCTGGCATGGCTTGAAGAACACAGGCAAATCAGATATCATTGCAATCATGTTTATTGTCTTCAAAACATCTTTTATCTGCATGATTACAGCCGATCTCTGTTAGCTGTGTGTGTGTTCGAGGCTTCCTGGAATGTCACATGATCATGGCTCTTCTTCATGTGCCATATATGGACTATATTACTGTGCATATAGCGCCCTCAGGCTATTGGTATGAATTGAAAACACTGTGAATTAGAATACCAAACGCTCATAAAGATTACATTGACGCATTTGGGTATAAATTCAATAAATATTATTCCTGTCTATAGAAATATGATGTGAATCTAAAAGAATCTATCAATATTTCTCCAAATCTGCACATTTTTGAGCTAAAGCCCTGAGGGACGTTGTTTTGTGTATCGCTGTCATGACGACAGCACGGGAGTTTTTTATGAATGGGAGCGGCTGACGCGCATAATTCATATTAAAGGTATCGACTCATTTTTTCATTTCATAACTCCTGACACAAATTAAGACATAACTGTCACTATGAGTTTCTCAGAATACAATAGTGGTCAAATACTGAAACTTGAGTCTTATATCTTTTTAATGATGTATAGTTTGTCAAGGTATAACATTAAATCTGATAGTAATTTTGAATTAAATAAATAAAAAACGCTTCAGTGCGCCGACGCACTGGTGAAGCTTAACAGGTTAAACACTCATAAACTGTATAGCAAGCACCATTTTTTAAATGTTTTCTTCTTTTAATAGACGATTAAATCTAGTTACCACTTTGGAAAATGAGCTCAACTTCGTGTTGCTCTGTTCAGTGTGACACAGATGTGTGTGGAGGGAAAGGTCAAGCCGAGGTTACGGCTCCCCTTCAATTAGCAGGTGATTAGGGGCCGGAGACGGGCAGGTGTGATTGAGGACCCACATGTGATGAAAAGCAGCCACATTTTACCCAGAAGCCCCTGGGGCTCATGTGCTAATGCAGTCTCACCGGTTGACCTCCATCTCCTCGTTCCCTTAACACTCGACACACAGCCGATAGACACGGCCATTACATCGCGACTGATATCGATGTGGTGTCGCAGCTTCGTCCCGGTGAGAGACGAGAATCTCTCATGTCCTTTATTTTTATTATTTTTTATTATTTTTTTCTTTTTTATTATGCAAACAAAGATACTATTTACAGGTGACAGATACAACAAAACCAAGGCCAACAAAACATACATAACAATAGCCAACATGATGTGTGTGTGTGTTTGTGTGTGTGTGTGTGTGTGTGTGTGTGTGTGTGTGTGTAGCTGGGTGTGGGAGTGGAAGCATATGTAATAATAATAAAAAAATAAAAAAATAAATGTATGACAATAATAATAATGATGATAATAATAATAAAAATAGTAACTGGAGGATGAGGATAATAATATAGCCTTATATAATAATACAATAACAATATAATAAGAATAGTAATAGTAGTAGCAATAATAATAACAACAATAATAATGAACTCATTTCATCAGGAATGAGGCGGAGGTTGGAGGATAAGGAAGAGGACAAATAATAGTAATAATAATAATAAGGCTATTAATAATAATTTTGTTTTTAAAGGGGTGGTATAATGCCCCTTTCTACAATATGTAAAATAAGTCTCTGTTGTCCAGAGTGTGTGTGTGAAGTTTTCTCTCAAAATACCCCACAGATATTTTTTACAGCATGTTAAAATTGTCCCTTTTTGAGGGTGAGCAAAAACATGTCGTTTCGTGTCTGTCCCTTTAAATGCAAATGAGCTGCTGCTCCCGGCACAGGGGGCGGAGCTTCAACAGCTTGTGTGTGTGTGTGTGTGTGTTAGCAGCTCCGATTACCTCATGCAGACAAGCACTAAAATGTCAAAAACTGTCGGACAATGATGGAGAGACTCAAGAAGAAGATGTAGAAGCAACAGGACGATTCTGAATGATCTTGATGAGTTTCAGTTGCTGATGTGGCGTTAACTCTCTTCAAGTCTTTGATTAGCATATTCTGTCTTGATAATCTATAAAATCACTCGTGTGGGTGATATACAGTTGTGTTGTGGTGCGTACTGTATTGTGTGTGAAGAGACGATGCGACAGCTTGAGGAGATCGACGACAACAACTCTTCCTCTTCTCAACATGGACTGCGTGTTCCCGGGGGCGGGGTTTATGCTAATTCTAGGGTTGGTGATGTCACTAACCCGGGAGTAATGTGGTGTAGTTCCTACCAGCCGTTTGTTGTAGTTCTTAAAAAGCGATTTCTGTAAAAGCAAATATCTCCCTTTGTCAATTCTTATCATCAGTTAAAATGACCGTTAGATGAATAAAAACTAGGGCTGTCAAACGATTAATCACGATTAATCGCATCCAAAATAAAAGTTTGTGTTTACATAATATATGTGTGTGTATGGTGTATAATTATTTTCTCTATATAAATACACACACATGCATATATATTTAAGAAAAATGTGTTATTTATATATAAAATATTTATATATAATATAAATGATATATAATATAAATATAGGCTATATACACAGTATATACATGCAAATATTTCTTAAATATATACATGCATGTGTGTGTATTTATATATAGAAAATAATTATACACCGTACACACACATATATTATGTAAAAAGTTAAACAAACTTTTATTTTGGATGCGATTAATCGCGATTAATCGTTTGACAGCCCTAATAAAAACAGTTTTTTGGTTGAACAAATGCTTTATTATCATTATCATTTAACAACTTATTTTTATCATTAATTATTTATTAAAATTTTCTAGCCTATATGCATCTTATTCAAATTGTTTTTAATGATTTAACAGAAATATAGGCTCAAAAATGGTAGTAATCAAATGAATGCATAAAACTAACATTTAAATTTTGTTTTAAAAATGTAATCAAATTTGTATAACTTTTATCCTTTTATTTTTTTGGCAAAGAGTTGCAGTGGCATTGCTGCATCACACACTAGCTAAAGTGAGAAATCAGCCACCCCTTTAAAAGCTGCCATGCCCTTTCTGTCTCTCCAGATTCATTCTCCTCCTGTGTAAATAATTGATGTCTGGCGGTCAGTTGTTAAGAATAGAAAGCGTATTTGCAGGTGACGAACGCTCTGCAAATGGCCTCGCAGCTTCTCTCTCGTGGATATTTGAACGAGACCGTCAAACACGGGACGCATTAAACGATTCCCTCGAGTGGCGTCTCACAGTCCTCCAAGGGAATGTCGCCGGCCTCTTCCGGTTTACTCTCCTCGGTGACCCCCGGCGCTCCGCCAGCGTCAGATAAACACAGGTCTGTGTTTGATGAGGAAGACACCGGTGAGGCAGGGCTCTGATGAAAGCGAGCCGTAATTACAGGGGACGGCTCCCCGTCTGCAGACAAATATCTGAGGAATTAAATCAGCCAGACTCCCTCGGCTGGAGGAGACACTCGCAGGGTTTTGTGGGAAATGAAATCTTACATATTTAGTCTCAGGCACCAAACGCACTGCGTGTAAGTGTGTGAACGCTAGCGCTTCTGGCCACACCAGCTCCGGGTAATGCGGAGGAAACAATTCATAAGAACATGATACAGAGTTTGAGCTTGAATTGAGTTGGACACAAAACATGTCGAAGGAATTTACATTTACATTTACATCATGCATTTGGCAGAGGCTTTTATCCAAAGCGACTTACATTACATTTCAAGAGACACATTTACACTCTCATCAGTTCTTGCTTTCCCTGGGAATATCTATCTATCTATCTATCTATCTATCTATCTATCTATCTATCTATCTATCTATCTATCTATCTATCTATCTATCTATCTATCTATCTATCTATCTATCGCTCTGTCTCTCTATCTATCTATCTATCTATCTATCTATCTATCTATCTATCTATCTATCGATCGCTCTGTCTGTCTATCTATCTATCTATCTATCTATCTATCTATCTATCTATCTATCTATCTATCTATCTATCTATCGCTCTGTCTCTCTATCTATCTATCTATCGCTCTGTCTCTCTATCTATCTATCTATCTATCTATCTATCTATCTATCTATCTATCTATCTATCTATCTATCTATCTATCTATCTATCTATCGATCGCTCTGTCTGTCTATCTATCTATCTATCTATCTATCTATCTATCTATCTATCTATCTATCTATCTATCGCTCTGTCTCTCTATCTATCTATCTATCGCTCTGTCTCTCTATCTATCTATCTATCTATCTATCTATCTATCTATCTATCTATCTATCTATCTATCTATCTATCTATCTATCTATCTATCTATCTATCTATCTATCGATCGCTCTGTCTGTCTATCTATCTATCTATCTATCTATCTATCTATCTATCTATCTATCTATCTATCTATCTATCTATCTATCTATCTATCTATCGCTCTGTCTCTCTATCTATCTATCTATCGCTCTGTCTCTCTATCTATCTATCTATCTATCTATCTATCTATCTATCTATCTATCTATCTATCTATCTATCTATCTATCTATCTATCGATCGCTCTGTCTGTCTGTCTATCTATCTATCTATCTATCTATCTATCTATCTATCTATTGCTCTGTCTCTCTATCTATCTATCTATCTATCTATCTATCTATCTATCTATCTATCTATCTATCTATCTATCTATCTATCTATCTATCTATCGCTCTGTCTCTCTATCTATCTATCTATCTATCTATCTATCTATCTATCTATCTATCTATCTATCTATCTATCTATCTATCGCTCTGTCTCTCTATCTATCTATCGCTCTGTCTCTCTATCTATCTATCTATCTATCTATCTATCTATCTATCTATCTATCTATCTATCGATCGCTCTGTCTGTCTATCTATCTATCTATCTATCTATCTATCTATCTATCTATCTATCTATATATTGCTCTGTCTCTCTATCTATCTCTATCTGTCTATCTATTTCTCTATCTCTCTCTATCTCTCTATCTGTCTATCAATTCAATTCAATTCAATTCAAAATTGCTTTATTGGCATGACTGTACATATTACAATATTGCCAAAGCTTGTAAAAGACATCAAAATAATAAAATATTACAACATAACTTAAATCTAAATGTACTACTTAAATTAATTGTACAAATTAACAGTGTAACAAATTATAATATCTGTAAACATTTTACACCATAGTGTTTTAACATATATACAAATTATAGTATCGGAACATTTTATACCACAGTGTTTTAACATACACACACACACACGTCACTGAAGGTCACTGTGGTGGACAGTGGGGAAACACACTGAGGTCAGACACACACATTACACACACATTCACCTGCTGTCTCTCAGGCTGTGGCACACACACACGTATCTGGCAGTGAGTGCTGCTGTCTGGCCCTCTCCTAGCAGGATCTTCATCTGATCTACTTCAGTCATGGTTGTGAAGTTCTGTATTACGTTAGTGAGTTTGCTAAAGTAGAGTTCTCTGACTGAACTGTATTTGTGACAGTGAAGGAGGAAGTGCGTCTCTGTCTCGATCTCTCCTGTCCTACAGTGAACACACACCCTCTGCTCTCGGGGTAACCAGCTCTTCCTGTGTCTGCCCGTCTCGATGGCTAGACTGTGTTCACTCAGCCTGTACCGGCTCAGGATCCGTCTCTGCTTTGTGTCTCTCACACTCTGGAGATATTCTTCGAGTTCATAATTTGATTTCAGATTTCGATAGAATTGTAATTTACTTTGTGTTTTAGTTTCCTGATCCCAATGTTCCAGATATGAATTTTTAGACTGTTTGGTAATTTGGTTTATTCTGATGTTAGTGTGAGAAGCAGTGCTGGTCTGAGACTGGTTAGTGTTAGTAGGGTTAGTCGGGTTAGTGAGTCCCAGGACCAGCTGACTGAGGGGACTCTTTTCGGGGTTCAGTTCTTGGGTTTGTAGAGCTTTAAAATGTAGCGATTCTGTGGGACTTGATTTTAGATGCATCCAGAATTTGAGGGATCTTTTTTGCATATTGATAATCAATGGGAATCGGCCTAATTCTTAGAATTCCTAATTCTATCTCTCTATCTATTTCTCTATCTCTCTCTATCTCTCTATCTGTCTGTCTCTCTATCTGTCTATCTATTTCTCTATCTCTCTCTATCTCTTTATCTCTCTATCTGTCTATCTCTCTATTTCTCTATCTCTATCTCTCTATCTATTTCTCTATCTCTCTCTATCTCTTTATCTCTCTATATGTCTATCTCTCTATTTCTCTATCTCTATCTCTCTATTTCTCTATCTCTCTCTATCTCTCTATCTATCTCTATCTATCTCTCTCTATCTCTCTATCTATTTCTCTATCTCTCTCTATCTATCTATCTATCTATCTCTCTCTCTATCTCTCTCTCTCTCTCTCTATTTCTCTATCTCTCTATCTGTCTGTCTATTGTAGAGAAACAGTAGATGAATGTTTTGAAAGTGCGTTTGTTTCGTGTATAACGGGCCCACACGCCTGTTGGAATACATTTCTGTCCTTGCACGCAGAACCTGCATTTGATTACAGTACGCCTGCATGTGTTTCTCTTTAGCTTTAGCTGTCGAACAGTAGCTCACATCCCATCAGCCTCGCAGGCAAACACATGCACACCAACAATCCCTATAAAACACCCATCAACACTCCTTCTCCTCTTCTCTTCCCTCTGTAGATGATGACTATCTGGGATTGGGCGAGCTCCCGGAGACGTTCCCCTCGGACCCGCCCGAGCCTCTCCCGCACTTTCTGATGGAGCCGGAGGAGGCGTACATCGTGAAGAACAAGCCCGTCAACCTTTACTGCAAGGCCACGCCGGCCACACAGATCTACTTCAAGTGCAACAGCGAGTGGGTCCATCAGAAGGAGCACACGGTGGAGGAGCGCGTGGACGAGACCTCCGGTTAGTGGAGCCGGGGTTGGGAGGGCTGGGTAATCCAAAGAGAAAAGCACACAAACATGAATAAGAAAGCATTAGCATTGCAAAACTGACAGTGCAGTATGAAAAAACCCCGGACGTTTCACCAGATGCCTTGAATAGCTGTTTTTTGGAAAGAATGAATCATTCTAGAGTGAAGGGGGGGTGATTTTTTTTTTTTTTCAAATTTTGAAAAGGCAGAAATATTTCTTTTCATTCTGAAGATATCTTTCTGTGCAAAATCCTTAATGATTTGGTAAAAACTTTTGCTTTTGGTTTTTTAAGAATCAACTCAAACCCTTTTTCAGTTTCCAAGTGAACAGAGTTTTTAAAAAAAACTCTTTCCATTTGAGTTTTCATAGGCCAAATAACACTTTTTTTTGGCCAATTCGATACGACTATAAAACAGTAATTATGGATTATTATTATTATTAAAACAAAATAGGAAATATATTGTAATAATACTATTGTACTGTTAAAATAAAAAATTCAAGTCATAAAAATAAATTTATTTTTATCATTATAATTTTAGATATATTATATTATTTTATTGTGATTATTATTAAATAAAATATTAAACAAAATAAGAAATATATTGTAGTAATATTATTGTACTGTTAAATAAAAAAAATCAAGTTATAAAAATAATTGTATTTTTATTATTATAATTTTATATATATTATTTTATTGTGATTTATTATTAAATAAAATATTAAACAAAATAGGAAATATATTGTAGTAATACTATTGTACTGTAAAATAAAAAAATCAAGTCATAAAAATAAATGTATTTTTATCATTATAATTTTAGATATATTATATTATTTTATTGTGATTATTATTAAATAAAATATTAAACAAAATAAGAAATATATTGTAGTAATACTATTGTACTGTTAAATAAAAAAAATCAAGTTATAAAAATAATTGTATTTTTATTATTATAATTTTATATATATTATTTTATTGTGATTTATTATTAAATAAAATATTAAACAAAATAGGAAATATATTGTAGTAATACTATTGTACTGTAAAATAAAAAAATCAAGTTATAAAAAGAAATGTATTTTTTATTATAATTTTATATATATTATTTTATTGTGATTATTATTAAATAAAATATTAAACAAAATAAGAAATATATTGTAGTAATACTATTGTACTGTCAAATAAAAGAAAAAATAAATGTATTTTTATCATTATAATTTTAGATATATAATTTTATAGTGATTATTATTAAATAAAAAATTAAACAATAAGAAAAATATTGTAATAATACTATTGTACTGTCAAATAAAAAAAATCAAGTAATACATTTTTTTTTTACATTTTTTGTGAAATTACAATACCAATATACTTATTCTATATCTTAATGTCTTCATTTTCAAACAGTAAACCAACAAACTTTTATTTTGTCAGGTTGCGACACATAAAATATGCGCTGCCGGTTTCAGAGTGAAGCGCGGCACTGTATTTCATTTACACGCATGCAGTCTGTATCCGGGAGTGCATATATTTAGTTAATTAAATCACAGAATGTGCCATTTGACAATCGCACCAAGCCATATTCCAGTATCGCTTTTATTTTGATATATCATGCAACCCTCACACAGCATCTCTCGTTCCTCAGCCGGTCGAGTCTTAAACTGGGGAAAATCACGCAAATGAATAATTCAGGAGACTTTTTACAATGTCCCCCACTGTCCTCCAGCCTGTAACGAGAGGAATTTCTCAGCCTTGTTAAACTCCGCTAAGAGAAGCCCGTAAAGCCAGCGTAAGACGGGTTTGTTTTGCGCCTGGCGTCTGGGACACGGACATCATTAGGACTCCAGGTTCTGATGCCGAGATCTTCTGTCTGACACACTTCTCTCACACAAACCCTTGGTAACAATCACTCGTGGGACGCGAGGCAGAGAGATCTGCAACATGAGAGATGTGGCTCGTCCTCTGCAGTTACGAAGCGCTTCAGGAGGTCGCTTTCAACTGTTGTGTTTCTCTCCGTCTCGCTCGTGTCTCATCTGTGTTTCTCTCGCTCTGAAGAGTTCAGCGTCTCTCGGCTCATTTTATCATGTTTTGCTCTGTTTTGCTGTTTCCTGTGATGACGACATTCGGGAGACGGGAGCCTCTGGCACCTCTAGAACTGAAGAGCTATTTCAGTCCAAACAACTACTGTACATTCACACAGGACATATATATTAGGGGTGTAACAATACCCTCATGTCACGATTTGATACATATCATGATACGATTATTATTGCGATTTTCCAAGACATATGATAAGAGGTTAACAAAAAATGTTGATTAAAATGCTAAATTTTATATTACATTGTGTGTGTAAATGAATATGATAGACTTGGTGCTGAAACCCACTGAACAATAATATAGACACCAGAATAACAATAATGTAAATAATAATTTATTTAATAATACAAATAAAATAATGTATAATGTGGGCCATTTTTTACTTTACTGGTAACATCAGACATGTGGCATTATCAGGACCCACTGATATTCCCCCATTGCATTATTATACATTATATTCAACATTATATATAGTAGTTTAATGTAGTACTGACATTCAGAGGAGATATATATACAGTGAGGAAAATAAGTATTTGAACACCCTGCTATTTTGCAAGTTCTCCCACTTGGAAATCATGGAGGGGTCTGAAATTGTCATCGTAGGTGCATGTCCACTGTGAGAGACATAATCTAAAAAAAAAAATCCAGAAATCACAATATATGATTTTTTAACTATTTATTTGTATGATACAGCTGCAAATAAGTATTTGAACACCTGTCTATCAGCTAGAATTCTGACCCTCAAAGACCTGTTAGTCTGCCTTTAAAATGTCCACCTCCACTCCATTTATTATCCTAAATTAGATGCACCTGTTTGAGGTCGTTAGCTGCATAAAGACACCTGTCCACCCCATACAATCAGTAAGAATCCAACTACTAACATGGCCAAGACCAAAGAGCTGTCCAAAGACACTAGAGACAAAATTGTACACCTCCACAAGGCTGGAAAGGGCTACGGGGAAATTGCCAAGCAGCTTGGTGAAAAAAGGTCCACTGTTGGAGCAATCATTAGAAAATGGAAGAAGCTAAACATGACTGTCAATCTCCCTCGGACTGGGGCTCCATGCAAGATCTCACCTCGTGGGGTCTCAATGATCCTAAGAAAGGTGAGAAATCAGCCCAGAACTACACGGGAGGAGCTGGTCAATGACCTGAAAAGAGCTGGGACCACCGTTTCCAAGGTTACTGTTGGTAATACACTAAGACGTCATGGTTTGAAATCATGCATGGCACGGAAGGTTCCCCTGCTTAAACCAGCACATGTCAAGGCCCGTCTTAAGTTTGCCAATGACCATTTGGATGATCCAGAGGAGTCATGGGAGAAAGTCATGTGGTCAGATGAGACCAAAATAGAACTTTTTGGTCATAATTCCACTAAACGTGTTTGGAGGAAGAAGAATGATGAGTACCATCCCAAGAACACCATCCCTACTGTGAAGCATGGGGGTGGTAGCATCATGCTTTGGGGGTGTTTTTCTGCACATGGGACAGGGCGACTGCACTGTATTAAGGAGAGGATGACCAGGGCCATGTATTGCGAGATTTTGGGGAACAACCTCCTTCCCTCAGTTAGAGCATTGAAGATGGGTCGAGGCTGGGTCTTCCAACATGACAATGACCCGAAGCACACAGCCAGGATAACCAAGGAGTGGCTCTGTAAGAAACATATCAAGGTTCTGGCGTGGCCTAGCCAGTCTCCAGACCTAAACCCAATAGAGAATCTTTGGAGGGAGCTCAAACTCCGTGTTTCTCAGCGACAGCCCAGAAACCTGACTGATCTAGAGAAGATCTGTGTGGAGGAGTGGGCCAAAATCCCTCCTGCAGTGTGTGCAAACCTGGTGAAAAACTACAGGAAACGTTTGACCTCTGTAATTGCAAACAAAGGCTACTGTACCAAATATTAACATTGATTTTCTCAGGTGTTCAAATACTTATTTGCAGCTGTATCATACAAATAAATAGTTAAAAAATCATACATTGTGATTTCTGGATTTTTTTTGTTAGATTATGTCTCTCACAGTGGACATGCACCTACGATGACAATTTCAGACCCCTCCATGATTTCTAAGGGGGAGAACTTGCAAAATAGCAGGGTGTTCAAATACTTATTTTCCTCACTATATATATAGGTATAAGAATATCAGTATATTCTTAATAAAATCCGTAATATAATTAAATTTATTTTTTTACCTTTTTTTAACAATTAATCACTAAATATCACACATTTTTTTAGTTGTTGCTGGAGTTTAGCTGTTCTGAAATTGCAGTTTACTGTGATAAAATAGGCCTGTGTGCCATGTCTTTTTGAATTCAGCGTTTATTGAATCCAGCAGGAGGATCGTAGTGATGCTGGGCTAGAAATAAATGGACAATACTGGCGTGTGCACATGTGTGTGTCTGTGGGGATTTAATATCCAGCCGTTCAATAGGAAGAGTGTGATTGCTACCTGTGCGCTAGCGGCGACAACTCAATTTCCCTTTTTTGGCAGCTGAATGCAACCAATCAAAGGAGCCGTGTCGTGTGTAATGGCTCCAGAACCCTCGGGTGTTTGATTCTCTCACACACACACTGACCATTGTGCTTCAGAGAAGAGAACAGCTAAAACTTAGCACAAAAACATCTTTCAGACATGCAAATTGAATTTAATGGAAAAGCTGAGAGGAAATAAAATCTTGATCTGTGTATTGGGGTTTAAGCTTTAGCTCAAGCAAACTGATTTTCAATCATCCTGTCGAGAGTTTTCTTAGCCGCGACATTGACGAAGATGAGGTTAACACTGAGTATCGGCTCTCGTCCCTGAATGTCTGAGGAGTTTGTGTGCTAAGAGCGCAAGTATGAGGTCACCTGAGCTTTATGCTTCTCTCGCTATAGAGGGTATGTGTGTGACGTCACGTGACTGCGGTTACACACACTGAGTGGCAGAAACACTGAGTGACAACATTTGTTTTCAGTGTGAATGCCACGAAAAACACACGAAACACATCTAAAACGGGAAAGAGCTTTGAGATTGACTGTATAAATAGATTTGACCAGAAATCTGAGGTATATTTTTACAGACTGATGAAAGATACAGAACAGAGAAGCAAATAAATCACTGCGATTCACAGAAACAACTGATCCAGGCAGAGAAAGCTGGATTTACAGTTTTCATTTTGTCTCAATATTCTGAATTTAGGGGTAAAATCACACCATATATATTGTATTGTTATATATTATATTGACAACTCATCAATTAAATATTTACCATCGTATATTCTGCATAATTGGATGATTTTAAATAAACACTGACAAAAAACTACACCAGTTTTAGTGCTGAACGATATGATGATATATATAACATTGATATGAGTGATCACATGGATTTAGACCTATATTGTGTTTATATAAAGCGTTCTGCATGTCAATATCCATGATCACTGGATCTGTGGTAAGTTGTAAGGAACATTATATCGAGTCCAACCTTTAGTTTAAACTGATAATCGTGTGTTTTACTGGCGTTTCCACAGTTTCCTCTATTAACTCCAGTAACTCCGCAGCTCTTCTGCCACTCAGTCCGGCTGAGCGAGTGTGTTCCCGCAGGAAAGTGACGTCAATGCCTCTATATACATTTTAAAATGTTTTTTTTTTTTTACAAACTTCGTCTTTTTGACATCATTTGACAGTTTGTTCAAAAAAATGAGTTAAAGTAAAATTACAGTGAATTATTACTATATTAAAACAAAAACATTTCAATGCTATCAGTGCACATTTTGACAGCTGGATGCAGTTCTGGACATTTCCTCGCTGTTCTCTCTCTCTCTCTCTCTCCTCAGCGCTGTCTCTAATTTCCCCTGATTGACAGAAAAGAACCGCAGATAGAGGCTGGTTGGGCTGGTCAATAGCTATTTGAGCTGACGGAAACTTGATCTGATGGTCACAATCTCCCCCTCTCTCTCTCTGTCTTGTTATCGGTGTCTCTCGCTCTGGTTTTGGTTGTGTGTTTGGTCAGAGAGGCAGATTAACAGACACTTTATGCCGGGCTCAAGCAGAGACGGGTAGTTATCAGTGCCAGCCACTCGGCTCCAGCCTGCTGTCCCCAAAATAAATAAAGAAAGACTTTTCTTACTGCGCAGCAGATCATTAGCTCACTGCAAATGGATTTCTCTGGAAGGCAATGGAGTCGCTTTGAGGAGAAACACCTACTCAAATGTTCTCCTATTGATCCGGCCTCTTAAACACTCATCCGCGCCTCTGAACTCACATTTACTGATGGGGTTTTCAGGATCGCATCTATTTATAGCGACTCGCGCGTTCAGCTGAATTATTCCGATGGGTGCCGGCCAGTTTTAATTCCGGCCCGTTCGGTTGGCGTGAGCTATTGCACTTAGGAATGACACGGGTGGAAGCAAGACGGATGGCAGTCGATTTGTTTCCTCCGAGCCGTGTGTTTTTCACCCGCCGTGTTTAATTACGTCGCTCGCCACACGAAACGGCCACCAGGAGTAAATGGGAACGCTCCAATTTCGTGCTTTTGCCATCAGTGTCAATCTCACTTATATTCAGCTTCTTCTTTTTTTCAAACATAAGGTTATAATAAGGCTTAAATATCAGGGATCGGGCATTTCGCTCACATTTGCAAATGAAAATAGATGTATGCGAACTGGATAATGTATTTAGGAGTGCGTGTGCAAATAATTTTCTTTTTAAAACAAAAACAAATTTAAGGTCATAAAAAGGATAAAATGTCATAAATGGTGTAACAAAAGTATTGATGTTTGTTTTTTGAGGTCTTAAATTTGGGGCCTGAAGTATGAAAGCTTGTTTTCACCATAGAATAAAACATTTGAAAAGATAATTCGACTTTTTTTCCTCACAATTGAGTAATATAGTCACAATTGCGAGTTATAAAGTCAGAATTGCAAGATATAAAGTTGCAGTTGTGTGTTATAAAGTCAGAATTGCGAGATATAAAGTCAGAATTGTGATATAAAGTCAGAATTGCGAGATATAAAGTCAGAATTGTGATATAAAGTCAGAATTGCGAGATATAAAGTTGCAGTTGTGTGTTATAAAGTCAGAATTGCGAGATATAAAGTCAGAATTGTGATATAAAGTCAGAATTGCGAGATATAAAGTCAGAATTGTGATATAAAGTCAGAATTGCGTGATATAAAGTTGCAATTGTGTGATATAAAGTCAGAATTGCGAGATATAAAGTTGCAATTGTGTGATATAAAGTCAGAATTGCGTGATATAAAGTTGCAATTGTGTGATATAAAGTCAGAATTGCGTGATATAGTTTCAATTGTGTGATATAAAGTCAGAATTGCGTGATATAAAGTCAGATTTGCGTGATATAAAGTTGCAATTGTGTGATATAAAGTCAGAATTGCGGGATATAAAGTCAGAATTTCAAAATATAAAGTTGCAATTGTGTGATATAAAGTCAGAATTGTGTGATATAAAGTCAGAATTGCGTGATATAAAGTCAGAATTGCGAGATATAAAGTTTCAATTGTGTGATATAAAGTCAGAATTGCGTGATATAAAGTTGCAATTGTGTGATATAAAGTCAGAATTGCGTGATATAGTTGCAATTGCGAGATATAAAGTCAGAATTGTGAGATATAAAGTCAGAATTGCGGGATATAAAGTCAGAATTTCAAAATATAAAGTTGCAATTGTGTTATAAAGTCAGAATTGTGTTATAAAGTTAGAATTGCGTGATATAAAGTCAGAATTGTGTGATATAAAGTTGCAATTGCGTGATATAAAGTCAGAATTGCGAGATATAAAGTCAGAATTGCGAGATATAAAGTCAGAATTGCGAGATATAAAGTTTCAATTGTGTGATATAAAGTCAGAATTTCGAAATATAAAGTTTCAATTGCGAGATATGAAGTCAGAATTGTGATATAAAGTTGCAATTGTGTGATATAAAGTCAGAATTGCGAGATATAAAGTCAGAATTTCGAAATATAAAGTTTCAATTGCGAGATATGAAGTCAGAATTGCGAGATATAAAGTCAGAATTGCGAGATATAAAGTCAGAATTGCGAGATATAAAGTCAGAATTGCGAGATATAAAGTCAGAATTGCGAGATATAAAGTCAGAATTGCGAGATATAAAGTCAGAATTGTGAGATATAAAGTCCGAATTGCGAGATATAAAGTCCGAATTGCGAGATATAAAGTCAGAATTGCGTGATATAAAGTCAGAATTGCGAGATATAAAGTCAGAATTGCGTGATATAAAGTCAGAATTGCGAGATATAAAGTCAGAATTGTGAGATATAAAGTCCGAATTGCGAGATATAAAGTCAGAATTGCGAGATATAAAGTCAGAATTGCGTGATATAAAGTTGCAATTGTGTGATATAAAGTCAGAATTGCAAAATATTAAGTTGTAATTTTGTGTTATAAAGTCAGAATTGCAAAATATAAAGTCACAATTGAGAAAAAAACATAAGAATTGTGATAAAAAGTCGCATCGAGTCGCACTGTTGTTTGTGCTGGTGAATTATGACAGTGTTTTCTGTATGTTCTCTGTATTCTTGCATGTTTTAGATGGTTGTCAGATGCATATTTTATGTTTGAGCAGCTGGAA
Source organism: Squalius cephalus (assembly GCF_949319135.1). NCBI lineage: Eukaryota > Metazoa > Chordata > Actinopteri > Cypriniformes > Leuciscidae > Squalius > Squalius cephalus. The sequence goes on from NC_137145.1 coordinate 1,505,690, forward strand.
GTAGTAGACATTTCAAAATAAGAGCCCTTGAGGATTGCAGGCTTGTCTATAATTAAATATCCTGCGTTATGCAGAACATTTATTCCGGTCCCTTTTTGCCAATGAGATGTCCCTCCCAATTATCCTGAATTAACCCTATTATTGGATATTTTGATTATTACCTGGCATTTAATTCAATGTTTAAGAAATTATCTTAAGAATTTAAAACAATTTCATTCATTTCAATTTCAACAATTATTAAATATATACAGTTTAAAGCTGTACTTTTTGTTTTCAACTAAAGTTAAATCATTTGGTTTGTAAGTGTCTCCGTATCCCTCCTCGTATATCCGTTGCACCCCTAAAGTTCTTTATGCGCTACATTTTTCATATTATAATCCGATGTGCTCCCTGGGAAAAAGGTAAACGTCAGTCTCATCTCTCAGTCCTGGCGTGTACACAGGCGAGCGCGGGGTGATGGAGGGCAGGTGAGCATCCTCTGGACTGGAGCATCACTGATGTTAATCTCCTGAGGCCAGCGACATTGATTGCTACAAAGCAGGCTAAGTTAATTATATGTCGCTACAGCGATGTAATGCACACCACAGACTTGAGTGATGACGTGAGGCGCTAATCGAGACACTCCCTTCTCCGTGATCCAACAGATCGATGAAGAAGAGCCCGTGATGAGGATGAGGATGAGGATGAGGATGATGATTATTGCACATCAATAATGCATCATGTCAAACAGGAGAAGACAGATCAGACATAATGTATGACAGGCAGGAAAATTATTTCACCATCATTTCTCCAGTAATAAGAGCGTGGCCACGTTCAGGAGGTCGCCGGTGAGCTGAACGCTCGGGAGTTATTGCAGCTTTAAAGGCAGCGATTTCGCTTAACTAGCCAATCATTTTGTTATGTTTAAGTGATGATTGAGAATCAGTATGATAGCTGATAAAATTGATACATTTAACTTATATTATATTTAAAATCTCTTTTTTAAAGGGGGGGTGAAATGCTCATTTTCACTCAATCTCCTGTTAATCTTGAGTACCTATAGAGTAATATTGCATCCTTCATATCTCCAAAAAGTCTTTTGTTTTATTACATTTTTAACAGAAAGATAGGCTGTACCGAGTCTTTCCGGAAAAAACCGAGCGGCTGGGGGCGGGCCGTGTGGGCGAAGCTTAGCTGTGCTAACGCGCCAAGCTAGTGACAACACACAGAGACATTTGTTCAACAAACAGTTTTACTCACCGTCCGGTTCCAACGCACGACCGCGAACCTTTATCATTGTGACTGCTCGATCCTTAAGCATTAGACGATCTGCAAATCCATAGATCTGGGCTTTGTTTATAAAACAATCATCTTCGAAATGCAGGGAACAACAGTCTTACACAACTCCGTTTATGCTCAGGAAAACAAACTCCATCCACGGGTTCCTTAACGCTGGGTTCTTTGGGAATCTGTGCAGGGTTGTCTTGCCCTGGCAACCAAAAACACACTTCTTTGGTGACATTGACTTCCCAAAAGCCGGGCAGGGCGCTTTGATGGCGAACTGCTTTCACTCTCTTGCTCTGGTCTACGAGTGCGCGCGCGGCCGCGATCTTACCGGAGAAGTGCCCTTAGGACCCATATAAGGAAATTCCGCCCTATCTTACGTAAGACAGAGCCATACTCGAAAAAAACTTTCCGAAACTTGTGACAAACCGGAAGGAGTATTTTTGGAACAAAAATACTCCTTCAAACGTACAACTTAGTTTTTGAAACTTTGTCCATGTTTAGCATGGGAATCCAACTCTTTACCAGTGTAAAAAACTCAGTATGCATGAAATAGCATTTCACCCCCCCTTTAAATATTTAACATCATATATTTATATTTAAAATTTGTTTTTAAATATAATTTAATAATTGACTTGAAATTTTGTTTTTACATATAATTGTATAAGTTATATTTAAAATCAAGTTTTATATGAATATAATATTCATTATTATATGAATTTTAAAAATGTATATATTATACAGTTAAATATATCACTTTATAATTTATATGTAATAATTATTAATTACTTAATAATGAATTTATATTTTTTATATTTCATAATGTTATAATTAATATTGTATTATTTATTATTTTTATTACATACTACTTACATTATTACATTAACACTGCTTCATCCAGATTATTTTAATATTATAATTTTTACAAATATTATAATGTACAGTAGAATTTTTTCTTTTTAACCCTTTTAAATCTTTGTTTGAAAAAAAAATTGTATTTTAAATATTATAAATAATAAAATATTATTTATTATACGCCTCAAAACAATGCAATGATTTACTTTTTAAAAGATGCGGATTTAATTAGTTAGGTACTTTTACACATTGATATTATTTCTCTGCTCTGTAGTTTTATATCGTAAATATTATATATAATAAAATATATTTATTATTGTCCTAATCATAACAATGCCATGATTAAAAAAAAATATATATATATATATATATAAAAAAAAGGTTTAATCAGTAGGTAATGCATCTGTAATCTTCACAGTGATTATTCCTCAGCTCTGTATGACGAGGGCTGAAGCTCCAGCATCACACAGCTTTAATTATTGATGCTCATAACGGCTCATAAACAAGGTCAATTGTGCTTGGGTCAGTGAGCAGGGTTGGGTTGGTAGAGGTGCCGTTCCCACGGGCTCGACCCGCAAATCAAACATGTCTCTCGCATCATGTGATCATTTCCAGGGAAGGCTTTGATGTCTCGCCCTCTTTTGTGTCACACATGAACATCTGAAATGAGAGTTTGCGAGTAGTTGAATAAATGCTAGATGACGGCCTCGGGAATAATTCAGTTGCAGATGAACGATGCGTTTCCAATAAAGCCATTCTGCATTGTAGCTTCCAATATAATGCATTTTTGATGTAAATATAATGCCAAGTTAGAGTCTTTGTTGGCTTTGGAGGACAGAAAAAATGTGTGAGAAATGTGAGCAGGCGAGCTGACTGTATTCAGCGCATTAAGAATGTAATTTCAGTGCCAGCGCTAGATTCCTAATGCTAATAAGCGGTAAATAACTCTTCCTGTGTTGGAGAGAGAATACAAGCCTGTTTGTGTTTCTACTGCATGTAACTGTATTTGATGGACAAAAACTGCTGTATTGTTTCAGATCTAGATTTAGTATAGAACATCAGTGTTTGCAACTCATTTTACTTTATTTCTGAGTTAAACTACATGAGTATGTACAGTATATTGAGTTGACTGAATGATGAAAAGTGTGTGTTCAACACCAGAATGGAGCCAGACCTGAATGGGATTTTACTACTAAACAGTGCTTATCTTACTATTTGACTGTTAGTTTTCATTATAACTAACAGCTTGTATGGCTTAAAGAAAGTCAGATAGATAGTCAAAAAAAAGTAAAGTAAAACATTTTATAAAATATAAATAAATATAATTTATAAAATATTAATATATTATATATATATATTTTTATATATGTAATGTATAATAAGTGTATATATACTGATTACATTTAAATATAAATTTAAATACACATAAATAAATATAGTTTTTTATATGTATATGATATATCTATATATCTATATTTTTTATTCTATATATTTTTTGTAAATAAAAATGTAAAATAAATATATATTTTTAAATATACATAAATATAGTTTTTATATGTATATAATATATGTATTTATTATATATATATATGTAGGTTTTATTTATTTTTTATTATATTTATTGCAATATATTTAATATAATGTAATTTTTTTCTTTGGAATAAAAGTTATATATTTTTTATATTTTATAGTAATTTATTATTTTATCATTATTTTACTATTATTTAAAAAAAATATTTATATTTGTTCTTTTTATAATTAAAATCTATTCAGTTTTATGAGCTTGTATATGAATTTGTACTTTTAAAAGTGGATTTGTCACACTGCAGGACCTTTTAACATGAACGAGTGAAGGGGAAAATATTAATTTAGTGTCTAATAATGTTTTTAGATTTTATAATTTATTTATTGTTTGTTATACATTAATGTATAGGTACACATGTATATTTCTCTTCTTCTATTTATGTCATTTTATCCTAATTAAAATAAAACCTTTTCATATCCAATGATATTTGCATTTTGCATGTCTAAAAACTGTCTTAGTTTATCTTTGTTGTGAGGGAGTTAACGGCACATGTGATTGTAAATGTCTGCAGATGAAGCAACAAGCAATTAGTATGTAGGAAAGCAGAGAAGCCACATTTGCATAGAGGATTACTGTGGCTTTATGGCTCAGGCTGCTGCCACTGGCAATGCAACCCAATCAGATCCTGTGCCCGAAACGACCCAGTCAGAACCTGTGCCCGAAAACGACCCAATCAGAAACGACCCAGTCAGAACGTTGGGCTCGACTCACACCGACACACACTCGCGTCTCCTCTTACACGCTCATCCAGAGACAGTGTTTAACGTTTCTGATTCGATTAGACGCTCTACATCTCTGTATCCTCACCATAAATGATGAAATATAGAAGGCTAAAGGCATAAATAATGAAGACATGGGTTGTAATGTAGCGTTTCGAGAAGAGAATCCGGGCTGAAGGCAAACGTTGGTTTGTTGAGCGGCCAGCGGCCAGATGAACAATAATCAGAGGAGTTTAGCAAACAGGATTCGGGCTGCCATGACGTTTCCAAAGACTCAAAACAGCTCAATCATCCTGGCAGTCGATCTGCTCTAACACAGATGAGCTCCACACTCGCAGTAAATCACTCCTCTCATGATGATCTCCACACCTCAGCGGCACGGGTTTATGACGTGTGCTGTTCTGTGACGGCACAAATTAAAGCATGTACCTGAAATTATAAGGAATGATCGAGATGGTACGAGAATGGAGAAATGACGATGCGCGGATGAATGTGGAGGTTATAGAAGCGAAGAATAAAATTTATTATAAAATATAAAATAATTATACAGATGCACGTTTTAGAGTGGCCTTTTACTGTGGCCAGCCTAAGGCACACCTGTGCAATAATCATGCTGTCTAATCAGCATCTTGATATGCCACACCTGTGAGGTGGATGGATTATCTCGGCAAAGGAGAAGTGCTCACTAACACAGATTTACACAGATTTGTGAACAATATTTGAGAGATATAGGCCTTTTGTGTACATAGAAAAAGATCTTTGAGTTCGGCTCATGAAAAATGGGGGCAAAAACAAAAGTGTTGCGTTTATAATTTTGTTCAGTGTATAATATATGATTATGATAAATATGAGCTAAACAGCCATTTATTACTCTGATTTTACCACGATTATGAGGTGTTAGGATGTGTGGTAAAATCACTAAGGCTTGACTATTGATCTAATTAAATAGTGGCAAATCAGTTCTGTTACTGAAACGTGATCTTGACAAACAGTCTTTCAGTCATTCCCTGTTTAAGTAGATAGAGCTGAAATAATGTGTGTGTATGTATATATATATATATATTAGGGCTGGGCAAAAAATATCGATTTCTCGATTTTAATCGATTCTCATTTTTACGAAACGATATCGATTCTTAAATCCCAAGAATCGATTAGTCATCCTGTTTTCAGTTGATGAATGAATGAATGGAACATTGTAGCACATCCCATCCAATAAATCACAATAATCTTTGTGCTTTGTTATTATTGATATGAAACAAAGTCTCAGATTTCAAATTACGTCCATTTTCTTACGAAATTCAAAAACATAATTACCGTTTTGTCGCTGTGGCGTGAGATCGCTCTGGCTCAGCTCTCGAGAAGCACATGATCCTCTCTTCCGCCTTAATAACACCAGTTACAGCGCGAGATGAACATGAATGAGCTTCTGAAAGTGTGTTAAAAGATAGAGAACAACTTATCAAAGTCCGTATCATGTGACATGGAGTCGCTCAATCAGTGTTTCAACCGTGGAAAGACGTCAGTAAATCAGCTTGTAAACAATGTCATGTAACGTCACATTTACCTCAGAAAAACCATATCCAGTGACCATAAACTCGTCAGTCAGCGAGAAGAATTAACTCTAGAGAGGAGCATTTTGTTAAATATATGCACCATATTACATATTCATTATAATGTTTAATGTTCTTCAATATTTAATGCATGTTTGAATAAATCTGGAAAGTTTTTTATGACAGCCACCATTTTAATTTTTATATAATTTCATATAACTTTATTATTATAAAAATAAATAAAAGTGTATTTTAAGTGTTTGTACACAAATCAGTGAATTCTTACCTTCAGTATTATAGTCGGCTAATGAAGCCTATAGGCTACAACTGACTCCCATAGTTTACCGCATTAGTGAAGAGATTTGTTTTCCTTGATAAAATTTGCCATGTATTGTACCTGATATCCAAAATAATCAATATTGAATCGAATCGAATCGAAATCTTGTGAATCGAAATCGAATCGAATTATGAAATTTGTGTCAATACCCAGCTCTAATATATATAAATATATATATATATATATATATATATATATATATATATATATATATATATATATATATATATATAGACACTTGAATTACAGCCAGAGGTCAAGAGTATGAGCGTTTGACTGCAGAACCTCGATGTCTCAGTGACTCTGTGTGTGTCTGTGTGTGTGTGTGTGTGTATAGGTTTGGTGGTTCGGGAGGCCAGTATCGAGATCACCCGTCAGCAAGTGGAGGAACTGTTCGGTCTGGAGGATTTCTGGTGTCAGTGTGTGGCCTGGAGCTCAGCGGGAACCACCAAGAGCCGGAAGGCCCACGTCCGCATCGCCTGTGAGTCCACACACACACACACACACACACACACACACACACACACACACACACACACACACACACACACACACACACACACTCTGACATAAACAGGAACTCATTCTGATGTTTCCTTTCGCTGAATTGTGTGACATTTACATTCTTGTGGTCATTTTCCCTGTTTAGTGTTACTAAACAAAAGCACGCATCTATAATCTCACCAATCACAGCGCTCGGTGTTTATAAACAGCTGCTGATCTCACTCTTTCCAACAATTCATCTGGCATCCTCATGCAGACTCCACCCTTTTCCTAAATAGTTTATATCCACGGGCAGAACCCGAGCTGGATGTCCTGTGTCTCACTATAGTCTCGATACGGTCGCTGTTGCAGACGCAGAGACACAGACACACCCGATACAGCGACGCCAGTGACTCTCTAACGACTCAGTGAATGTGATTTATTAAAGCAGGGATTCAGAAAGTTTTTTGTCAGCTAATATTAGCCCTTTGAGCTAATATTTTATTGAATTTTTTAGTATTTCATTTATTATTTTATATTATACATATATTATTATTTTTATTTTATTATTTTCAAAGTCAAAGGGGTTTAGAAAACCCTGGATCAGAATTTCCGAGCCTTTCTGTTTGTCACTTTCCAGCAGAGAGCCGTGGCAGAACGAGATCAAGCCTTTCTCAGCATAAAGAGACGCTGGGAGCAGATTCTGCTGTACTAACATGGCGCTCATTCTTAGTTTAGATGGAGGAGCTCTTCAGTGTGTGTGTGTGAATGAGAGATGCTCTTCGCTGTGTGAAATGACTCAGTCACGCTAGATGAACAGCGCAGGTGAGAACACACACCACTAATACATTATCTTATTGTTGTTCTCGGTGTCTGCAGTCGTCCAGCAGTGAACATCTCGACTCGTGCAGTGAGAGCTGTGTCAGTGCAATGTCTATACTCCTCTACTGTAATAATTCATCCACAATCTGCTGATCAGGATTATTCACAAACACTCTTTATTGCTCGGATTTGTCTGAAATAATTGCACATGCTTAAAATCATGTGGCCGCCACTTTAGACAGTGCAATAACCTGAAATGCAATGCAATAAAACGACAAGTCATAAATCACATCTTTTTTATCCTAACCAGCCATGACATGCAATAAGTGAAATCTCATTCTAAATCACGCTTACATTTTTTTTTTTACAATTAAAATCCACTTATTATAACATTTGTTAATCAGGTTATCTGGAAGACTAATTAGTTTAAATCAATGAATTCAGCAAGACTACTTCAGACCAATAAAGTGAATCTTTTGATTGATTCATTTAAAAAATGGGTTCATTTGTTTGTGAGTCACACTACACTGTTCATGCTGTTTGTTTATTATTGAGTGCAGTTATGCATTTAGCAGATTATTTTATCCAAAGCAACTTACAAAAGAGGAAAAAAAGCAATTTGTAAAAGAGTCAAAAATATTCGTAAAGCACAATGCCAGGTTTATTAGACAACTAGATTAGGAACTACATTAAAGTCGGCATGAAACGATAGTTGTGCTTGTCTTTTCTTCCCTATTGTGACGTATATCCGAGTGAAACGCTTCTTGATCAAGAACAAATGTGGGCGGGGCTTGATTTTGTCCGTGGGGAATTGATTGGATGGTTGTGTTTTGCTATTGGCTGATCTCATGTGAGTGACAGGTTCAGGTTGCCCCGCCCACATCATCAGAGAAGAGAAGAGATGCTGCGAGAGGAACTTATTCTGATTCAATTTATTCAAGTTACTCTGATAGTTACAGTCAGTCTGGTCTCAGGTCAGTGTTACCGCAGCACATTCTGCTTAAATCATTGTAACCTTTGATTCAAATCAAAATGAATCCCTATTCAAGTGTCCTGGCTTTGCTCCGCTGACCTCTCTCTCACACACACTCTCTCTTTCTCTCTCTCTCTCTCTCTCTCTCTCTTACACACTCTCCCCCTCTCTCTCTCTCTCTCTCTCTGGAGACTAATGGAAACACCAGTGATCATTTACCCTTTTCAGCATCTTGTATGTGACAGATGTTTTAATCAGGGCCTGAGTAACACTCCAGAGCGATAAATAAGCAGCGTTTTGTTGTTGTGGAACGGTGATCAATGGAAACGCCATAAAGTTCAGGAGCTGTAGACGGCTCTGCGCTCTCATTGAGGATATTAATTGCGAGTGTGATTTGTGAGTGTGTCGCGTCGCCACTTCCACCGTGAGTTATGAGGGGACGAGCTTCGATCTGGACACAGATGCTGTTAAACACGGACTCACACACAGCAGTGATTTACCTCAACACAACACACTCAACTAGACATATGACCAGAGAGAGAGAGGATAGCATACTACTGTACTGTACTACTCATACTTGTCCTGCTGGATGCTTTCTTTCACAAGTAGCTCGTGCATATGGATATTTGCATACTGTACATGGTATACTATATATGTTAGAGGTGTAACAATATATCGTATCACAATATATCGCAATACAATAATACAACAATATGTATCGTGGATGGTGATGGATAGTTAGGAAGTTTTAGTGTCAGTACTACATTAAACTACTATATATAATGTTGAATATAATGTGTAATAATGCACTGGGGGAATATTTGTGTCCTGATAATGCCAAATGTCTGATGTTACCAGTAAAAAGTGTCCTACATTATACATTATTTAAAATATATCTAATCAGTGACAGAGATCAAGAATATTCATCTAAAATAATTCTGTTTTCAGCTTCAGAATCATGAATATTGTTATTCTGGTGTCTCTATTGTTCATTGGGTTTCAGCACCAAGTCCATCATATTCATTTACACACACACAATGTAATATCAAATTTAGCATTTTAATCAACAGTACATTATTTTTTGTTAACCTTTTATCATATGTCTTGGAGTATCGCAATAATATGGTATCATGAGTTCAGTATCATGATATGTATGGAATCGTGACAATAGGTTATTCTTACACCTCTTATATATATATATGCTGCAATCATAGGCTTGACAGGCATTCTGAACACAGCGTCAGTGTCAGTGTGTGTAACGAGGGCTCGTTTGGTGGATTTGAGCACTAGATGCAGAGCTTCACTTTAGCAGAGGTGAGACGGGAGAATTCAACTATGTAAATGGCCCTTAATTCACTGGCTTGTGTAATTTAGCACAAGTAGCCAAAGACATGCAATTAATGTAATTGTTTTCATATGCGTCGACGTGTGCGGGCGCAGCTTGGCAGAGGAGGCTCATGGGAGCTGAGCTGTGCCCGCCGGGTTCAGCCGAACACAAGTGTGGTCGAGGTTGAGAGCTGATCTGGCCACGACTCTTTTAGTGTCTGAGAGAGGCCGTCATGATCTCAGCCAACACAAGCTGTGATGTATTCCCCCGAAGCCATTCTTCTGTCCGAAGCCAACAGGAGACGTTCTGCTGTGTGTTTCACACATCTCCAGTAAACTCTTCTCGTTTCAGTTTTATACAGTGGCAGGTCTCAAAGTAAACTCCACTTTGTACATTTTTGAAAGGAAATTTGGAAAAAGTACTATGTTGCTATGGTGATTTGGGTGGTTGCCAGGGTGTTGCTCAGGCGCTTACTAGGTGTTTGTGAGTTACATAATGAGTTTTAATGCATGTTAGGGGTTTGTTTAGATCCCTGTGAGCACTAGTAATTGTGATTTATTGACTTAACATATTTAGAATGTTTATTAGGCTTTATAAAATATTGAATGTTTTTCAGTATTGCAAGAAAACCTGAGTGATGCTTGCCTGTGCAAAACTCACTATTGTGTTGCCACGTCGTTGCTAAGCAGTTTCTAGGTTTTTTTTGAACTGTTTTATTTTACAGCAGTTGCTACAGTGTTCTGGGTGGTTGCTATGAGGTTACTAGGCTATTGTGGTTGGTTGCTATGGCGTTGCTAAGACGTTCAAAGCTTTTATCTGCCTGTTTTGTTGTCCAGAAGTTACTAGTGTTCTTAGTTGTTGCTATGGGGTTACTAGGCTATTGTGGGTGGTTGATATGGCGTTGCTAAGAAGTTTAAAGCTTTTTCCGCCTGTTTTGTTGTTTAAAAGTTGCTACAGTACAGTGTTCTGGGTGGTTGCTAGGGTACTGTGGGTGGTTGCTATGGCGTTGCTAAGAAGTTTAAAGCTTTTTTTCCACCTGTTTTGTTGTCCAGCAGTTGCTAGGGTGTTCTGGGTGGTTGCTGGGCGGTTTCATAGAGTCTCAAGTGAAAAGAGTCAGGTTTCCTAACTGTAGTAATACTGATGATTGACTTAATATATTAAATATAGTTTTAATTCAAGAATGCACTAAACTGATGAAAGTTGACGGTAAAGTTTTCTGTTTCAATATGAGCTGTTTTTAACTCTCCAGGTGAGCAAAAGAGACTTCTGTCTTTCAGAAGCTTTGAGGCCTTTGGTGAGATTCAGCTGAGTGTGAAATGCTTGTAATTTGTTTATTTTTTCTGTTATGCAGCCGAAGTTTCAATTAACGTTTGATGTGAGTTCTTGCACGTATCGAGACAGAAACGCCCGTGTTTCATCTATCGTCTCCAGCCTTGCATTAATTTATAATAAGCAGAAAGGTTGTGTACCGCTACATATCACAAATGGCATTGTAATGCATTTTGCCCATTAGAGGCGGTAATAAATTCAGCGTGTGTGTTTGCTCATTTCCACCATGTCCAGCTCTACCTTGCATTATTCACCACTCAGGTTTTGGCCCTGGAACGGCACAAAATATGGATCGCTTTTTGTCAAGAACCCCAAAGTGCTTTAAATCGGGCCGCTCAGTTCAACCACTATTGAGGATTAGTTCACTTCAGAATTCAAATTTCCTGATCATTTACTCACACACACGTCATCCAAGATGTTCATGTCTTTCTTTCTTCAGTCGAAAAGAAATGAAGGTTTCTGAGGAAAACGCTCCAGCATGTTCCTCCATATAGTGTCTTCAATGGGGTCCAACGGGTCGAAGGTCCAGATGTGAGTTTCAGTGCAGCTTCAAAGTCTCGACACGATCCAGCCGAGGAATAAGAGTCTGATCTAGACAAACCAGCGGACATTTTAGAACAAAATACACATTTATATACTTTAATATTTACAAATGGTCATCTTGCACTAGCTGTGATACGACACACATTACGTAATCACGTTGAAAGGATTTACTGATTTAAAAGTATATAAATGTGTATTTTGTTCTAAAATGTCCACTGGTTTGTCTAGATGAGACTCTTATTCCTCGGCTGGATCGTGTCGAGACTTTGAAGCTGCACTGAAACTCACATCTGGACCTTCGACCCGTTGGACCCCATTGAAGACACTATATGGAGAAAAACCCTGGAATGTTTTCCTCAGAAACCTTCATTTCTTTTCCACTGAAGAAAGAAAGACATGAACATCTCGGATGACGTGGAGGAGAGTAAATGATCAGGAAACTACTCCTTCAATGTGACAAACCCAGTGCGCTACACACCAGAGCAAGCCTTGAGGAGAAGCTTGATTCAAACTCGGAAACTATTCGGAGACAGATTGGACGAGAAAACTTTCCTCAGGACGTTTGCCAGGATGTAATGAGTCAGTAACAGGAACATGCGATTAGTGACTGAAAAACACAAGCTGCAGTGCCAGTGAGCTCATTTCAGACCCGAGCATCTTTACCTCTGCGCCTCGTTTTCGTTTAACGAGGTGCTCTCTTTCGCCTCTTCAGTGTGTAATGTTGCTGTTTGTGTCAGGTCACCTTCGTTTATACAGCGCTTTAACAATACAGATTGTTTTAAAAGCAGCTTTACAGTTATAATTGGAAATTAAAGTAACAGAGATTGTTTTGGCTTTACAGCAGCTCTAGAATAAAGTTATTATCCAGATAAAGTTAGTTTTGATTGATTCACTTGCGTCGCAATGATCATTAGTTATTAACTTAGAGGCCGCTAACACGACTGAAAACAGAAAACTTTTAATGCGTTCTGGATGTTCATTTGCACGATAACAGTGTTTGGGGCTCGAGAACACACACTTTGAAATAGGTTCCAATTTGCAAGTTTTGATTTTTCTTTTAAAACTTTAACATCTCTGTGTAAACTTTAAAAAATGTGAATCTGTGAAAAATGTGTGCATGAAAACGCTCCAGTTCTTCTCTATATCAGTGTCAGTGTTTCTGAACTCCTGAAACACCTCCATTGTAGTCTCGAGTTTCTTCCGGGAACGAACACGCCACAATATTCCTCATTATAATAATTCATGCGCAGAATAAAGGGGCGGGGCCTGGTTGAGTTAGTTAGTAGTGTGTTAAACTGGTGGTTATGGAAGGGGCGGGACTTTCCCAAACACACTCGAAGCTCTTGACCAATCACAACACACTGCTCCAGCCGACCAATCAGAGCACAGTGTGCTTTTCAGAAGGAGGGGCTTCATAGAGACAGGAAGTAAACAGAGCGTTACTGACAGACTGGGAAGAGAGGAGCCGCAACAATGGAGAATATGAGGAGAATAATCAACATTCACACAGGAAAACCTGTTCTAGTAGAGCCTGAACACAAGAAGGCCTCTTTGATTCATCAAGATAACACTGAGAGCGACTGCAGTGTTTACTACTAAAGAAGGCAGAAACCCAGTCTCTGAACTGGCGTGAGTGGCGGACTGATTTACAGTCCGTCGTCTCAAGCTCACGTGTGTCAGAACACAACACATTAATTGTGCCACGATTGTGTGTGTGTCGACCGGGCCTCGAGGGAAGGCCTGTAATGGAATGAAAACGCTGGTAATTGGACTGAGTTGTTTAGACTGCCAATCCCAGCGCCGAGCGGAGACTGACTCACGCTTTAAACCTCCAGTTATTACTGTAATGGCCCCCGATGCGCTCGCTGACGACACACACACACACACACACACACACACACACACACACACACACGTGGGCATGCAGCGCTCATGTCCGTGTGATAAAGCTGTTTCGGACACTTTTTGTCTAATGTGGAAACAGCATTGGGTGATATAACTAAAACAGATCTTTATTGTCTGGCCTTCTGATGTTATTCTGTGTTGTTTTTTTGTCATTTTATCCAAACAACCATTATAGTTTTAAAAAGTCGATTCAAAATGTTTAATTCAAGTAGAAAATGGTAAAATCTACTCTATATAAATTTACTCTACGTTATATATAATGAAACACTTTTTCCCATCATTTCATCCAAACAACTAAATGTTGCTTCAAAAAATAGATTGTAGATGCAAGTAATTAATCTTAGACTTATTTATTTGTTCTATGTAGAATAGTGTATATTCTGACTCAAATATAAGTTATTAAATATACGCTTCCTTTAGCCTGTTCAGTTCCACGTGATTTTGGAGTGATGCTAACGAATGTTTGAATACATCTTTGGTAACGATTCATTAAAACGGGCCGTTCAACAGAACCGATCCACATAAATGAATGCGTTCACAACTCTAACAGCGTTTCTGCTGGTTTACTGAGATTAAATTAAAACACTGTAATAATTCACAGTGCTGCTTAGCTTTATATCAGCAGCCGGACCACTGTAAATATGTCTCATAAATATTTGATTTGTCAAATTTACTACACTATTTAAAAAGCACTTTGAGCTAGAACATGTATGAAAGCTACTGTATATATACATACTGTGTGTGTGTGTGTGTGTGTGTGTGTGTGTGTGTGTCTCAGCTGACACTGTTGTTTAACATCACAGATGATGGGGTGTTTTGTCTTGAGAGCAAACGGTTTATTCTCTTCAGGTCGTTTGATGTGATTTGACGTGACGTTCATGCGGCGACTCTTCTGTCATTCCAGTCGTTGAATGTAATAAGTGATCAGAATAATGTTGTGTTTCTTCTAATATTTGCTGATATGAATAGACAGCCTCTCTCTGTGTGTGTGTGTGTGTGTGTGTGTGTGTGTGTGTGTGTGTGTGTGTGTGTGTGTGTGTGTGTGTGTGTGTGTGTGTGTGTGTGTGTGTGTGTGTGTGTTTGTGTAGTGTTTGCTAGTGTAGGTCATGTACACAGGCTGGCAATCCGAGTGTGTGTGTGTGTGTGTGTGTGTGTGTGTATGTGTGTTTGTGTAGTGTTTAGTACTGTAGGTCATGTACACAGGCTGGCAATCCGAGTGTGTGTGTGTGCCCTTGTTTATATTACATTGTGGGGACCAAATGTCCCCATAAGAATAGTAAAACCTGAGATCACCTACATTGTGGGTACCAGCCAGCGGTCCCCACTTTTCAAAAGGCTTATAAATCACACAGGATGAGTTGTTTTGAGAAAGTAAAAATGCAGAATGTTTCCTGTGATGGGCAGGTTTAGGGGCAGGGGCAGTGTGTGTGTGTGTGTGTGTGTGTGTGTGTGTGTGTGTGTGTGTGTGTGTGTGTGTGTGTGTGTGTGTGTGTGATGGGCAGGTTTAGGGGCAGGGGCAGTGTGTGTGTGTGTGTGTGTGTGTGTGTGTGTGTGTGATGGGCAGGTTTAGGGGCAGGGGCAGTGTGTGTGTGTGTGTGTGTGTGTGTGTGTGTGTGTGTGTGTGTGTGATGGGCAGGTTTAGGGGCAGGGGCAGTGTGTGTGTGTGTGTGTGTGTGTGTGTGTGTGTGTGTGATGGGCAGGTTTAGGGGCAGGGGCAGTGTAAGGGGACAGAATGTACAGTTTGTACGGTATAAAAACCATTACGTCTATGGAGAGTCCCCACAAAGATAGTGAACCAGACGTGTGTGTGTGTGTGTGTGTGTGTGTGTGTGTGTGTGTGTTTGTGTAGTGTTTAGTAGTGTAGGTCATGTACACAGGCTGGTGATCCGAGTGTGTGTGTGTGTGTGTGTGTGTGTGTGTGTTTGTGTAGTGTTTAGTAGTGTAGGTCATGTACACAGGCTGGTGATCCGAGTGTGTGTGTGTGTGTGTCCGTTAGGGCTGTCAAAATTGCTCAAAAATGACGTTAGAATATTCCCTCTAAAAAACACACGAATATTCGAACTATTCGAACATCTGGTTGCGCATTTTGTCAATGACGCGCATTACGTCAATAACAGGACAAATTAATACAAAGAGACACAACTACTAGTTTATTTAAGTTTAAACATTTTTGACAACGTATTACCTACACAAAAACAAGTAAATCTAATGGCCAAGACCGCAGACCTCACTCTCGCTCGCTCGCACTCGCAGGCACTCTCTCTCTCCCTCACGCTCATGCTGCGTTCACACCAAACGCAAATAGAGCATCTGGCGCGAGTGATTTCAATGTTAAGTCAATGTAAAGACGCGTTTACGCGCGTCTGGGTGTCTTGCGGCGCGGATGAGGCGTCACGCTCTCCGCGCGTCAATTTCGCTTCAGACTTTTGCGTTTGACGCGCAAATGGATTCAAAATGTTCAAGAGTCCAACTAGACGCGGTAGACGCGAATCCGGCATTGAACGCTCCGAGCGAGCTGTGCTGTGGTAAACATAGAACTTTTCCTTGACATGAAACGGTAAATAATCAAACCAGTGGAAGCCTGCAGTGCATGAAACTGCTGTATCTAACCTACATCATTCATGCAATATCTATTCAGTCAGTACAGTAGCCTACACTTCAGTAATGTTTCTGTTTAACGTTAACGGCTTCTTCCTGTGACCTGTCCCCACTCGCAAAGCAGACAGCCGCGCCTCTGCCACCGCGGGCGTTTTTACACATTCGAATATTAATTTTCACATTCGAAATTCTGTTTTTTAAAACTATTCGAATATATATTCGAATTTAGAATATTCGTTGACAGCCCTAGTGTCCGTGGACTTTGCATTGGGGGGGATTTCTAAAAACAGGGGCCAAACAGCAGCGATGAACTGCTCAATCTCAGCAACCACAGGAAGCATTCATGTTCATGTTCATGTTCATGTTCATGTTCATGTTCATGTTCATGTTCATGTTCATGTTCATGTTCATGTTTATGTTTATGTTTATGTGGAGAAGGCGATGTTTCCTGAACCCTTAGAACTGTATAATCCATAACAATTTGTTTTAATCTGTTGGATTATTAAAAAAATTTGATTCCTAATGAAATTTGACTCAAATAATGTGGAATCAAATAAAGTATATAACGTGGGTGTGTGTATGTGTGTGTGAGAGAGAGAGAGAGAGAGTGTGTGTGTGCTGTTGGCAGTCTCTCTCTGTTTTGACCTTGGTGTGTTGTGAGACCCGCAGGGCAGCTTCTGTCTCTGATTTCGACAAACCCGCGACCTTCATCTCCCGTCTCACTCAGTGCCGTCTCACTGAACGCTTCTCTTCAATGACGAACTTCGGCCTTCAGGAGGACCGACCTGATGATGATGCGCTCTCGAGACGATCTCAACGCCGCCTGACCTCACATCACACGCATGAGGGCCTGAATTTCATTTCGGAAAACTTTTCAACATCTTTCTTTTAAAAATAATGTTCAGTCAAACCAAAAGTTATTCAGACACCAGATATAATTTTTTATATTTTTGTGTGTGCAGGACACTATAGTTCATTTCTGTAAGTGAGGAGAACAAGATAAAGTAAACTGTGACATATTATACCCAAATATTCTTCATACAGTGACTACCAGTGACATTTATCAAAATTTGGGAGCAAAAATGATTCGACACTTTGAGCTGATCATGTTTTGCTGAAGTGTGTTTTCTTTAATTGCTAATGCTCTTTTTACACACAGACTGAACACAATGAAGCATTGCTTGGTGATTGGTTGAGCTAAACTGGTATTATCTAATTGTGTAGTTAAATTTAACAGCTGACAGATATTCAACATAATTCATGTGTGAGACAGTCTAACAGAAGGACGGACAAAACCAGTCAAATATCAACTGAGTTCTGCTCATATTTTATTACCATTTTCTAAACTATAGCCAATAAACTGTGATGATGTGAGAGATGTTGAAGGTGTGTGGTTTGACTGTATATAGCAGCCCTGTGTGCAACAATAATTCATATTTAAAAGCACAGAAGAGCTTCGGCAGCCTGTACACTACCAAACTTCCCATGATTCCCTGTACCGAGAGCACAAACACCCGTTTCAGAGCTTCTGCTTGAAACAGCAACCCAACTTGTTTATCATAAAGAACACACTGTACGCCAGTTTCTGTCCAACACAACTATAACACTCTGTTAACAACCACTGGCTCAGTTTCATAAGCGTTATTATAATCCATCCATCAAATATGTATGAAACGTTTCTTTTATCCTCACTGCATTGATTCCAGCAAACACGTCTCCTGTTACTGCTAGTTTGGGTCTTTGATTCGGCGCCGCAGGTCCAAATTTAAGCAAATTCTCTTTTGTTTGTGAGTTGAGAGAAATATGATCTCAAAAACAGGCCAATTAACCCAAAATACGATATTTACTGTGAAGATGAATCCTATTTTTATCTATTAAGCTTTTTTACGATATGGTATTATTGTGTTCACGAGTTTCTCAGTCTCAATACTGTAATACATTCATATGTTTTTCTCATTAGTATTTCTTTACTGTTTTTTTTTTTTTTTGTTACAGTAAATAATTGCTAATAATTCTATTCTAATTAACATAAATCACATTGCAGCAAATATTACCATGATGTATATGAATTTGCTCAACTGTCATGAATATAATGTCTTGGTGGATCTAAAACAGGCTCGAGTTTCATGGTGACAAATGTAAATTATTTTACCCGAAGCGCAGAGAGAGAGTGATGCAAGCTGAAGTGGTTCTTGACGTGTGCTGTGAGATTCACCCAGATATGAGGTGTGTGTGTGTGTGTGTGTGTGTGTGTAACGCCCTGCTCAGTTCGACCGCTGCTGGTGAATGTCTGTATTAGATCCTGTATCCCAGAGTTCCTGGAGTTACAGAGTCTTACTGCAGGATCCTCACTGATACTCCTACTGGACTGTGTGTGTGTGTGTGAGAGAGAGAGAGAGAGAGAGAGAGAGAGAGAGAGTGAGTGTATAAGTGAGTGTGAGTGAGTGAGTGAGTATCTCTGTGTGTGTGTGTGTGTGTGTGTGTGTGTGTACGTGAGAGTATCTCTGTGTGTGTGTGTGTGTGTGAGAGAGAGAGAGAGAGAGAGAGAGTGTGTCAGAGAGAGAGACAGAGACAGAGAATGTGTGTGTGTGTGAGATAGAAAGAGAGAGAGAGTGTGTGTGTGTGTGTGTGTGTGTGTGTGTGTGTGTGTGTGTGTGTGTGTGTGTGTGTGTGTGTCTGTGTGTGTGTGTGTGTGTGTGTGTGTGTGTGTGTGTGTGTCTGTGTGTGTGAGTGAGTGAGTGAGTGAGAGTGTGTGAGAGAGAGAGAGAGAGAGATTGTATCTCTGTGTGTGTGTGTGTGTGTGTGTGTGTGTGTGTGTGTGTGTGTGTGTGTGTGTGTGAGTGAGTGTATCTGCGTGAGAGTATCTGTGTGTGTGTGTGTGTGTGTGTGTGTGTGAGACTATCTCTGTGTGTTGTACCAACCTGAAAATTTGAGCTAAAGAGAATTTTTGAAAAATCAGATTTTAATGAGAAAAAAAATATATGAACACATACTTTTGAAATTTGAAACTCTCTCTGTATTTTCCCACACTATAGTGTGAGCTGTCCTAAATCTGTTTCCTGCACAGAGAGCGTGACCAGGACGGCTGCTGACTGACTTCCCTTAAATGGGATTTTACTTGATTGTCATTTTCTCTTCAGGTTCGGTGTTGTTGATCTCTTTGGAGAGAGCAGACGCCACACACACTCTACACTCGACTCCTCCAGCGGAATATAATATATGTGTAATGGAGACACACTCCTGATCTCACCTCTTCCAGCGCGTGTGGGAACGCAGGGAAATATTGGATTTTTATTAGAGTAGCAGTGAAATCTCTCCTCCTCTGTGGCCCTCGTGGACAGGCGTAGAGGAGATAGACTGAGATGGAGGGAGTGTGTGATGGAGGAGGCCCAGAGGAGTGTGTGGGATCGGCTCATCCATCACTGTCAGCAAGGGAGAAGCGTGCGCGAGTACAACCGGCCGACAGGAGCTGTCAATCATTCCTGCAGCTCCGCCCTCTTCTCATTCGCTGACATAGATGTGACAAAGTCATCTAGATTTGTTAAGAGTCCAAGAAACAAGAACTTGACTAACAGTGACATGACCTAGACAGAAATTATGAAAATCATAAGCACAATATTGCGCATGCAAACCATTTTGGGGGGGGGGTGTCTCTGCATTTTGAATGCGTGTTTGAAACAATTTTGGGGGGGGGGGGGGGGGTGTCTCTGCATTTTGAATGCGTGTTTGAAACAATTTTGGGGGGGGGGGGGGGGGTGTCTCTGCATTTTGAATGCGTGTTTGAAACAATTTTGTATATAGACCATAGACTGTAAATAAATATGTTCGTAGTGTGTGTGACATCACCCGTAGTGAGCGTTTCTGAAGCCCAAAGTGGGCGGAGCCGGCCGGCGCCATCTTGGCCGCGTGTCACTCCCGGATAAACGACAATGGGCGAGGCGGATTAGCTGAGGTGACGTGACGCTAACACACAGCAGACAAACGGCTAGTAGCGACATCAGCTGCAATCCACCTGTCACTCAAGTGGCCACGCCCCTAATTATGCAGAACTTTAAGGCTTAATATAATTTAAACTGATGTGTTATAAAAAAAATAGCCCCCTCACAGTCGTCATGAAGGGCAAAATTAGCTTTATAGATCAAAACAACTGTTTGTACCAGGCAGTTTTTTTCTGCTGTAAAGTTGGCCATTTTAACATGGGGGTTTATGGGATTGACAGCCTGTCTCTAGTGGCCAGTGGATGAACTGCAGTTTAAGTCTCTTCAGTGTTGGATTCAAGAGAGACTGGAAGGTTGCGACTTTGTTTGGACTTTCGTAATATGCCTGTCCAAACTCATGCTTTCTAGGTAAGGAGCTGACTAGGCGTTGAGACAGCCCATGTGTAGCACTACTAGCTAATAGAGGGTATGTGTGTGACGTCACGTGACTGCGGTTACACACACTGAGTGGCAGAAACTCTGTGTGACAGCATTTGTTTTCAGTGTGAATGCCACGAAAAACACACGAAACGCATCTAAAACGGGAAAGAGCTTTGAGATTGACTGTATAAATAGATTTGACCAGAAATCTGAGGTATATTTTTACAGACTGATGAAAGATACAGAACAGAGAAGCAAATAAATCACTGTGATTCACAGAAACAACTGATCCAGGCAGAGAAAGCTGGATTTACAGTTTTCATTTTGTCTCAATATTCTGAATTTAGGGGTAAAATCACACCATATATATTGTATTGTATTGACAACTCATCAATTAAATATTTACCATCGTATATTCTGCATAATTGGACGTTTTTAAATAAATACTGACAAAAAACTACACCAGTTTTAGTGCTGAACGATATGACAATAGATATATATGTAAGGGATAATGTAGAGCGAGGTGGTTGTTATAGCGAATACACCCTATATATCCGACTATACCCGACTGTATTCGCTATAACAACCGCCTCGCTCTACATTATCCCGCTTATTATATGGCTACCCACCAAATAAATCAATAATTTGACACAAAGTATTGATTTAAAAAGGAGTTTATTGATTTAAAAAGATTGTATTGCTTCCGCTAAAGAAAATAGTCCGTTCCGTCTCTACGGTTAGAATCCTGCGTCCATAGCAACGCTCTGTTCTCCATGGCAACGGTGTGTTATACTTAGCAGCGTCTGTTATCAAGAAACAACACACCGCATTCTACATTAGAGTTCAACCAAGCCATGTAATAAATATGATATACGTGATCACATGGATTTAGACCTATATTGTGTTTATATAAAGCGTTCACAGGAAAATGTGCTTTATGTATTTCCCCGGCGTTGAAATCAGGCTCATATAAATGTCAGGAAACACGATTCCTGCTTAATGTCAATATCCATGATCACTGGATCTGTGGTAAGTTGTAAGGAACACTATATCGAGTCCAACCTTTAGTTTAAACTGATAATCGTGTGTTTTACTGGCGTTTTCTCAGTTTCCTCTATTAACTCCAGTCACTCCGCAGCTCTTCTGCCACTCAGTCCGGCTGAGCGAGTGTGTTCCCGCGGGAAAGTGACGTCAGTGCATAACCACTATAGGAGGAATCATTGAGCCGAGTGTGTATCTGTGTGTATGATGTTTCTTTCACTCACACAGAAATGAGTCTGAACCCATTTGTCTTCATGACACCGTTTTCCCTTCATGAACCGATGATAAATGTGTAAATGACAGTGACGGCAGATAAGCAGGAAATATGGTGTGGAAAATCCTCTGATCCACACGCTCTCAATGAAACTGCTGTAAGAAAGCCTGATGTACAACACTGAGAGTTGTGTAAAGTCAGTGTTAAGCCGTCTAATCGCATTAATATTCAGGTTGAAGCACAAAACTCATTACAGCACTTGTGAAAGCGCTGGCCATCAGCATGTGCCGCCACACGGTCCTCGTCCCAATGCTTTATTCACGCTGGAAGTCAAATATGTACCCAGGAAAGCATGAGGATAGCGAGGAGCGAATGCTGAATGAAAACACACACATCTGTATTCCAGCAGCAGCTTCCACTGGACTCACAGAAGCTGAGAGGAGATGTTTGAGGGAAAGATGGGCAGAACTGTTAAATATTACATCCTAGGATCAGCATCTAATGCCACGGTTGGAGAATAGACCCGTGTGGGACGGTAGAAATGAGTTGAAACTTTACTGATTACTAATAGGGCTCATTTTGGTTTGGATGCGGCGTGTGCACTAAATACTAGCATTTACCTTTTCTATTCAATACTATTTGACATGCAACAACAGGTGTGTGTAACTATTTGACAACTCTTAAAGTGACAGCAGCCTAATGATCTTTGGATAAAAGCGTCTGGTAAATGATTAAATGTAAATGTGTGTGTCCAACCCTTTTAGGTTGCTGAGTGTCTTTGCGATTTTACAACAGCTTCAAAGGTCACTCACACAATCATATTCATAATGCAAGAGTTTTATTTTAACTCTGTTGTCAAAGTGAAGCTGCTCCTGCACTGATGCCAAACTCATTCATTTGATGCAACGCTTGCTTTCTGCCCATTCCAAAGAAAAGTATTTAAGTCACTAGATTTTTTAGTCCCCCTGTAGTCAGGTGTTTGATCCCTTAAAACTCATCTTTGATCACTGAAATTACATATTTAAAAGTTTTTTACTTGGAAAAATGTTTCTTCGTGCCTTAAAATATCTTGAATGTAACTCGACACCCTTGGCAGTTCTATGAATATGCAAATGAGCCCCGCCTCCACTCACTCACTCAGCTCAGAGATCCACTGGTTGACGATCACACGTTGATCTGATTGGTTACAAGGTAGTTTGTGACGTCAGAAACACCAGCGATTTCAAAGCGTGTTTTTGAGACTGTCTTTGGTTCACTGCAGTTTTAAGGAGGAAATACTCAGCAATGCTGTCGACTTATGAACTTACACATGGTTTGTCTTAAACACAGGGGGATTTACAAAGTGATTACTGTATGTAATAAAAACATTTTGCGTTTTAATTTTCAGAAAAACTATTTGTGTATTTGTTAGATTTTGCACATATTGACCCCACATAGAACCATGTGAGATTTAAGAATTTCTATTTTCAACTATTTTTGAGTTTTATTTTAAACAATTCCATTTTGCAGCAATGTTTATTTCAAGTAAAAAGATAATAATTTGTACAGTACTAAAAAGGTTATAACATCTTTATCAAAAACGAATTGACATCGAAATGTAAATTTTGTATTTTTTTAAATTTTAAAAGATTTTTATTCTTTTTTTTTTAATCTGACTCCAATTTTTACTCAAATCATCATAGAGTGATTTCTGAAGGATCATGTGACACTGAAGACTGGAGTAATGATGCTGAAAATTCAGCTTTGATCACAGGAATAAATTACACTTTACTATATATTCACATAGAAAACAGATGATTTACATTGCAATAATATTTAACTATTTTGAATCAAATAAATGCATAATTTTAAACTTTTGAACAATACTGTGGTTTCCTGGATGATGTGCTCGGTCGTCTGCATTCACACGATTCTGTGCTTCTTTTGCAGATCTCAGGAAAACCTTTGACCAGGAGCCTCTGGGAAAGGAAGTGCTTCTCGAACAGGAAGTGCTTCTCCAGTGCCGCCCGCCTGAAGGAGTTCCTGCTGCTGAGGTACGGGTTTATTCTTCCCCACACATAGACGCCCCTTCACTCTCTTCCATTGGTGAAAAGTAGGGATGTGACGGTGAGGATATTTTCCCACCGGTTAATCCACGTGTAACGTGGGGGGTTTTAAATAATTTGAAGGCGAGAGTAAAATGTGCACGTCTGTACGGGCATTCATAATGATGCGGAGCAGAGCGAAAAACGAAAAACAGTTATGGACATGTAGAAATTAAAGCTGAAGCTCCAATCTCTTTCTGAAAATCCCCAAAAAAGTCTGTTGGTTCCTCAGTGATACTTCGTTTAGAGGAGCTGTCAATCACAGCTGTCAATCATGACGTCACATTCCCGTTTTTATAGCATCAAATGTGACCCTGGACCACAAAACCAGTCACATGGGTCCACTTTTTGAAATTGAGAGCTGAATAAATAAGCTTTCCATTGATGTGTGGTCTGTTAGGATAGGACAATATTTGGTCGAGATACAACTATTGAAAATCTGGAATCTGAGGATGCAAAAAAATCGAAACATTGAGAAAATCTCCTTTAAAGTTGTTCATTTATGTTGGCGATTGTGCTGCATTCACTCACAAAAATAAATGTTTTATATATTTACGGTAGGAAATGTACAAAATATCTTCATGGAACATGATCTTTACTTAATATCCTCATGATTTTTGGCATAAAAGAAAAATTTATAATTTTGACCCATACAATGTATTGTTGGCTATTGCCACAGATATACCCGTGCGACTCGAGACTGGTGACGTGATCCAGGGACATAAATAACGAACACTTAAACTTACATCAGCGTGATAAAAACGACCTAAAATGACTGAAAACATCTTCGGAAAAAATGTATTTGAAGTGTAATTTGATTGTTTAGTTTCCATCGCGTCCATTAGACTTCATGGTTTATGATCTACACTGGGACCAATACTGGGGGCGATCGAGACTCTCTGCTTCACTTTTCAGGACTTGATCTCCACACACCAGCACTCTCCTGATGAGTTTTATATCCAATTAGAGATTAACGTTTGTTACAGGGGCCAAAGCAAAGGTAAACTCCTGGCCGACTGATGTGTAGATAACTCAATCACCTCGACTAAATGTCAGACTTCGTTCAGAAACATTTACCTCAGCGGCCACCTGTTAATTCCTATTTAGCTACACGGGACATATTGATTCAGGCATCGATTTTAGCCGGAGTGGGCTGTCAGACAAACTCGTCCTAAAGTTTTAGCTAAACAGGATTAATAGATGGCAGCTGTAAAGGATTTTCTCAAAGCATCCAGTCTTTTCCCCTTTAAATCGTCCATCTTTACAATAACAAAGAGTAGGATGCAACAATTTGATGCAAATCCGCAAGCGAAACCTCCTCCAGGCAGGCTTAACAAACTCAATGGACAGATTTCGGAGGAGGAACGCCTCGGGCTGTTTTTCCCGCTCTTTTAATCATCTTAACACTTGTAATGTCGACCACCATTAACTTGAGACTATCTTTAGCTCGCTGAGGGCGTGGGCATGTTAAATAACACCCCGGATGTTTGCAGGAGGATGGGATGATGTGTTACGGATGCGCACGTGCTCGTTGTCAAAAGGGGAAATTGCAGGATTGCTGGGATATCGTAGGGAAGTGTGAGCGTTTGGTCGTGTGCAGATAAGAGCGTCTTTCATTCAGCGCCGCTGCTTTATAGACTCGGGTTTGGATGTTTTCTAAAGGCCATCAAATGCTTCTGAAAGATCACAGAATGAACATTTGGCTTGTTTGTGGCCACAGGGAAAGAGTTTATTTCCTGTTTGGGCTGGGAAAAAAGAAGTGAAACAGACGTATATGTGAGTTGTGAGTTATGAATGCACTCAGAAATTAGATGTATGGATACATATGGGGTTAAAAAGACCATTAATATTTAGTAATATCATCTGTTCAACTCTATCAGACGAGAACTGAATTGAGCTGAATAATGAAATTAACTTTGCAACATTTACAATTTACTCTATTGGACTGAATTAAATCATCATTGAACCAGGGTTAATATCGTAAACGTAAATCGTTCACTGAAATAAAGCTAAAATAAAATGAAATGTAAATATTAGTTGGAAAAAATTGAACTAGAAAATTAGAAATGTTGCCTTGGCAATAAACTGATATAAGTGTAAGTTGAAGCACTAAAATTATTAAGTGGAAATAAAAACTAAAACTGGAATAAAATTAAATTAAGTCTAAATAGCAATATTATAAATGGCAAAAACACACAATGGAATAACTTTAACATAAAACTAATGTTAAAACTAAAAGTAACATGAAAACTAGAAATATAAAAATAAAAGCTAATTCAAAATATTAATAACTGTAATAATGAGCTGAATAATGACACTATTGTCTTCGGTAGAGCTGCTTATTGCTGAATTGAATTTGTTTCATAATTGATGA
Organism: Squalius cephalus; assembly: GCF_949319135.1. Lineage (NCBI taxonomy): Eukaryota > Metazoa > Chordata > Actinopteri > Cypriniformes > Leuciscidae > Squalius > Squalius cephalus. The sequence continues at coordinate 1,532,050 of NC_137145.1, forward strand.
ATTTTGCAACGTATTGTCCTGTTTATTACGGCTATGAAACACTCTCTATTGTATAAAGCGCTTTACACTCTTAAAAATAAAGGTTTTCTTTCACAGCGATTCCAGAGAAGAACCATCATCAGTTCTTCAAAGAACCACGTTTTTAATAATCGAAAGAACCTTTTCAATGGAAAGATTCCACGAGTGTTCTTCACGGAACCATCGATGCCAATAAAGAGGCTTTATTTTTAAGAGTGTAGAAATAAATGTGACTTGACATGGATATATGATATTATCAGCCTTGTGAATGAATGTAAAGTGTGTGGTTGAGCATCACGTTTTTTTATCAGCTGGATCTGAAGTAAAAAGCTCTTTGAATGACCGTCTAGCGACGCTTAAGCAAACATGAGTGAGCATTCTGGGTCAGATCAGAGCGGTCTCTCCAGGGAGCGTGTTGATTGGCTGAGAGCGTTTCCTTTGATTCGGCTCTGAAAGGAGCCGCGCTTGACCTGGAAAAGCCCAGTTAAGCGAGCAGAAGTTCATTGCAGGTGGAAATGCTGACAGAACAAATGGGCCGCAATCAGAAGGGAGCCGTTTCCCATCAATTCCCCAAACTCAGGGAACGAGTTCTTCTTTTAAAGGAGCACGGGCCTGGATCAGCACAACAGCACACTTTGGCAGCGGAAAAGATCTCGCATTAAAAGCAATTTGTGTTGGGATAAACTGTACATCACAGATGGCGCCGCTTCGTTTCACTTGGCATATTTTGCTGAAGTTATTTTCCGTCTTCCGTCAATTGTTTGTGCCGTTATGTTTTTCAGCTCAAACATGATTAGATCTGAGCTGATGCCATCATATATCAATCTCTGTTCTTTCTCTTTCCATCTATCGCATCAACACTTGTATTGGTATTAGTGAGTGCATTCATATGATAATCTGCATCAAATTTCAATTCTTATTTTTTGTGAGTTTATATTTGTCTACATTGTAAAAAACACTTTACAATAAGGTTCATTTGTTAGCATGAACTAACACTGAACAATACTTCTACAGCATTTCTTAATCTTAAAGGGATAGTTCACTTTGAAATTAAATTTTGGTATGTTTTAGCTTACCTCAAGGACATCCAAGATGTAGGTGTCTTTGTTTCCGCAGTAGTTTCAATTTTGATATTTTTAGGTCAAACCGTTCTTGTCTGTCAGTCAGATAATGCAGGTCTGTGGTCACTGTCTCAAAGAGCATGCACAGAGTCCAAATTAAAACAATTCCCCATCGTCCAAATTAAACAATTCCCCATCGTAAGTACACATTGATGGCCTAAGACACGAAACGAGCGGTTTGTGTGAGAAAACGAACAGTATTTATATCGTTTTTACCTTTTGTACACACCCACGTCCAAGTGATCTGAGGGCGCGGGCGCTTCCAGCTGTGTGACGTGTGCGCAGACTGGTGCATAGATATATACACTAGATGTCGCCTCTTTGCAATGAACTGCCGTAGCCAAGGCGACATCTAGTGTATATATCTATGCACCAGTCTGCGCACACGTCACACAGCTGGAAGCGCCCGCGCCCTCAGATCACTTGGACGTGGGTGTGTTATAAGAGGTAAAAACTATATAAATACTGTTCGTTTTCTCACACAAACCGCTCGTTTCGTGTCTTAGGCCATCAGTGTGTACTTACGATGGGGAATTGTTTAATTTGGACGATGGGGAATTGTTTTAATTTGGACTCTGTGCATGCTCTTTGAGACAGTGACCACAGACCTGCATTATCTGACTGACAGACAAGAACGGTTTGACTTAAAAATATCAAAATTGAAACTACTGCGGAAATAAAGACACCTACATCTTGGATGCCCTTCAGGTAAGCTAAAACATACCAAAATTTAATTTCAAAGTGAACTATCCCTTTAAATCTCAGTATTTACTGATGAATTGTTAAGATTTGCCAACATTATTTTTTATTTTTTATTAACTAACATTAACTGCATTACATTTTTACAGCATTTATTAACCTTTGTTAAATGCATTAGCTAATGTCAACAAATCAAGAGTTGCTGAACATACAATTTCACTCTTTCTACTTCAAAATTGCATGTTTAATTCAGCCGTTTCTTTGTAATTAATTGTGAAATTGGTTGAAAATCTGAGTTTTTTCAGTGTACAAGCTAATCTCGGTCATGTCAGCATGTCTCTTTAGGGTTATAGACATGTCTCAGTGTGTCCGAATGTTGGTTCGCATCAAAGCTCTTCTCTGTCTCTCAGTGTTGTGCGGAGGAAGGATTCAGGCACGTAATGAGAAGAATAACAAGTCAGGAATGAAATTACATGGATCACACAATGCAATAAGAGCTCTTTCTCTCTTGGAGAGTGTAAATATGACGCTCACCGTGAGCCTCGGGTCCGCTGTTAATGACATAAAATAACCAACCGGCCTTCTGGGTAATTACATCCAGAGAGAGAGAGAGAGCGTACGTGCAAATAAAATAACACAATTCAATTTATTTCAGTCCATTTTGTGATTAAAAACCTGCTGAAGTATCAGTGTTTGAACAGTCGCTTCTGGAAGTGCAACTCATAATTCAGAGACGGCGATGGTGACGATAACATGACGGCGGTTCAGTGATGATGTTTGCTTCTGTAGAGAGACACAAGTGGGTTTATCTTTCTTCTCAGAGAAACTTTAATGGCTGAATTCCCAGTGAAGAACCACACTAGTACCATAATCCTGAGATGTGGAAATCTGGTGAAAACCACTCCCATGATGCATTGCAGATCCTTTTAGTCTTGTTCAATTCTATACACCTTCATTCAAAAGTTTGGGGTCTGGAGGATTTGCAATGTTTTTGAAAATGCATTTATTTGATCACAAATACAGTAAAAATAGTGAAATATTATTCTAATGTAAAACAGCTGTGAATATGAATAAAGTGTAATTTATTCCTGTGCAATTTTCAGCATCATTACTCCAGTCTTCAGTGTCACATGATCCTTCAGAAATCACTCTAATATGATGATCTGATGCTCAAGAAACATTTATGATTATTATCAATGTTGAAAATAGTTCATATATTTTTGTGGAAACCGGCATAAATTTTCTTTTTCAGGATTCTTTGATGAATAGAAAGTTCAGAAGAACAGCATTTATTTGAAATATAAATCTTTTGTGACATTATAAATTTACTGTCACTTTTGATCAATTTAATGTGAGCTATTCTGAATTAGAGCGTTAATTATTTCCAAAGAAATCGCCAAACCTTTGAACTATAGTATATATATATATATATATATATATATATATATGTATATTTTCTTTATGCTGTAAGTCAGTAGGCCTAGTTGTATATTGTACGATCATTCATGATTTGCATACATCATTCAAGAGATGAGAATGATTTTTTTTCTTCAGATCATTTTTTTCTTTTAACAACGTTGTGATTCATCTCAGATCTGGTTAGTTTGGCTCTTTATTGAAGAGTTTATTAAATCCCTGTGGACTGAATGAATGTTAAAAATGTTCTAGAGAAGTGGGCGGTCGCTGTCACACTCTCTTCAGGAGCGTCGTGAGCGGTGGGCTGTTATGGGAGGTGTGTGTGTTTGCTGCGTGAGGAGGGAGTGTGTGTGTGTGTGTGTGTGATAGAGTCAGTGTTCATCAGTCTCACCGCAGTGAACGTCAGGTGTGTGTTCGGCTCCACCACTGACAGCCAGACGACGCTCGCGCTTACCTCACCGCTAGAGTAAAGAAACACATCCATTACCCAGATTAACTGTGGAAACACAAACGTCACTGTCGCCTTCCTGTCTGTTTCTTTTGCTCAGGCCAGAGGCACAGATTTTAAAAATACGTTTATATTAGGGGTGTAACAATATATCACAATACAAAAATGCAATAATATGTATTGTGTATAATTCACCCTAAAGAAAATTTCTGTGTGAGGAAAAAATGTAAGTTTTCAGAGTTTTAGTGTCAGTACTGCATTTAACTACTATATATAATGTTGAATATAATGTATAATAATGCAATGGGGGAATATTTGTGGGTCCTGATAATGCCAAATGTCTGATGTTGCCAGTAAAAAGTGTCCTACATTATACATTATTTTAAATATATCTAGTCTAACAGAGATCAAGCATATTCATCTAAAGTAATAATTCTGTATTTTCAGCTTCAGAATCATGAATATTGTTATTCTGGTGTCTCTATTGTTCATTGGGTTTCAGCACCAAGTCCATCATATTCATTTACACACACAATGTAATATCAAATTTAGCATTTTAAACAACAAAACATTTTTTGTTAACCTTTTATCATATGTCTTGGGAGTATCGCAATAATATCGTATCGTGAGTTCAGTATCGTGATATGTATCGAATCGTGACATGAGAGAATTTTAACTTGCCCGATCGGACAAGTATCCTGATTAAAACGTAACTTGGGAATCACCAAAACGCGAGGATGATTCATTCATTCATTTAGTGTAAGTGCCGATTGATAGTGAATATTAATATAATGGACTGACGGTAACAAGGTTGTGTTGAAAGTTGAGGCTCTCACAGCCTCATGAGGAGAAATGGAAACAAATGAGTGCAGTTCACACACAGAAACTCAGTTAACACTGCGGTAAAAATGTGTTTTTATATTTATAAAACATGATACAGTTAAGCAACATCACATGACCAAGAGTGCTGAATACCATTACGGTTGAAAATGTGACACTGATTTCATACGACAGTTCAATAAAGTAAACATGTAATTAACATTAAGTCACTTACATTTTAGACGCAACATTGACTGTTTTCGTTTCAGCAGCGAAAATAGTTCCAAACCAAGAACCATAACGCATGTTTCATTACTGAATGATTCAGCTTTTTTAACGAATCAGTCGAGTCAAAGATTCAATGACTCATTCATAAACAACTGCCTCATTTTTGTACGAATCAGTCATTTGAACGAATCGTTTGAATGAATGACTCAATGACTCGCTCATTAAGACGATCACCTGCCGCCACCTACTGGTGGTTTAGTTTCGCGTTTAAAAGTATCATTCTTTCCAACGTTTCTTATTTGTATATTCAAAAAATATTTAAAACAACCTCATAACATTTCAGTGTAAATTATTTAATTTGATTGGTAACAGCCCTATAGTGTTTTTTAATTCTAATTTAATTTATTGATAACATTTAAGAATTTAAAATGAAAGATGAAGCATATTTAATAATAAAAACATGCCCTTTATAAAGGTAAACATATCATAAATATTCATATTTAAATATGTCAAAGCTGATGAGAATATTGCTTCAGAATAAATTAGACACAAAAAAATAATAATAATAATAATTCCAGACAAGCACATTTTTTACTCGGACAAGTGAATGACCAATTTGACAAGCACATGAAAAGGCTAAATATCGAGCCCTGTGTGTGTGTGTGTATATATTAGGGCTGGGTATTGACGCAAATTTCACAATTCGATTCGATTTCGATTCACAAGCTTGCATTTCGATTCGATTCGATTCAATATTGATTATTTTGGATATCAGGGACAATACATGGCAAATTTTCTCAAGGAAAACAAATCTCTTCACTAATGCTGTAAATTATGGGAGTCAGTTGTAGCCTATAGGCTTCATTCATTAGCCTACTATAATATTAAAGGTAAGAATTCACTGATTTGTGTACAAACACTTAAAATACACTTTTATTTATTTTTATAATAATAAAGTTATATGAAATATAAACATTTAAATGGTGGCTGTCATAAAAACCTGCCAGATTTATTCAAACATGCATTAAAAATTGAAGAATAATAATATAATATGGTGCATATATTTAACAAAATGCTCCTCTCTAGAGTAATTTTTTCTCGCTGACTGACGAGTTTATGGTCACTGGATATGGTTTTTCTGAGGTAAATGTGACGTTACATGACATTGTTTACAAGCTGATTTACTGACGTCTTTCCACGGTTGAAACACTGATTGAGCGACTCCATGTCACATGATACGGACTTTGATAAGTTGTTCTCTATCTTTTAACACACTTTCAGAAGCTCATTCATGTTCATCTCGCGCTGTAACTGGTGTTATTAAGGCGGAAGAGAGGATCATGTGCTTCTCGAGAGCTGAGCCAGAGCGATCTCACGCCACAGCGACAAAACGCTATTTATGTTTTTGAATTTCGTAAGAAAATGGACGTAATTTGAAATCTGAGACTTTGTTTCATATCAATAATAACAAAGCACAAAGATTATTGCGATTTATTGGATGGGATGCGCGCAACAATGATCCATTCATTCATTCATCAACTGAAAACAGGATGACTAATCGATTCTTGGGATTTAAGAATCGATATTGTTTCGTAAAAATGAGAATTGATTAAAATCGAGAAATCTATATTTTTTACCCAGACCTAGTATGTATATATATATATATATATATATATATATATATATATATATATATATATTAGAGGTGGGCATAGATTAATTTTTTTAATCTAGATTAAAATGGCTCATTTGAATTCTGACGAAGGCATTCAGAATATGTGTGCTACCCAAATAATGACTATAAAAGTAAGTCTTTGAGAACGGGTTTCTCAAGCCAGGTGGCGCATTAGACCAGGGGCTCATCTCCTGTTTCCACAATGCATCACAAACTGCTTGAGAAAGCTGTTCTACTCATAGACTGTAAAAGGTTACTACTGTACTGTTACCGTACGTAGGCAACATTAGGTAGGCCTATGTTATTATCAACTACTATAGGCTATCAATTAATAATAAAACCAATAATAAAACCATTTCAGAACAGGTTACACAGACCCTGCTAAACAACTGCTAAATGTTTTTTGTTTTTTTTAAAGGGTGTATGTAGTTTTGAGAACATATATTGTGCAAAACTGTAAGTATACAAGATAATTTTGCAGATAAATAAAATGTAAGTACACTAGCTGCAGAGACTTAAGTAGGTCTAATGTTTATTATGGCTTGAAGCTTATGAAACCCCAAATTTAAAGTTAGAATATTGTCTAACTGATGTCTTTCAGTTAAAAAGAAACACAACAACGATTCTTAAAATCGGGCGCAGACAGAGATTATGTGCTACACCACTAAGATATATTGGGAATAATACGCGCGCGCTGGTATTCAGTGATATCATGTTTCGTTTTGAATTTGAGGTGGTAGAACGGATTAGTCGTGTGTTAACTTACCGAACTGTGACCCCACACACTCTGTCTATAGTTTGCTGCTGCTCGTCGGACGGCTTAAATCCGAACCAAGTCCAAATAATGGATGTTGCACGGATCTTTTTCACCAGCTTTCACTTTCAGCCGTGTTTACTTAAGATGACGATTAATATGATGCGTTGCAGCCGGGTGTACCTCGCGGCCGCGGGTAGATTGCCTCATCATAGCTTGTGTAGTATAGAGTAGTTCCCAACCCAACTTTGAGAATAGATTAACGGCGATATTTTTTTTATCGTGCGATAAGAGTCTCGCGTTAACGCAGCGCGTTAACGCCGATAACGGCCCACCACTAATATATATATATGTTTATATGAATATGTATATGTAAACAAAAGTAAAGGCTTATTTTAGTAATATATAACAGCTTCTGTCGTTTTAGCAGTTTTCTCAGCCTGAGTCACGGGCCTTTACATGTCTAATAGTCCCATAGCGAAGCAGACGCTTGTATCTGTTCCTCTGTGTGTGTGTGTGTGTGTGTGTGTGTGTGTGTGTGTGTGTGTGTGTGTGTGTGTGTGTGTGAGAGTATGCAGTGATTCTTCCATTAATCGGGCAGACCTGCGCTATCTCTCGCTGCAGATGAAGTTCAGACTCAAAGCCACGAGCCGCTGTGTGATCCGCAGGGTTTGTCATCCGCTCCACACAAAAGGAAACACAATCTGATTATGCACCTGGATTAGGCTGTAATGTAATCTTCAATTGTCGTCCCGAGTCGCTCACACACTTGTTTGTTTTCTCGTCCACATTCGTTCTGTGTTCTCCTCCTCACGAGCAAACCATTGCATATTTAACCACGGCACGTTATACATCTAATTGTTTCAAGCTTTTCTTCTTTCCTTTGACACCGTTTCTGTCGCTGAAGGATTAGCAATAAATATATTCCCTGAAAATGGAGAATGATTGTAATTACAGGCCTGATAATCTGAGATTAGCGTCTGTGGCTTTGTGTTTCTGCATTATGAGCATGAGCCGTTCCCTCTCATCTGATTGACATTATGGCAATGATTGAAGAGACTCGAGTGGATGCTTTTCCTAAATGTGATCAAAAAATGCATGAGGGAAACACATTATTAAAATTAAAACTGTGATCGCATCTGAAAAGAGTTTGTGCTGATATTAGTCTAGAAGGAGAGTAATCCTGTAGTTCGTCTAGAGAGGCCAGTTGGACGGCGGCGACAGCAGAAGTTGTAAAGTTATAAACTCGGTTCTCGTCTGTTCTCGACAGATGAATCCTCAGCCTCTGTGACTCTCCTCGAACCCTCGCAAAGCCCGGATCTGGAGCGTGCCGATCGTGCCAAGCAAAGCAAACATGCTGAACATTTGTGTTGGCGCGCGTGACGAGTCGAGCTCTGGCTGGAGGAGTCTGCGATACTGCGCGCGGTTTGGAGAATAGCAGACCGGTTTGGTCATCCTAATGAATCACGAATCATGTGATGTGTGTTTCCATTCTCTGTGCGTTTGTAATGCACTAAATCATGTGCATGTTTGGAAACGGGGAAAATCACTTGTAATTTCACTTGTGTATCACTGATATGGCATTTGCTTAGTCGGGTGTCTGAGCTGGGAGATATAACTAACAATATTATTACATGTTTTCAGTCAGTGAAACCATCATTTATAATCAAGAGCTATCGTGTCCGAGTAGATTCACAACATTTCATGCAAGATGCAAAATAAATGTATTTATAATGATATTTAATTAGGTAATATTTATTTTACAATTTATTCTTATTGAAATTTATTTTTATAATAAATGTTACATGTACTACTATAATATATAAAATATTCAATATTCAGAATACATATTTAATATTTATTATAATATTTATGATATTTAATTATATAATATTTATTTTACAATTTATTCTTATTGATATTTTTTATATAATATGTATTATATACACTACTTTAATATTTAAAATATTCAATATTCACAATACATATATAATATTTATTTAATATATCACCCATTCTAGTGCAGCAATATATATATATATATATATACAACTCTAATTATTTATATAATGTTTAATAATATAATAATATATATTACATCCAATATTCATAGTATATTTATATATCGTCCAGTTTTAGTTCATAGTAATAAACTGGACCCACTTTGAGGAAGTTATTATAAATGTATAATATTTATTTATTTATTTAATCATATGTCAATATACAATTTATAACATCCATATTCACCGTATGTTTATTGTTTATTTAATATATCGCTCATCTCTAATTATTTATATAATGTTTAATAATATACATTAAATCTAATATTCATAGTATATTTAGTAGTTATTTATTATATCGTCCAGTTTTAGTTTATAGTAAAAACAGGACCCACTTTGAGGAAATTATTATAAATGTATAATGTAATATTTATTTATTTAATCACATGACAGTATTTCCAATATCCACAGTGTTTAATATTTATTTAATGCATGTTCCAGCTGTAGTTGAGGACCCGCTGTAAGGACGTCATTATTCGCTTCTTCTTCCCTCCTTCACTAGCGGGTCCTGCACACAAGCGGGTGACAGTCTTTTTCATGACCCTCTTTTTCTTGGCAAGCCCATAAAATGGCCTTAAATCAGTGTTGTGAAAGAGCTCTGTGTTTTCACTTCTTCTTTTCTTTTCTCTGGACTCTCGAAAGCACTTGTCAGTGCGCTCAGATAAAGCCGGGGTTCAGAGGTGACCGTGCGCCCGAGATCCGCTGAGTCGGTCGCCATGGCAACCGCGTTTTCATTCAGGCGGTCGCTGGGCAAGCCGGGGTCCTGCCGAGTCACATGGCGAAGGCCCACGGTGCTTAGAGAAAAGACTCGTCCAGGGAGATGCGAGCGGATTTGAAACTATCTTCAGCGGAGCCGCTGGGGTCCTCCTCTATTGTGCTTCACTTCTACTGGCGTTTAAAGAGACTAAAGAGAAGAAAACACTGCCGTCAGTGTCTCAGCGGCGATCGGGTCCGAACCCCGGCACTGGCTCTCTCCTGAGGAACTGCAAGGAGGTGTTTAGCAGAATCTTCATGTTGTTCCTTTCAGTTTCTTTAATGCCATTGATGGTTTAACATCCATGAAATCTACAAAAGAGGTTCTTTATAATGTAAAAAGTTTCTTTAAATTATTAAAATGTTCTAAGAAACATTAAGGGGAAAAATGGTTCTTTTAAGAACTGATCACTGAAAGGTTATTTAGGGAACCAAAAATGGTTCTTCTATGGCAGCACTGGAACATATATATATATATATATATATATATATATATATATATATATATATATATATATATATATATATATATATATAAATTCCAAACCCGCCAATGGCCGGTGACTTAAGAAAATTTACCAGCCATAAATATTTTTTACCGCCCATGAATGTAATGACACCAAAATTTTAGATTACAGTGAAAATTCACAATTCTCTCTTCCAATTTTGATACCAAAGCTAAAACTACTTGCCTTATATAAAGTTAAACATAATTAAAAACAAGTAAACAGTATAGTAAAATAAAAGCAAATAATCAAATTACAAGCAAAAGCACAAAAAAATACAATATATCAAATATATAAATGCAATAAACAGTGATTTTCAGGTTTTTTAGATTGGCCTGACAGTAGTTTTCAGGTGCAGAAATGTAATAAAGTAAGCACATGTAAAATAGCACTGCATATTCTTCACTGTATAAATTATAACATCCTTATTAATTAATCCTTATTAAAGTTACTAAAGTTATTCAGTCGAGAGCAGTGAGTGATTTTTTTCCTTTGTTTGATTAACATTAAAAACAGACATCAGGAATATTAGGCTGCTGTCACTTTAAGAGCGAATGCACCGATCTAATATACTGATACTGATACACATCATGCGCTTACTCTCTCAACGGTTTACGTTCACTTAAAACATAACCGACTGTTTACTAGCATACGCACTTTGAATTCTGATATTGACATGAATTTGTTTGAATTTGTATACAGTACCAGTCAAAAGTTTGGAAACATTACTGTTTTTAATGTTTTTGAAAGAAGTCTCTTATGCTCATCAAGCCTGCAGTTAAAAAAAAAAAAAAAAAACAGTAATATTATGAAATATTATTGCAATTTAAAATAATGGTTCTCTTTTTTAATATACTTTAAAATGTAATTTATTTTTGTGATGCAAAGCTGAATTTTCATCAGCAAGTACTCCAGTCTTTGGTGTCTTATGATCCTTCAGAAATCATTCTAATATGATGATTTATGATCAATGTTGGAAACAGTTGTGCTGCTTAATATTTTTTTTATAACCTGAGATACTTTTTTCAGGATTATTTGATGAATAAAAAGTTAAAAAGAACTGTATTTATTTAGAATAGAAATCTTTTGTAACAATATACACTACCGTTCAAAAGTTTGTGAACAATAACTTTTTTTTTTTTTAAGAAATTAGTAGTTTAATTCAACAAGGATGCGTTAAATTGATAAAAGGTGATGGTAACGATTTATATTGTTAGAAATGTTTTTAGTTTGAATAAATGCTGTTTTTATGAATAAATGCTGTTTTACTCATCAATGAATCCTGAAAAAAGTATTCCAAAAAAATATATTAAACAGCACAACTGTTTCCATCATTGATAATAACTGAGTATCAAATCATCATATTAGAATGATTTCTGAAGGATCATAAGACACCAAAGACTGGAGTACTTGCTGATGAAAATTCAGCTTTGCATCACAAAAATAAATTACATTTTAAAATATATTAAAAAAGAGAACCATTATTTTAAATTGTAATAATATTTCATAATAATAATAATGTAATAATATTTCAAAACAGACTTCTTTCAAAAACATTAAAAATAGTAATGTTTCCAAACTTTTGACTGGTACTGTATGTGTGAATATATATATATATATATTGTGACCCTGGCCCACAAAACCAGTCACATGGGTCAGTTTTTTTAAACTGAGATTTATACTTTTTTGTTAGGATAGGACAGTATTTGGCTGAGATACAACTATTGTAAATCTGGAATCTGAGGGTGCAAAAAAAATCTAAACATTGAGAAAATCTCCTTTAAAGTTGTTCATGTTCATGATTGTGCTGCATTCACTCACAAAAATAAATGTTTTATATATTTACGGTAGGAAATTTACAAAATATCTTCATGGAACATGATCTTTACTTAATATCCTCATGATTTTTGGCATAAAAGAAAAATCTATAATTTTGACCCATACAGTGTATTGTTGGCTATTGCCACAGATATACTCATGCGACTTGAGACTGGTGACGTGATCCAGGGTCACACACATTGTCTGCTTGTTTGCAATGCGAGGGTTAATAAAGAACTGGTTCGTTGAATAATACAGTGTTTTCTTTACTGAAGAAACACTAAAGGCACATGTTTTATGTATTTGATGAGCAGAGAAGAGCATCTTAGTCTAGCATTTGTCATCGAGTTATGTCCAATACTGTCTCTTTTATTTTATTTCTATTTTTTATTGCAGGAATGCATACATAAATTTTACAAAATACACGTCGACCACAAAAAAACAAAGCAAAAACGAAAACAAAACCCAGATAAACAACAATATAAGAATAGACGGGAAAAAAGGTAAAAAAAAGAAAAGAATGTCCTTATATTTTTAAATGTATGTCTTCTGGGGGTGTTGAGTAAAGGTATTCAGTAATTTAAAATCTTTTACCCTTTCTCTCGCCCCCCCGCTCTCCTATACTGTCTTAAATAGCCTGTGTGACGCACTTTATCTTTAATAACACAAAGGGTTTTTGCCAGATGACAGAAAAAACTGAGCGCCCACATATAGTTCCAGTAAACTTTATAACTTTATAATGCAAGTTTCACATTTGTCTTGTAAGTGTTGGTCGTGTGCTGAAGAAGGCTGTGTGTGGGCGAGTCGAAACACGTCTGCGGTCGTTTCATTTAATTTAATTTAAGCGTCTCCAGAGAGACCGAACAGAACGCAGAGACCGAGATGCATGCGGTCCGTGACCTTTGACCATGGGCATAAACAAACCCATCAGTCAGAGAGCAAAAGAGAATGTTATTGCTCAGATAATTTGATGAGAAAAGTTTGAGCTCACAGTGAGACTTTTGTACAGGGTCCACACGGATCCTTAAAAAGTCTTAAAAGGTCTTAAATTAGATTTTTTAAATTTAAGGCCATAAAAGGTCTTAAAAATATAGATATATTTTTTTAAATGTCTTATTTTTACTTATGAAAGGTCTTAAATTTTAGATGACACTTTGACTTAGACTTATCTAAATGCAGGGCTCCAGACTAACTTTTCCACTGGTTGCACTGGTGCTACCAACTTTCTCAGTTGGTCGCACCAGCACATGATTTGGTCGCACCAAATTGTTTTTTTTTTACAACATGGAATTAATCAATGCATGCTGATGAATAGTTGTCCTTATTTGCGAACCCTAGTTTTGCACTGATGTAAAAAGACTGACAGTGAGACACGACCTCATGTTGGCAAAATGTTTTAATCTTTTAAATGAAAACCATTCAAAATAACTACCAAAAAAACACCACGTATGTTTTTTAATGTATTTTATTTAGTACTGTCAATCGATTAAAACAATTAACTAGCCTATTCGCGATTAATCACACTTAACATTAAAGGTTTTAATATATTTTTATATTGTAATAATTTCACATTTAATCTCCAAATTAATGTGAAATAACATAAAGTATATTTTAAATATTTGATCTATTAGGTAGGAAATATACATAAATTGAATAAAGTTACACCTCTCAGACTTCACTGTAATTTTCTCTGACGTTTTTCTTTGATTTGATTTTTTTACATTAATGTATCACAGAAGCGGGTTTATTAGGCTGCTGTCGCTTTAAGATCTGATGCACACAATGCGGATCTGGATCTGACAAGCATCCGATGTTGTCAACTCTTTGCGGTCATTTAACACTTTTTAACTAATTTAATACTGTGCTTACGAGGATACTCGACAAACTGAACATTTTGGCATACTTTTGTGTGTTTTTGTCCGTTCAAGCGTGAAAGAGAAGCGGCTGCGCGCTGTCTGAAGCGGCATTCTGAGCGCATGAGTCCTGTGTGTGTGTGTGTGTGTGTGTGTGTTGCGTGTATCACACAGAGAGGAGATATAAAGACAGCGCGCCGCCAGTACAGATTTAAATTCTTATTTTTTTGCGTTTTATCACGCTTGAATTGCTTATTAGCACTTGAATGAATGATAGCGTGATAAAATACTATAGAGCAGCCAATGGATGAAAGAAAAAATCTGAAGCTGCATTAATTGCGTTAAATATTTTTAACGCGTTTAACTGAAATAATTAATCGCATGCGTTAACGTGTTCATTTTGACAGCCCTAATTTTTGTATAATAAAACATAAACATAAAATGTATTTGTTATACTCCTTTGCTCACTTGGTCCCTCCCTCTCCGCACCTGTGCCCTCGTCATCAGTTGTGTGTGAGGCTGTATGCTGGCTCGTTGGCTTGTAATTCCTGAATTACTAATTCGCGCGTTTCACCATCAGTGTGCAATGCGCGTGATGTACGTTCTTTAATAAATAAACTGCAAGTGTCTTGCGGAAGAACATTGTAGCCGGAGCTCCTTCTCTCCGTTAATGTCTATGGCGAGCCGCGAGTCACGCACTGGGCAACTCCGCAGCCGAGCCGACCCCGGGATAAAATAGTCAGAATATAAACACTTATTATAGGCGTACCGTAGTGATTCAGGATAAGTCAAAAACACGGTTTGGAAAATAGATTCATGATGTACTGATACAACGGCGTTCTGTTGCGCATGCGTGAATTTAACTGAGTTGTACATGACCATGCACTCGCACAAATGCGACCACATAAAATTTTAACTCGCACATTCTCAAAAAATGGTCGCATATGCGACCATTTTGGTCGCAGTCTGGAACCCTGAAATGCTTTTGAAATTAAAACTATCTAATTAGCATAGGCCTACGTATTATTTTTTTAATTCTATCTTGGTGGATTTGCTTGTTCACGTGACAATTCGCGTCACTTCCGGCAGTATATTAGCCTACGTCTGTCTCCCGCACGCGAGAGGAGAGAAGAAAACGAGTAAATGTCAGTTCAGTTGTAAGTTCACTCTTTATGTGCTTAGGAGTGTGCGATATTGTCTATGAACTATGATGATATTATAATCATTGTTTTAACTATGTACGAGGCACTGACATCGCGTTTGTCTCTCATGCTTGCTTTCTCTGCGTGATGTGTCAGTGCAGTTATAACGTTAGATGTCCCCAAATGAGTTTTTGTCTTATATTTATATCATATTATGTTGCTATATTAGAATATCACATGAGCAAGAGTGCTGTTTTCCTGTGCACAATTGCAAATGTGCTATTTATTTTATACAACAGTTAAATTAACAATAAAGTTAACATTGTGAGTTACTTTTTGGACACAATATTGTCAATTTTCTCTTTATATCGCCGACGAGAATTTCATAATGAAGCCGTGGTCCAACAGACAGCGATGCTTTTTTTATTTTTTTGTTTTTTACTGAAATCCGCGTTTTGAACGAATCATTTTAACGATTCAATGAACAATCACTTGTTTTTCTGAATGAATCAGCCGTTTGAACGAATCGGTTGAATAAATGACTCCAACAACTCGCTTATTAAGACAGTGACTTGCTGCCACCTACTGGTGGTTTTAGTTTCATATTTAAAGTATCCTTTAAAACGTTAAAATTATAAATCATTTCATATTTAAATATCGAATAGCTTTATTTATGCAATTGTAAATGAAGTGTAAATATAGTAGGCTAATGCCAGTTTTGATGCCGCTTCTGTTGTCACCTCTGCACTGCAAGGGTGGATTTTAATTTAATGATTTATTTTGACATTGGTACTGTGTTATTCTAATATAATTTAATTTGAATGTTAGAATTTGACATAAAAGGTGATGCATACCTCTAAATACGTTTAGAAACAATGTCCATATATAGGTGACAATGCCCCTGGAAATCAATTTAAGGTGGCAAATATTGCCCCTTAATAAAAATGTTAATTTCGGTCACTACTGTGAACTGACCACTGCATAGAATATGAAAAATATGAATATCTTCGTGGGTCTGCTGTCAACAACAGGCCTAAACCAGCCAGGATACCAGTACAAAAACACAATCAGTAAAATATCATCTAATTATTATCAACAAAACTTAAAAAGACATATTTTTGTCAATATTGCGCACCCCTAATGCACGGTATTAATTTTGATTTCTTCAGGTCTTAAAAAGCCTTAAATTTGACTTTAAAAATTGTGCAGATACCCTGTTGTAAGCAGAGTTTTTTAATGACGTTGCTGTCTTGGAGAAACGGGTGAGACTTTAAAGACGTCATCGCTCCTGTGGGAAGGTGAATATTTTTCACACGTTTGTCTGCGACTCTTTAGTGCTTCACTATCTAATTAGCCTCAGTTTTAGGGTTTGTTATAGCGCATGTCTGAAGGGAGAATGAATGCATTCATTATAAACAAAATGCAATATTAATGAACCCACGACACAAACCCTGTGAAGATGCGTTTCCATGAGTTTATAAGCAGCTCACAGATGAAGATCACGTGGGTTTATCTCCCCGCTCGTGGATGTTTAAGTCTGTCTGTCATGTAAACTCAGATCGATTACCAGTAGAGATCACCTTGATTGAGACGTAGAAGAGAAACAGCCAGTCTGGAATGAGGTCAGAGCCGGTTTGAACCGGTTTAATGTCTAGTTTCTGCATCCGTTGGACAAACACTACTGTGCTTTCCGGCTGATTCTCAGCTATTAATATGTATTCATATTGATTTGGGACACATTTCCATATTTTTCTCTCTGCATATACGTTGTTTATGCCTCAGATTGATCGGATCCTTCATAACTTCTGTATTCTCCTTTGCTGTGTTGACTTGAGCGGATGAGATGTTGGGGTATTGATTTAACTTTATTGTCCTTAAAGCGGTGGTATAATGCCGTTTTCACAAGATGTAAAATAAGTCTCTGATGTCCCCAGAGTGTGTGTGTGAAGGTTTAGCTCAAAATACCCCACAGATATTTTTATATCGCATGTTAAAATTGTCACTTTTTGAGGGTGAGCAAAAACACACCTTTTGTGTCTGTTCCTTTAAATGCAAATGAGCTGCTGCTCCCGGCACAGGGGGCGGAGCTTCAACAGCTCGTGTCCTTTAACCTCACACACACATGCACTGAATATTTCAATGTTTATGTTCAAACCGGAGTCAGACAATGATGGAGAGACTCGAGAAGTGACAACATGTAGAAGCAACAGGACATTTCTGAATGGTTAGTTTATGAGTTTATGTGTAGTTATCTTCTAGTCATTAATTAGCATATTCTGTCATGATAATCTATAAATTGTGTTCCGGGGGCGGGGTTTATGCAAATTCTAGGGTTGGTGATGTCACTATCCCGGGAGGAATGTGGTGTAGTCTCTACCAGCCGTTTGTTGTAGTCCTTAAAAAGCGATTTCTTTAAAAGCAAATATCTCCCTTTGCTTTGAACTTTGAGCGCTGTAACTTTGTAGATGTTGTTTATGCTCATAAACATTACACACTAACTAAAGTTAGAAAAGTTAAATCATAATCAATCACCCCTTTTAAGGCGATTCTTTATGTAGACAGCAGTATACATACACATATAGCAACACAACACACACACAAAATAACACACATTTATAATAAATCATTTAAAATCGCAGCAGGAGTGAAGGACTTCTTATACGTGATGAACGTGATGTTTGCTCTTCTGAGAATCACACACAAGTCTCGGACTCGCAGTTGTCTCGCACTTTCTTTATTTCTGTGTTGCTCACAGCATTCAGGGTTCAGGACACGCCAGACAAATATTTGTGTTTTTGGTTTTTGTTTCAGTTATGCAGTTTAGTGTGTTTGTGGTCAGTTATGATAACATATGATGATTAATAGTGGATATAATGGCTGGTATTATTAATCTACACTACTGTTCTGAAATAAGTTTCTTATGCTCACCAATTGTGCATTTATTTGATCATAAATACAGTAAAACAGTGTAATATTATTCCAGTGTAAATCAGCTGTTCTGAATATCTAGTAAAGTGTAATTTATTCCTGTGATCAAAGCTGAATGTTCAGCATCATTACTCCAGTCTTCAGTGTCACATGATCCTTCAGAAATCACTCTAATATGATGATCTGATGATCAAGAAACATT
>NC_137145.1:1552989-1557989 GCF_949319135.1 Squalius cephalus
GAGTGAGTGCTTTAATAGAGACCACACGTGTGTTGAGCTGCGTATGGATTGGCTGATCTTCAGCTCTATGTATAGCACATATGTAATTATTCTTCAGCACAGACACCCACTCGAACAGCGAATCGAGGAACCGTGGAGCTCACAGCTTCAGTCCTGAGCGGCGGCCATTAGACCGTCAAGACCAGTTCACTGATCCCAGACCAGGCCTAGAGAACTGAAGCCATGCAAGAATCAAATGCATGAAATTAATTAATATTAGAGCTGGGCAACGATTAATCACATCCAAAATAAAAGTTTGTTTACATAATATAGTGTGTGTGTAATGTGTCTAATTATTTTGTATATATAAATGCACACACATATGCATGTATTTATTTAAGAAATATTTGCATGTATATACTGTATATTTAATATATATATAAATATGAATAATATATATATATATATATATATATATATACACACACATATAAAATCTTAAATATATACATGCATGTGTGTGTATTATACAAAATAATTAGACACATTACACACACACTATATTATGTAAACACAAACTTTTATTTTGGATGTGATTAATCGTTGTCCAGCACTATATATATATATATATATATATATATATATATATATATACTAATGATTAATATGATGGGTTAATTGCCAATAATAATTTAATCGATAAAAGTTATTGAAGGTCATCATTAGAGCTAAGTGTAATGTCTTCATGACATGCAGTGGATTAGGCCAGCTAGTCGTTTATTTCGAAACATAATTAACCAAAAAAAAAAAAAAAAGGTGCTTTTGCTGAACATATGGAATTACTTCCCACAAAAAAAGTACATAGAATAAAAATAAGTAGTAAGATCGTGGTTGACGAGTGATGATCTTCCAGCGCAGTTTCAACTGAGGCGTTTATTCTACATCAAGACCTGTCAATCAGAGCGATCGGTCCAATCCAAGCGCACTCCAGCTGTGAAACACTGTCTGATTGGCCTCTTCACATCGTCCCCACTAGAGACGTGCACGAATATTCCAATTTTCGATCTGTAATTATTAATCGAAAAATAAAATACTATTAGAATTTTTCTACGTTGCTTTGCTGACCGTTAATGGAGCGAATCCATGATAAATCCCAAGCACTAACTCGCAGTTATAATTAAAAGCACTGGGTGGCGCTGTGGAGCGTGTTCGTTGTATTTGATCACATAATGTCGTCGTCTGCCTCGCGAAGTTTGGATATTACTTGGATGAAAATGATATTACAAAATGGAAGTACTTTTAATCAAATGAATTAATGAAACTGAGTTATAATATCACCACCACCACAATGAGAAAGCACATGAAATCCAAACACAGTCTGAGGAGAGACAGCTGTCCATCACAGCATTACCGACTGCAGGTGAGCGAGTGATCAGATATGATATCTTCTGATAGCAAAATGATTTTGAGACATATACTTCCTTCAAGTTTCGTTGAGGGAGACAGGTTTAAGAACAGAAAACGCAAAGTGCTTATAGAAACTTAGCTTAGCACACCGTTATCTTTGGCCTCGTTATATGCTAGCTCTGCAATATGCGAAGTTCGCCAAACATTTGCAGATGCGCGATTCACGCGTTTAATGGGGTTTCTCTCGTCATAAACCGCGGAGATGTCGCTAATGCCTCAGGAAACCCGATCTGCCTGCTTACATGACAGTCGCATTTGCACATCTGATTTATTTGAATATGAATGAGGCCTGAAACCGATCTCGACATTTTTTCCCCTGTTTACACGGTCATTGAACACATCCAATCTGTGAATGAGCGAAACATCGGAATATAGGGTCACATTTCACTGACAGTGTAAACGAGGCCTTTGTTTCTCACTCGAGCATGTGGATATTATTGTTAACGTGAAACACACGATAATGCTGACTCAGTGCGTACTGTACGACAACTGCTTTATTAGCGCTTTTTCCCGTTCGCGCTGCTTGATCTTTAATGCTTTTGTTCTTTATTTTTTTGTTTAACGTTACACATATTGTTTAATGTTTTCAACTAAAAGATAACCTTAAGATATATAGTAAGCTTGATGTGTATATTGCCTAATTGTAAGCTTGTTCAGAAATAGTGACAAAAAGTAAAAAAAACAAAAACAAAACTTAAACTTAAAAAAATAACGTCTTTATCGTCAAACGTCGTTTAAATAAACGAATATTCGATTTTTATGAGCCCAAATATTCGAATACAATATCTTTGAAAAATGCCCATCCCTAACGTTAGTCCCCACCCACTATTCCCAAGATCCCGTTTCCATTGGTTGACCTTTCAAATGACGTTGAAAATAAAACGTTATCATAATCGCGACGCAGAAATCCTTCATTTCAATGTCACTCCATGATCTATGCTATGTTGTGTTTGCATCTGCTCTAAATAAAGATATGTGATCTACCTGGTTTACTAATGTTTCGTGAAGTTACAAACCAAAACGTGGCGCTCTAACAGAATTTTTTTTTTTCAATACTTTTTGTATTGTGCTAACGATATATGACACAAGTCTGTTATGTACGATGATTATACAGATCACATTTTCAGTTCTTTTGTCACGCTGTGAAAATAGAGCACTTTTAATGTCAAAAGCACTGGCCATGTTCCCTATATTCACTGTAAAGCCAAACGTCTAAGATTTAAAGCCTGCATTAGATTAAGGTTAATGATTAAACTATTAATTGATTGGTAATTCAACCAACAATCGATTATGGGAATTTGATTGTTAAATTGACATTCCTATATATCTAAGTACTCTTACTGGTTATTTAAGTACATCGTATTAAAGCTGAAGTCATTTCTGCAGTGAAAACATTTGCAGTGTTAGTGACTGTTGTCAGACCTGCCTCCCGTGACTCAGAGTATCTCATAAATGAAGGCGAGCAGTGGATGTGAGTGTGATCGGTCTGGTTTGGTGCAGCTCTTGACCTGCGTGAGCGTTTTGAAGAGTTTCAGTGGTTCACCTGCACCTTTCTTTGCTCTCAGTCTCCAGCGCTCGTGATTACACTGGTCTGAAACGCTGTGACTCTGTTCTGCCTTCACCCATGATGCCCGGCACTCTACGCTGTAAACGCAGGGAGTGGAAAATCACTTTAGGGAACCCAATATCTGTCTGATTCACTGTCTAGTTTCCTGGTAACCGAGCGTCAGATGTACTCGTCAGCTCCTCGTTTACCGTTAGGAAACAGTAGATGTGTTCACTGTTGTTCTCCTCAGAGGATCGAGTGCAGCTCGTGAAGCCGGTCAGCTACTCTGACACAGGGGTCAGCGTGAATTAAAGGATTCATCAATGCAATTATCAATGATCACTTCCTTTATAATAATCACTACTTTTCAAATATTATTATTATTTGGAATTTAAATAATGCATTATTTTTTCCGCATTAACAATACAATTATTATTATTATTATTATTATGTTTAATTGATTTGAAAAAGCTTTTATTGTTGTTGTTGTTATTAATAATACAATAATTTATATTATTATTATTTAAAATTTAAATTATACATTTTTTTCCACAACAACAATACAATTATTATTATTATTTGATTTGAAGAAGTTTTTGTTGTTGTTGTTATTTTTATTTATTTATTTATTAATATCATTATTATTATTATTATTATTATTATTTGGAATTTAAATAATGCATTGTTTTCCCACATTAACAATAAAAGTACTATTATTATTATTATTATTATTATTATTATTATTTACAATTTAAGTAATATATTATTATTATTATAATAAACAATTGTTTTTGTGCAGTATAATAATCCAAATTTGAGAAAATGTATGCTTAAATGTCATGAAATAAATGTCATAATGCAAATAAGCTTCATTATTCTCATGCAAAACTTTGTTTTCTCTTGAATTTACCATGAAATATGGTTTATTTCATTTGAAAGCCTTTTATTATTATTATTATTATTATTATTTGCAATTTAAGTAGTGCATTCTTTTTTCCCACATTAACAAAATATGTATTTATTAATTTATTATCATCATCATTATTTACAATTTAAATAATGCATATGAATATAGACCATTTTTGTGCATCTGCTTAATTGTCACGAAATACATGTCATAATGCACATAAGCATGATTCTCTTCATGCAAAGCATCATTTTATATAGTTTTCTCTTGATTTTAGCGTGAAATATGATCTAGGCATGTTTTCATGAGATTTGTTCATTAACTGAATAGCCCGACTCAGTAAACGAGCGTCTCTCGGGGTCGACGGCAAACCCAGCAGCCTCGCCAGCGCAGCGGGAAACACACATCTGCCAGAAACACACACTGATGGCCGTCTGAGACGCATGCTTTGGTTTTGTTTGCCTGTTTGCTTTAGTAATTTGAGGGCCACATATAATCACCTTGGCAAGCCGAGGGCCCAGTGGATTTGTGGGTAATCCTCATTGATTTTTGTGTCTTCTCCATCCCTCTCAATGGCACCATTTTGCTGATTACATCACAGGATTGTATGATAAAGCAACATCAACTCAATTGAATTCCATTCGCACCGTGTCGAACAGCAGCTTTTGCATTTGTCTTGTTGCTTCAGTTCTGAACGGATCCGTCCGCTGATTACATCCGAGCACCGCAGGATTATTATATATCTGAGCGACCGCTCGGCCTTAACCACTCACCCGCACGACGTCCAACTCATTAAATATTAACAAACAGTAATGGAAGGCAATAAAAAGGAAAATTGCACATCATATGCAATACTTTGTTTTTATCAGCAGACGAGACCTTTAATGAGAGCAGGAAGCCATCAAGTCGGAAGTTATTTTTAGAGCCAGCATAAATCAAATTATGAGAAATAATTTATCATTCTCTGTCTTAATTTTCCACAGAATTCAGACGCCTCCTCCCCGCCAGTGTGTCTTTGAGTTGTTTATTATGCATTTTAGCTCATTTGATGATGATTTTAGCTCCAGTTTGACTCTCTGCAAAGCTTCTCAGATTTATTTG
>NC_137145.1:1562989-1625489 GCF_949319135.1 Squalius cephalus
TATTTTCATCTTCAGAATCATGAATATTGTTATTCTGGTGTCTCTATTGTTCATTGGGTTTCAGCACCAAGTCCATCATATTCATTTACACACACAATGTAATATCAAATTTAGCATTTTAATCAACAGAACATTTTTTGTTAACCTTTTATCATATGTCTTGGAGTATCGCAATAATATGGCATTGTGAGTTCAGTGTCGTGATATGTATGGAATCGTGACACAAGGGAATCGTTACACCCCTACAGTCTCGTCCTCCGGAGCGGCTCGATCACAGAATATGACATTTTCTGTGATTAAAGTCATCAATTTAATGACAGAAAATGCACTTACTCTTATTCTGTCTTCCAAATGTCGCTTATGTTTTGATGTGTTCGTATGGCTTCAGTCGCTTTCATTATCCAGAAAGGCGTCCCGCTGTTGTGCTCCACTGAAGAGATGAACTCGTGGAGGTTTAGAGCAGTGAATGATGACAGAAAGTTTATTTTGGGGTGAATTATTCCTTCAAGTGTGTCGTTCTTGGTTTCCACTCAAGAGCTCATCACTCGCTGTTGTGATAAACTGAGAATCTTTCGGTATCAAAACGACAATCTCTCTCCTCAGCCTCTCCAATCGTGTCTCGCTGATTGATTGAAAGAGGAATCAGCGCTGCTGTACGCATCACTCCCATGAGTCTTAGCGACGGTGTCAGAGTGTGTCTGTTTTTACTCTGTTTTCCATCAAATGAATAAACGAGTGAGTGTTTGAGGCCTTGTCCACACTAATACGGTTTCGTTTGAAAACGCATCTTTTTCTCTGGGTTTTGTCCTTCCGCTCACACTGAGACGGCGTTTTTATTAATGAAAAGGAAGCTTTTTGAAAACGCTCTCCAAAGTGGATAAATGTGAAACCGCTGTGTCCGTGTTGTAGTGTGGACTGAGAAACGGAGGTATTTAAAAACGATGACGTAAGTTAAGTCATGTGACCCATGTTGCACCAATAGATATTGATGTTTATACCGGTATTGTGTCTGTTATGT
This sequence comes from Squalius cephalus, assembly GCF_949319135.1. Classification (NCBI taxonomy): domain Eukaryota; kingdom Metazoa; phylum Chordata; class Actinopteri; order Cypriniformes; family Leuciscidae; genus Squalius; species Squalius cephalus. The sequence continues at coordinate 1,564,008 of NC_137145.1, forward strand.
GCGATTCACTTTCACACAGTTGCTAAAATATGTTACTTCACACACTCTTCATATCACAGTCCTGCAGATATGACAGAATTTACTCACATCTGCTGTCCTGCGGTAAAACATGAGAGCGGTTGCGTTTTACACCAGACATATAATGATGAGTGAGAGCGACCTGGACGATCAGTGAATGCTGAGATATTCTGATAAATAAAATAATCCTGTCTGAAGAATTGCGCGATAACTTTATTATCTAATTTTCCGCCTGTATCATCTCAGTGAGCGTGTGTGTAAAGGGGAATTTAGTGTTTTCAGGCGTTTTCCTAAAGTTTCTCATCCACACTGAAACGCCTGAAAACGCCAGTGTGGACGGAGAGCGCTTTTAAACGAAAACAGTGTTTTAGAAATGTCTGTTAAACGTCTCCTGCCTTTTTCCCTGTGTGTGTGTGTGTGTGTGTGTAGTGAACGGCGGCTGGTCGACGTGGACCGAGTGGTCGGTGTGTAGCAGTCGCTGTGGGCGTGGCTTTCAGAAGAGGACGAGGAGCTGCACCAATCCGGCGCCGCTGAACGGAGGAGCAATCTGTGACGGATCGGCCCTCCAGAAACTGGCCTGTAACCCGCTGTGTCCAGGTAACACTTCAGAAACACGAGGCTCATCTCAAAATTCTCTTTTTCTCACAATTCCGAGTTTATATCTCAAAATTCTCTTTTTTTCTCTCACAATTCTGAGTTTATATCTCAAAATTCTCTTTTTTTCTCTCACAATTCTGAGTTTATATCTCAAAATTCTCTTTTTCTCACAATTCTGAGTTTATATCAAAATTCTCTTTTTTCTCACAATTCCGAGTTTATATCTCAAAATTCTCTTTTTTCTCTCACAATTCTGAGTTTATATCTCAAAATTCTCTTTTTCTCTCACAATTCCAAGTTTATATCTCAAAATTCTCTTTTTCTCACAATTCTGAGTTTATATCTCAAAATTCTCTTTTTTTCTCACAATTCTGAGTTTATATCTCAAAATTCTCTTTTTTTCTCTCACAATTCCAAGTTTATATCTCAAAATTCTCTTTTTCTCACAATTCTGAGTTTATATCTCAAAATTCTCTTTTTTTCTCAATTCCGAGTTTATATCTCAAAATTCTCTTTTTTCTCTCACAATTCCGAGTTTATATCTCAAAATTCTCTTTTTTTCTCACACAATTCCGAGTTTATATCTCAAAATTCTCTTTTTTCTCTCACAATTCCGAGTTTATATCTCAAAATTCTCTTTTTTTCTCTCACAATTCCAAGTTTATATCTCAAAATTCTCTTTTTCTCACAATTCTGAGTTTATATCTCAAAATTCTCTTTTTTTCTCACAATTCCGAGTTTATATCTCAAAATTCTCTTTTTTTCTCTCACAATTCCAAGTTTATATCTCAAAATTCTTTTTTCTCTCACAATTCCGAGTTTATATCTCAAAATTCTCTTTTTTTTCTCTCACAATTCCAAGTTTATATCTCAAAATTCTCTTTTTCTCACAATTCTGAGTTTATATCTCAAAATTCTCTTTTTTTCTCACAATTCCGAGTTTATATCTCAAAATTCTCTTTTTTTCTCTCACAATTCCAAGTTTATATCTCAAAATTCTCTTTTTCTCACAATTCTGAGTTTATATCTCAAAATTCTCTTTTTTTCTCACAATTCCGAGTTTATATCTCAAAATTCTCTTTTTCTCACAATTCTGAGTTTATATCTCAAAATTCTCTTTTTTTCTCACACAATTCCGAGTTTATATTTCAAAATTCTCTTTTTCTCACAATTCCGAGTTTATATTTCAATTATTTTTGACAAAAAATAGACAGTCAAAGTATTGCAAGATAAAAAGTCGCAATTACCCTTTATATTTTTTCATTCCAAGGCAGAAACAAGCTTTCATACTTATCTTACAATTTCTTTTGTGTAAGCATGTTTATATACTTCTCCTGGATCTTTGCAGTGTCCTCCTGTCCGCTGCTGCTCTTATGCTTTATGTTGGAGAAATAATAATGTGACTGTCGGTCACGTCGGCCGAGTGTAAATATGAATCCCTTGAGAAGGATGGCGATGGACTGGCCAGAGATGTTCTGGTCATGAACATGAACACTGATGAGTGTGTTCTGGTGTCTTTGTGCAGTGGACGGCCTGTGGACGGACTGGAGTAAATGGTCTCCGTGTGGGACGGAGTGCACTCACTGGAGACGCCGGGAATGCAGCGCTCCGGCTCCTAAGAACGGTGGGAAGGACTGCGAGGGAACGGTTCTCCAGTCCAAGAACTGCACAGATGGGCTCTGTATGCAGAGTGAGTGTCTCACAGTCACAGCTCTCACTGCAAAGCATGCTTTTCTTACTTAGCATTTTTGTCTTGTTTCCAGTCCAAATATCTAAAAATTCTTAAATCAAGATGCATTTACTAGATGAGTAAAATTACATGAGATATGATGTCCTGTTTTCCAGGGGAATTAATCAAAATTAAATGAGATGCTTAAAAAAAGCACAATGATCTGCCAATAGGGTAAGAAAAATAATGTTAATTCCAAAGCAGAAACAAGATTATTCTTCTTACCTCATTGGCAGATCATTTTGCTTGTTTTAAGCAAAAACTCACTTAATTTTGATTAATTCCCCCAGAAAACAAGACTTAATATCTTATGTAATTTTACTGCTTTAGTAAATGCATCTTGATTTAAAAAATGTTTGATATTTGGACTGGAAACAAGACGAAAATACTGAGTAAGAAAAGCATTTTTTTGCAGTGCTGCTACAGGCTCTCCACACACACACACACACCTTTCTTTTTCAGCATCCAGAAATCCCAGATCACACCTCAGAGAGCGTTTCTAGCTCTCCATCTGTCTTTCACTGCATAAACACTGTGTTTTTGTTTCGGTTTCATATCAGAGCAATTGAGTCCTGTTTTGTGTCTTGAATTAAAGGTATAGCGGAGGATTTTCCAGGATTTTCCAGAATTTTAGAAAAGAACCGCCCTCTCCACTTTTTGAAAAAATGCTCATGCGCAACACTCTGCCTGCTCCCGAGAGTGAACGCCTATTAAACGTATGCACGAGCATACGAGCATAAATGAATTTCTCCAAATAGCATGCCAAACTTTACCTGTCAAGTAGAAACTTCGCGACTGAGGCATCAGTGGGAAGCCCAACCTGTGTTTTGAGCGCACGCCATCGTGTGAATCGTGTGCACGAGCACGTACGACGGCCTTACGTAAACATATCACCAGAATGATTGACACTCAGGAGGACCAATAGTCTTGATGATCCACTTTAAGTTTATTTTTACCTCACTGTCTGTTTTCTTCAAATCTAACAAATATACTGAGGTTTTTGATTAAAATTAGGCGAAACAATATAAATAGAAAAATAAACTTAATTCATTCATTTGAAAACAGGTCTTATCTATGGAAGCTTGTTTCCAACACTGAATAAAAAGCAAAAAAGATAATTCCGAGTTTCTCACAATTCAGTTTTTTTTTCTTCAAAATTTTTTTTTTCTCACAATTCTGAGTTTGTCACTATTACCGCAATTACTAAATTATATCTCAAAATTTAGATTTTTTCCATCACAAATCTGAGTTTATATCTCAAAATTCAGACTTTTTTCCACAATTCCAAGTTTATATCTCAAAATTCAGACTTTTTTTCCACAATTCCAAGTTTATATTTCAAAATTCAGACTTTTTTCCACAATTCCAAGTTTTTCTCAAAATTCAGACTTTTTTCCACAATTCCAAGTTTATATCTCAAAATTCAGACTTTTTTTCTCACAGTTCCAAGTTTATATCTCAAAATTCAGACTTTTTCCCACAACTCCGAGTTTATATCTAAAAATTCAGACTTTTTCTCACAATTCCAAGTTTATATCTCAAAATTCAGACTTTTTTTCTCACAATTCCAAGTTTATACCTCAAAATTCTGACTTTTTTTCCACAATTCCAAGTTTATATCTCAAAATTCTGACTTTTTTTCTCACAATTCCAAGTTTATACCTCAAAATGTTGAGAAAAAAAGTCAGAATTGGGAGATAAGACGTTGCAATTACCCTTTATATTTGTTTATCCCAAGGTGGAAACAAGCTTTTATATTTATCTTACACATTTCTTTTGTGTAAGGATGTTTATATACTTCTCCTGGATCTCTGCAGTGTCCTCCTCGTCAGAAGAGCTGTTGTCATCTAACAGATTGCGTTGAAATGGATGTTGATGTTGGAGAAACAATATGTCGGTCATGTCGGCCGCAGTGTAAATATAGCCCGTGTGATGTGATCCTGGATGTAATGACTCCACTCGCAGGCCAGCGTTCAGCAGCTATATTTAAAATAATGATAAGGGATTATATCGTACTTACAGAAAGTTTTATAATTGCTCCACGTCTATGATTACTATGATTTGGACCCTATTTTAAAATGCACAGGAGTCACAAAGAGAGAGAGGAAAATCACAGCCGCTCACACTCAGACTTTCTCAGCTGTTTTTCTAGTGAAGGCAAATATTATATGTGTTGAGAAGCAGTTTATGATTCTTTAACTCTTTCAGATGATGTTTTAAACACATGTAAGTGGGAAAACAGAAAATATTCTTCGGTGCTCAATGAGGACCAGGTCAACTATCCCTTTTTAATGAATGAGCACTGCTTATTCGTATTTATAAATACGTTTATAAATTCATTTTAACTAAATAAACTCATTAACAAAACTTATAAACTCATTATAAACTCATTTTAAGTTTTACTAAAAGTACATTTTTAATGTACTGGAGTTTTAAAAGTAAAACCGATGAACGACCGACGTCCACATTTATGCATTTAAATGGGCTTTTTTTTTTTTTTTTACTTTTTACACGAATGAATCATTCAGTGTGATTTGTGAACCAACTCAGCAGAATCAACTCGATCACGAATCAGACATCGCTCTTTTTCAGTTCGAATTAACGAGGAACGATATGTTTTTATTGAATGTAGTGAAATTAAAGTAAACGTTTCCCAAAATAAAAGTGTACACACTTTTTTTTCTCATTTGTTTGTGAGAGTCTAATGTATACGATCATGGCGTTTCAGAACATAAACTCAGACTGCAAAACGTTCAGACCAAATCTGACATAAACAATATTTAGTTTATCTATTGTGGACAAAAAAAAGTGCAGTTTGATGTGTCCCATTTTACCCAAATGCGATGGATTGTATTTATCTTGCGATCACTATTTCATAACAAAATTATGAAGTCCTGTTTTGATTTTGCATGTTGGGATTTTACACAAATCACAATATTACTGTTGCTGGAGCATCTATATCGTAAAACAGACACCGCAGATTGACACTAAGTGCCCTATCTTACACCAAGCGCGACGCAAGTGTGTTTTGCTAGTTTCAGCCTGACGCAGTTTTCATTTTCACGTTGTTTAAATAGCTCATTTGTTTGCCCATGAGCTGCTGGTCTGAGAACGAGGTGTGTGTTCTGGCGCATTGTTGGAGCGTTGCTATTTTGAGGAACTGAAATTGACTGAGCTGTTGACCAACTGAAACCTGGTCTAAAGTCAATGCCGTAATATTTTTTTTGTTATTTAAAGAGCGCGTTAGTAATGTGTAATGTCCTAACCCTAACTCTGCTTATTACACACACAGGGACGCACAGGAGCACACAAACATGGCAAATATTTAAAATAAAAGGATTACAATGTAAAAGATTATTATTGTGTTCATAAGAATATGGTGAATGTGACTTGTCTTGTAGAGGTTCTGCTTGCGCACTTTTACCTCGCGCACGAGCATCTCCGTTTGCGCTCTGGAGACGCGTTCGGTCTTTCCACTATCAAATTCCGTCATGTCAATAGCGAATCTGCCATGGCGCGAGCACAACTGGCATTTAAAGGGAATGGGAGATGAGACTCTGATTGGTTTAACGCACGTAAATCCCAAAACACACCCATTACTCATTAAGAGAATAGAGATGACCCTTTTAGACCATGCACCGGGAGCGCCGACCATTTTCCTCATCATTAAACTAGCAATAGTGGATTCGGACTCGCCCTAAGTGAACTTGCACCATACGCTTTAGACCATGAGCTTAGTTCGTTAAAATAGGGCCCTTAAACCTTTAGAGCTTTCAAATGATTGTATAATTTGTTAACATAATAAATATTTTTAGACAGTAGTCTATATAGTAATGGGTCAATGCTTTGTTACGCTCCACCACTGGGAGTAAATGATAAAGAAAGGCTCCAACAAATCGGTGGGAAAATCCGAAGTGTTCCAGCTGTGGTCAGGATGGGGATCTGTTTCTGTTACAGATGTAAAAGTCGTGTTTTTCTGTTCAGCGCCTCCAGTAAACAGTAACTGGATTCTCTGCTGTTCGGCATTGATTATACATGCAGAGGTTGAGAAGGCCAGAGGAGATTTGAAATGAAACGTTTCCCTCTTCTGAAGCGTCCCGTGTTTATCTGCTAATCCTCCCTTCACTCGTCTCTCTCTCTCTCTCTCTCTCTCTCTCTCTCTCTCTCTCTCTCTCTCTCTCTCTCTCTCTCTCTCCATCTCTCTCTCTCTCTCTCTCTCTCTCTCTCTCCATCTCTCTCTCCATCTCTCTCTCCCCCTCTCTCTCTCTCTCTCTCTCTCTCTCTCTCTCTCGCGCTCTCGCTCTCGCTCTCTAACTGCAGTTAGGAAATGCAAAAAAAACGTTTCCTCAGTAATAAATGCGTCTGTCGAGGACGACACGGAAAAAAGCAGCGAGAGGGTTTGTTTTAATAAACGTTGAGTTTCATATTCATTTTGATTAGGTCATGAAAATGAAATGACCAGAGGTCGCAGAGATGCAGAGCAGATTGAATCAAACGTCGTTAATGATAATCAGGAATCTAATTACCAGTTTCATGTGGCGTGTAAATGATGAGCGAGTGTATTGATCAGAGTCTCGGAGGAATCGTCTGCCTGTGTGTGTCTGATGTTTCTCTATCAGTTTTACAAGCTCCGTTTCAATGCATCAGAATGCAATAAAACACAAGATTTGCTTTTGCTATAATCTTGTTTTCACTTTGAATTAAGTTTTTTTTAGCAGATATATGTAAAGCACAAACTCACGTCATTTTGATTATTTTTTCATTACACAAGACTTAAAATCTTCAGTCATTTTGCTTCTCCAGCAAATGTATCTTGATTTAAGAATATTTGGCTATTTGTGCTGGAAAACACGATTGTGTTTTGTGGTCCGTTCTCTCGGTGGTCGAGTGATTTAGTTGAGTTGTTAACTGAGCTTTTAAAGCAGCTTTCAGGAAACGCCGTAATCTCAGATATTGAAGTCATTTCTCTGCCATTTGAATCATCCTATTTTCCCAGTGAAATGCATTGTGGGAGCATTACTTCTGGTCAGATTGATGGCTAGTTTGCGGGGAATATAAAACCCATAACGCTATAGATTTAGGCTCACTTCCCTTGATTGATTTTCCCCTTTCTCCAGCTAAAAGGGTGAAACCACTTATGTGCATGCTAATGACCATTACACTGGGCGTTTATCTGGAATCCACATTATCTGAAAGCTCACATTATTGCAAATATCATTGGACATGAATTACATTTGATACGTGAACTCAGCTCGTCCTTCAGAACCGTGAGTTCGTGCCGTTAGAAAGCATTTACAGAGCGCTTTCTCTGCGTTAATGGCACCGCCGATCTTCCAGTGCGAGTTTCAAATGTGTTGAGAGAAAGTTATTTGCTTTTTGAGTTTGTAAAGTGCTCAAATTGTGTTTCAGGTGCAGGTCAGATTGAATTTGAAGTCTTCTTCTGGATTTGGCTGTGCAGTTTTAACCTCGATCGGTCCGTCCTCCCGCTGTGTTTGTGTGCAGCTTCGGCTGTCCTGCTTTGTTATGATGTTGCTTTTCTGGGCTTTGGTTACTTAACGCACAGACAGATGACATTTTCTTGACATATCGATCCACGGAAAAGGGCACGACAAACACAAGGGCAAGCACGGCTTTTTCTTCTCCCAGAAACTAAATCTTGTCCCAATTTTTTTGCTGTATGAAATCTAATATTTCCATTTCATATGAAGCAACAGCAAGCGCTAATACAAAAAAACATCATGATTTTCATCATCACGGTAGTGTTTGTTGTACTCATGTATTTTTTTTGTTGTTGTAAATATGTAAATGAATTTAAATATGATGAGAATCTGAGCTGTTTAATTGTCATGAAAATAATCAGATTTCATTGCGTTTATATAATGCAATTTCTTTCTTTTTCGTCTTCAATTTGGTCTGTAATGTGAGCTGAACATCTGTTCGTGAGATTGACCGGGTCGTTTCAGGGAGACGCACAGCGGACGGGTCAAAGGTCACACGAGTTCCTCGCAGCACAACATCTCTGTCGGTTTCATGCACATAAACGCTCCATCCATCAGCGCATTGATTTTCTGTCCATCGATGGATCTTCCTGTCTCTGTCTGACTGTTTTATACATCCAAAAGGGACTGTATCGTCTTTTGTTTGTGTGAATTTATTTATGTGCCACCATTCTTTTCCAGTAGGACGTTATGGAAGCCCATTTTCACCACATTAGAAACAAATCCTGCTTTTGTTCATAATTGTCACATAAAAAGTTGAAATTATGATATGCCAAGTCATATTTATGAGATGAAAAGTTGGAATTATGGCATACTAAATCATAACTGCCCCCCAAAAATTGAAATGGACATAAAGTTATAATTGTATCTTTGAAAAGTCAAAATTATGACTTCAGAAGTCATAAATGTGATTTCAAGAAGTCATAAATATACATAAATAGTCGAAATTATAACAAAAACAAAAGTTGGAGTTGACATTGTCGAAATTATGACACGTCTTAATTATGACAAAAAAAAAAAGTGGAATTTGACGTCAAAATTCTGACTTCAAAAAGTCATGATTACAACATTGAAAGTTGAAATAATGACTTACTAAGTTGAAATTGACATAATTATGAAAGTCGAAATTAACATGACGAAATTCTGACTTAAAAAGTCATAATTGACGACAAGTCAAAATTTAGATTAAAAATGGACAAATCATAATTGTGACAAAGTCGCAATTTCAATAATTTCGACTTGAATCAGAATTTCAACTTTTTGTCAATTTCAACTTTCATGATAAAAAAAATGTCCTTGTCTTTTTTTTCTCATAATCTCATAATTTTGTCTTTTTAAGTCATCCTCTCATGATTGTTGTTCTTATGTGGTGGTAATGAGCTTCCATAGGAAATGCATCGGAACAGGAGAGAAAACCGTCCCATTGGACCATTTCATTTCAACGCAGGCCGAATGCATGATATGCAGATATCCTTGCGTGGTCGGGTCGTTGATGTGACGTCAGGCCGTTCCTCATGCTACATTAGCGGGCGTCTCTGATCTAATAGCGTCAGCTCCCAGAATGCAGCAGAGAGGCCGTTCCTCATGTCCGTGTGTCAGATGTGAGGCTGCGAGTGCTTTTGACTGTTTATCAGCTTAAAGCGATCTATCCCGCTCGCTCGTTAGTCCTAATGAAGCACTAAAACTCGTCTGACGGATGGTGGCGTTCCCTCGTTTATCTGCGGAAAAGAGTCCAGGCTGGAAGTGACACCAAATGGAGAAGAATCGCCCTCGGCTGCCGTCATCACTCATGTCTTTGTTTGGCTTGTTTGATTTTGTTCAATCCGATTGTGTTGAATTTGATTTTCATCCCTCACCCTCCATCCCTCCCTCTCTTTATCCCAAAGGTTCCTTATATCAGAAGTCCTCCGAACACACAGACAAGAGCAATGCTCTGCCTCATCCATGTGAGTCCTTCATTTCATTGATTTCTGTTTGCATGCGTCTCCAAACCTTCCTTATTTCCTCCCTTTTATTCTTTTTCTCCGTTCATACCATCTCTTTCCCTTTCAAGAGTGTTTGAGTGCTGAAAAAACTTGGTTTAAGAATGTTTGGTCACCAAATCTGGTGGTTTTAGAGCGGTTTTGGGCTTGTGTCAAGCCTGGGCGACCATCCTAATCAGCTCAGACCAGCAAAATAGACCAGATCAGGTGCTCAAACCACCGTATGGTTGTGGTCAGTCTAAGCTGACTTAGAGACAGGCTTAATACAAGCAAAACAGACCAGACTACTTGACCTAGACAGTCTAAGGTGGTTTGGCCACCTAGTCTGGTCTGTTTTGCTGGTTTAAAAGGCTTTTAGGGCTTGTATCAAGACTGGGAGTCCAGTTTATACCAGCAATCCACCTTAGACTGTCGAGTCTGGTCGGTTTAGCTGGTTTAGATGTGTTTGGGATTTGCGTTAGGCCTGGGCGACAAACTAAACCAGCTTAGACCAGCAAAACAGACCAGACTGGGGGACCAAACCATCATAGACTTGAGTCTAAGGTGGTTTGCTGGTCTAAAATGGTGTAAGATGGTTTAGGATGGACTCTCAGGCTTGGAGATAAGCAAAATATACCAAACTACATGAACAAACTACCTTAGACTAGCCACCTGGTCTGGTCTGATTTGCTAGTTTTAGACTTGTGTTAAGCTTGGGAGAACATCTAAGCCATCATAGACCATCTTAGACCAACAAACCTCCTTAGACTGTCTAATCTAATGTTATTTGCTCACCCGGTTTTGTTTGTTTAGCTGGTTTTCGAGGGGTTTGGGACTTAGTATGGGAGAATATCTTAGACTAGCTAAGACCACCCGATACAGGTTCAAGCCGCATCAAAGCCGTCACAGATGTAAAATTTAAATTCCTCTATAAAGTGTGTGTGAGTGAGTGAGTGTGTGTGTTTGGTGTGGCTCTTCTCCGGCCTTAAAGCCCTGGGCGTCTCTTTCACACATGATCGCTGTGATCGCTGGCTGAGGAAATGTGTGTCTCTCGCCCGCCTCTCCAGTGCAACCGCTCAATAATACTTTTCATTTCTCTCTCTCTCTGTCTCTCTCTGTCTCTCTCTCTCTCTCTCTCTCTCTCTCTCTCTCTGTCTCTCTCTCTCTCTCTCTCTCTCTCTCTCTCTCTGTCTCTCTCTCTCTTTCTCTCTCTCTCTTTCTCTCTCTCTCTCTCTCTCTCTCTCTCTCTCTCTCTCTCTCTCTCCTTGCGCTGCTCTACCTACAGTTCCTCATGTTCAAAGAAGCATATTAATCTCAGCAATACATTTTAATGCTCACCCCTGGTGTGTGTGTGCCGCTTTATCATCAAAGTGCTCGGCCGGACGGAAGGGTTTCAGGGGTAGATCATGATATCGCTGGACTTTCATCATTCCGGCTCGATTCTCCGCATCCATACGGACCAGAATATGAGCGGCTTTATGCTCCTGTAGAGAGTCATCATTTACCCTGATATCTTTGTTAAAGATGGAAGTTTATGAATAATACAGAAGGTCCTCTGTTTGCAGAGAAATGAGGGAGTATCCATGTCAGCCGACTGACCAGGAATAGATTTTAGCATTTGCTCAGGTCTCTCTCGCTCATTTGGGATGCGGTGTGTGTGTGTGTGTGTGTGTGTGACCGTGTGTGACCGTGCGTAGAAACGTCGACCTCAGAGTGTGTCAGATAATCAAACCCTGTTCGCTGGCCTCTCTTCGCTCCTGAGATCACGGGCCGATCGATGGGATCAGTTCCTCTCCCATCCCTGAACTCATGCCATCCTCAAACGGGTCGACTGAGCCGGAGGAACTCTGGTCTGAGAGCCACCATTAAATCAAAATTGACAGTTCTTGTTTTTTATGGAACATCTCAGTGTTTTTCATAAATTATTTATCGTGCACATCATTATTGTGTTAAATTCCTGGTTACAGGGCTGTCAAAATGGCTGAAAATTGTTGAATTTCTTATGGAATATTGCAGTGTTTATTGTAAATGATTTATCATTATTGTGTTAAATTCATGTTCCTGGTAATAGGCTGAAAAGCTAAATTCCAATTTCTTTATTAAATATTAGCAAAATTCAAATTCTAAAGACAATACTTAAAGCGATAGTTCACCCAAAAAATAAAATTAGCCCATGATTTACTCACCCTGAAGATGTCCTGACTCTTCCAAGCTTTATAATGGCAGTGAATGGGTGTGTGTCTTTGGAAGTCCATAAAAGTGCATCTGTCCATCATAAAAGTGCATCTGTCCATCATAAAAGTGCATCTGTCCATCATAAGATGACTTCAGGGTGAGTAAATCATGGGCTAATTTTCTTTTTTGGGTGAACTATCGCTTTAATGTTAGAGGAAAAAAGTACTGTATAGTGTCCTATGCCCACAAGAGGGCGCAAGCGAGAGCAATAAGCGAATATAAACCAAATAAAGCATCGCATTTTTGAATTGAAATTCACTTTTTAAAGTGCATAAACTTTTGAAACAATTGGTCTTAAATCAAATATAATTTCCTTAAAGGGGGGGTGAAATGCTATTTCATGCATACTGAGTTTTTTACACTGGTAAAGAGTTGGATTCCCATGCTAAACATGGACAAAGTTTCAAAAACTAAGTTGTACGTTTGAAGGAGTATTTTTGTTCCAAAAATACTCCTTCCGGGTTGTCACAAGTTTCGGAAAGTTTTTTTCAAGTATGGCTCTGTCTTACGTAAGATAGGGCGGAATTTCCTTATATGGGTCCTAAGGGCACTTCTCCGGGAGGACGCGGGCGCGCGCGCAACCGTAGACCAGAGCAAGAGAGCGAAAGCAGTTCGCCATCAAAGCGCCCTGCCCGGCTTTTGGGAAGTCAATGTCACCAAAGAAGTGTGTTTTTGGTTGCCAGGGCAAGACAACCCTGCACAGATTCCCAAAGAACCCGGCGTTAACGCACCAGTGGATGGAGTTTGTTTTTCTGAGCATAAACGGAGTTGTGTAAGACTGTTGTTCCCTGCATTTCGACGATGATTGTTTTATAAACAAAGCCCATATCGACGGATTTGCAGATCGTCTAATGCTTAAGGATCGAGCAGTCACAATGATAAAGTTTCGCGGTCGTGCGTTGGAACCGGACGGTGAGTAAAACTGTTTGTTGAACAAATGTCTCTGTGTGTTGTCACTAGCTTGGCGCGTTAGCACAGCTAAGCTTCGCCCACACGGCCCGCCCCCAGCCGCTCGGTTTTTTCCGGAAAGACTCGGTACAGCCTATCTTTCTGTTAAAAATTTAATAAAACAAAAGACTTTTTGGAGATATGAAGGATGCAATATTACTCTATAGGTACTCAAGATTAACAGGAGATTGAGTGAAAATGAGCATTTCACCCCCCCTTTAATGTGCATGCAAGGAAAATTAGGTTATAATAGTGCATAAAACTGAGTAAGTGCATCAGTAACCTGAGAAAACACTCTTCCACACACAGCGTAATGAACTATATGAACACAACAGCAAACTGGCATTCAGAAACACTCACTTCTACTCACTACATCTACATATAGATTAGGGCTGCACGATTTGGGGAAAATGTCATATTGCGATAATTGAGGTCAATATTGCGATATAATAAACAAATGGTTTCATGAGTCAACTTGCTTGGTTCTCAAGGAAAATAAATGCACACACAGATTAGTGATAATATGCCTAAAAAAAAAAGTTCTTTAGTCAAGAGCAGTGAGTGTTTTTCTCTGTTCCCTTTGTTCTTTGATTAACTTTAGCGACAGAGATAATTAGTGGCTACTGTGTACTGTCCCTTTAAGAGCAGCCGCTGCTGACAGAGACGCGGATCTCACACGCGCCTCATTCTCTCACGAGTCACAACTCTTCACGTTCATCATAAGACTACTCTTATGTTATGAAGATACTCGACAAAAAGACATTTTGGCATAATTGTGTGTTATTATTCGTTCAAGCTCGAAAGAGAGCTGTATTCTGGCATGCTGTCTTGTGCGCACGCACGATATTAGCGCGAGTCTTTCTGTGCGTCACAGTCTGGACATTCACAGGCAGCGCGTTCATTTTGGCATACATGTGTGTTCGTTATACCGCAAAAGAGAACTTGATACTGGCGCGTGTCTGTGTGTGTGTGTGTGTGTGTGTGTGTGTGTGTGTGTGTGTGTGTGTGTGTGTGTGTGTGTGTGTGTGTGTGTGTGTGTGTGTGTGTGTGTGTGTGTGTGTGTGTGTGTGTGTCAGGAGGACATTCACTGACATCGCGTTCTTTTTTGTCTTATCGCGCATGAATGGTTTAAAAGCATTTGCATGAATAAGAGCGGGATCATGTAACACTAGCCAAAGGAAGCCAAAAATGAACAGATGCTGCGTTAATTGCGTTAACAGCGCTAATTTGTTTATTTAATATAAAATTGCAGCATTTTGCGTCATATAATCGTGTAGGCTTGATGAAGCTGATGAAAGCCTTTTCCCGCCGTTTTATTCAAATTAACAACGCAGCCACAGCGCTGTACTGGATGAGCTAACAAGAACAAACAGCGTCCGGTGGTTTATACACACCAAAAATTCCAAAAATTCATTGTTTTTTACAAATTTGACGAATATTCAAAATTAAATTTTTTATTTGACAGCCCAACCTGCTAATCTTGACTCAGAATCAGTTCCTCTCGCAGCATCTCTTCTCTTCTCTGATGATGTGGGCGGGGCAACCTGTCACTCACATGAGATCAGCCAATAGCAAACCACAACCATCCAATCAATTCCCCACGGACAAAAATCAAGCCCCGCCCACATTTGTTCTTGTTCCAGAAGCGTTTCACTCGGATATACAGAACAATAGGGAAGAGAAGATGAGCGCAACTTTAAATGGGGAGCTTAATTTAAAGTTCCCATTTAATTCCTAGTTTCAAAGGAATTGTTCAACCAAAACAAAAAGAAAATTGTGATTTATTCACTTTCACATTGTTCCAATCCTGTTGGAGCTTCCTTCTTTTACAAAAGGAGTTTTTTTTGGTAATTTTTAAACCTTATAAATCATAATCAGTGCTCATTATATGGAAAATAAGCAGATTCTGCTAAACATCTGCTTTTGTGAGTAGAGTCGTACAAGTTTGAGTTTGGGACGCAACATGAGACAGAAATATTCCCAAGTGTGTGATGAGAAGTGATTATAAACCATAAAAGAGAAGGTTTTCAGCCAAAATAAAAGCTTGATATGTTTTAAAATGATTATTAGTAAATATTAGTATTAGTCAACCGCAGGTCGGAGCGTCACATTAGTGAGATTAATCTGGAATATCACAGAGATTAAACTCAACCAGGAGCCGTGCAGCTGATCATGACATTGATTACTGTTACCTTTAACAGTGGAGACTCTAACATTCATACACACACACACACACACACACACACACACACACACTCTCACACGCTCTCACACGCTCTCTCACACTCTCACTCACACACTCTCACACACACACTCTCACACGTTCTCTCTCACACACACTCTCTCTCTCACACACACTCTCTCTCTCACACACACACTCTCTCTCTCTCTCTCTCTCTCTCTCTCTCTCTCTCTCTCTCTCTCTCTCTCTCTCTCACACTCTCTCACACACACACACACACACACACACACACACACACACACACACACACACACAGTGTCCAACTTCACTCACACACAGGCGACACACAGTGTTTAATCACAGAAGGGCCTCAGACTGGAGAGCTGCTGGGTCCTGTCCTCCTCATCTGAATTAAAGCTTGTTCTCTTTAACCACATCAGGTTATTACTGCTCGCTCATAAACCAATATACATAATTGAGTCGACAGACACTCAGTGCTGCTGAATACTTCCTTTATATCACCAGCACAAGCACTGCACACTACACACTGCACACTGCTGACGCCTACTGAGGGCTTGTGCTGGAGTTTTGCTGTTTCTAAAATAGGTCACTGTAAAAAAAAAAAAAAAGTAAAGGTTATTGGAGAAAACACTATTTTGCTTTCTGCTTCAAAATTTCACATTTAATTCAATGTGTCACTTGCCATTTCTTTGTAATTAGTTGTGAAATTTGGCAGCAATTTCAGAGTAAAATGTACATTTTTTTCCCCCAGTGTATTAAAGATAAAAACGAGGTGGTTTACTTCGAAAGCAACACTGCTGAAGACTTTTTCTGACATTTATTGAATATAAATCTGTTTTTCTCACTATTTATTTTACTTATTTTTCAGTGAAAAAATCTACCAGTGCACTTGTATTAAAATACATTCTTATTTAAAAAAATAAGTGGTGTTGCTTTTCAGATAAATTTATTGTTTAGAGTATTAGTTTTAGGTATTTAATTAAAAAAAAAAAAAAAAAATCATATTTTTTCAGTGCAACTCCTGGCAGTTTGATCACAATGAATCAATAAGATGATAAAAGCATGCAGAAGATGCACACACAGGGAGAGCATAAGTATTATTTTTCTGAATGCATGAGTATTAGTTGAAGGAATGCCTGTGTCTGAGAGCGCCCTCTTGTGGTGGATCAGTGTCACAGTGTGTTTCACATTCATCCCGTGTTCAGTCTCGTCTCGGAGCGTTCGATACGAGCACAAAGCAGTGAATCAGGAACATGCGCAGGTTTAATTGTTCAGACAGGAGTTTTCCTGCGCCTGCGCTCGTATCGATGCAGGAATCGATGTCCGTGTTTGCAGAGACTCGCCTGTCGCCTGTCGGACACCTTTATATTACACACGTTTCCACACTTGTCACTGCTTTGACAGGAAATTGCATTTTTCACAATTATCAGGGGGACAAAAGGACTGTTTCTATGGAAATGAGGGCAAAGTATTGCTTCTAATGATGGCTTGTCAAAGTTTCCATTCCACACAATCATTGGGACTTTTTTCCCGAATCGGAAAGAGCCGAGGGTGGAATAGACGTGAGGAGTGACGGCACGCATGAACATTCTAGACGTGATCCATGATGAAGTGCGGAAACAGTCAGGCCAGATCGATCTGAAGCATATCCTCATACTCTTCATTCACTTTACACACACACACACACACACACACACACGGCTGTCGCTCTGCTGGATCTGTTCTAATGCTGTTTCTTGTGTGTGTGTGTATCTGTCTGTCTCATAACACAACTCATCTTTTCCCCCTTTGCATTCATTGCTCTTACAGTAAATTTAACATTATTTCACAAGCATTTGTATATTTATGTGTCTATTTGGGGTGTGACAAACCTTACATTACGATACAAGTCATTTTACATCATGGTTACAGCTTTATTAACCAATCAGCTTCAAAAACTGTCGATTCATTGTGTGTGTGTTTGTATTTGTGTGTGTGTATATATATATATATATATGTATGTATATGTGTATATATGTGTGTGTACAGTGCATTTATATATATATATTTATGTATATGTTCTTCCTTAAAATACAGGGTGCATAAGTTTGGACACCCCTATGTTAAATTCCCATAGAGGCAGGCAGATTTTTATTTTTAAAGGCCAGTTACTTCATGGATCCAGGATAATATGCATCCTGATAAAGTTCCCTTGGCCTCTGGAATTAAAATAGCCCCACATCATCACATAGCCTTCACCACACCTAGAGATTGGCATGGTTTTATTTCAGTTAGCCTAATAGCTAGTTTGATTTGCATTGAGAGATGATCTTATGGAAAGTACCCCATGCCAATCTCTAGGTATGGTGAAGGCTGTGTGATGATGTGGGGCTATTTTAATTCCAGAGGCCAAGGGAACTTTATCAGGATGCATATTATCCTGGATCCATGAAGTAACTGGCCTTTAAAAATAAAAATCTGCCTGCCTCTATGGGAATTTAACATAGGGGTGTCCAAACTTATGCACCCTGTATTTTAAGGAAGAACATTTATTTATTTACGATACATTATTCATTCACAAAGAAAATTGGTGTCCTTAAAGGTTGGATTTTTCCTAATTTTTTAATTAAGGCATTAAGTTCAGTTTCCAAAAGATGATTTTTTTATTCCTCTTTTTAGTCAACTTTAGCATGGGTGTCTAAACTTATGCATAGCACTGTAGATATATAATGTGTGTGTGTGTGTACAGTGCATTTATATATATATAATCTCGTCCAAATATTGTCCTATCCTATCAAACCATACATCAATGGAAAGCTTATTTATTCAGCTTTCATATGATGTATAAATCTCAATTTAAAAAAATTGACCCATGTGATCCAGGGTCCAGGGTCACATATGATGAAACAGATTGTGATTTTAAATTGATTGGATGATATGCTCTCAGAGCTGATCACATGACCCAGTCCTAGTGTCCATTATAGCGTGATGTGTGATATAAAAGTTCTTGTTAAATGTTTGTTTGCTGTTTCCCATCAGCATGTGTGTGTGTGTGTGTGTGTGTGTATACCGACTACATGAGTGTGAGATGTTTCGTCAGCACATTATCAATACATCACTGGTTCCTCTCGCTCACTGGACACTAATGAAGTCTTGCGTTATTAATATCTGAGCGATCAGTGAGGATATTAGACCCTAGATAGAATCTCCCTCCTAATTTAACACAGCTTTAATAAAGTGTGTGTGTGTGTGTGTCCAGCGGCCCCCAGCACAGATGATGTGGCTCTTTACGTGGGAATCGTCATCGCAGTCATCATGTGTCTGGTGATCTCCGTCATCGTGGCGCTGTTCGTGTACCGGAAGAACCACCGGGACTTCGACTCGGACATCATGGATTCATCGGCACTCAATGGAGGATTCCAGCCGGTCAACATCAAGACGGCTCGCACAGGTACGGGACCAGTTCCCATGCTTTACGATCACATTTCCCCTGGAAATATGACAGATTTCCAGGCCTTAAACAGTCATAGTGAATATATTGTCAATTTCATTGGCTAGAAATGACTCTCTATGAGTGTAAAAGAAGAGCTTAAATGAGTCACAGTTAGACGTGATGGTGAACTAGTCAACTATTATTATTGGTTAAATTTATTTTTATTTCTACCATTCAAGAAAATCAATACTTTTATTCAACAAGGATCCTAAATTGATCAAAAGTGACAGTAAAGACATTTATAATGTTACAAAATATTCCATTTCAAATAAACGCTGTTCTTTTTAAACTTTCTATTCATCAAGAATCCTGAAAAATGAAGTGTATCACAGTTTCCACACAAATATGAACTGTTTTCAACACTGATAATAATCATAACTGTTTCTTGAGCATCAGATCCTCATATTAGAGTGATTTCTGAAGGATCATGTGACACTGAAGACTGGAGTAATGATGCTGAACATTCAGCTTTGATCACAGGAATAAATTACACTTTACTAGATATTCACATAGAAAACAGATGATTTAAATTGTAATAATATTCCACTGTTTTCACTGTATTTTTGATCACATTAGTGAGCAGAAGAGAGTTTTGAATGGTAGTGTAAATACCAGTAAAAATGATCATTCACTTTATCATTGCAGTGACACAAAAATGACACAACCGAATGCTGGATATGTGATTTTTTTTAATAACTACTTGTCCGGCCAACATGTGCACACTGATTATATCAATATTTTATTGTGGGTTTATTGGGTCTATATATTTCTGATATGTGTGAGATAAACTGAAGCTACTCGTTTGACTAGTTTCATATTTCCTGAAAATATCGGCCGTCTCAGTCCAGCCTCTGTCGTCACTGAACTTATGACATTTCTCTTTATGTGTCAATGTCACTGTAATGATAAAGGAAGTGACAGATCATTTTGCCGGTGATGAATGCGAGCGCAGATGGAGAATTGATGTTTGTCAGAGTCTCGCTGACGTGAAGAGAACGAAGGAGATGCTCATAACTCGAAGACGTCTGAGTTTCCTGCTATTAGGATGCTTGTCAGCTTGATGTGAAGGCAATCTGCAAGTTATCATGACGGGGTAATTAGTTTCGTCTGTCTGGCACACTGAGTGTTAATTACCCATCAGCCCGAGTTGCGCGAGCGGAAGGTGTTGTGGTAAACACCGAGGAAAGAGCTGGAATCGGGAAATAGGTTTGAGAATCTCGAAACACATCAGCGTTTGCACTTTACACATCAGGAGGCCAAGAGCACAGCAGCCATCAATTATGGACACAATAATTACTGATTTTTGCCCATTATACATCTTTGAGCTAAAATATTTGGCCTCGCTGAGATTCTAAGTGAATATTTCAATAATTTAATGACACTTTCACATGTTCATGTTTTTGTTTTGTTTTATGTTGATTAATGGTCACATGACATGCAGATAAACATATAAAATATTTCATATTTTTAAGTGTTTTATTTGGATATTTAATTTATTTATTTATATTTAAAAATCATTTATTTAATTTTAAAATTTAATTATATATTATATATATAAAAATGGGAAACTTGAATTTAAAGGTTTAAAAAAAAGTTTCAAAGCTGTATGACTTTTTATCGTCCAGGTCTGATATAGTTAACGTAAACTAAAACCATAAAATAAACATTAACTGAAATAGGGTTTAGGGTTAGGAAAAAAAAAAAAAAAATATATATATATATATATATATATATATATATATATATATTAAAAATATTTTCATCTAGTTGCCAAGGCAACATTTATCATTTTCATTTACTTGATGTACTAAAATACTAAATCGAAATAAAAAATGTATAAAAACTATATAGACATATTTATTTAAAGAAATCACAATAAAATATAATAAATACAATAATAAAAACACAACTAAATTACTGAAACTTTAACTAAAATTAAAATAAAAATATAAAAATAAAAACATTCAAAATATGAATACAAAAATGGATTACAAAAGATTGTCCATCTAATGAAAGTCAGAGGGGACCAATGTTCTCTACAACCCAAATGCTCATCAAAATATCTTCTTTTGTATGACATGAAAGGGAGTAAATGATGACAGAATTGATATGGTGTTTTAATTGGCTAGAACTGTGAAAGCCCAGATTCCCCCTTAAGTGAACTCAACAGGTGATGTGTGTGAGCGTGTGTTTGGTGACCTCTCCTCGACCTGCAGGTCTCAGTGGTAGACAGTCACGGATGCAGAGAATCGTTAGCGGTGTCAGGTTACGAGTCGCGTGCTGTGCGTTCGGGCCCGGTCTCATGAATATTCATGTGTGTACCTGTGAAGGATCGGTGTCGATCCCGATGCCCTCTGAGTCTGGGTAGAGATGAAGACCGTAACGAGGAAAAGACTAATGATGCCTCTGAATATACGCCGCTCTTCAGGGAGAAGCGCTTCATCATAGCGCAAATAATAGGGACTCGATTCTCCTCAGATGCATTAATAATGCTTTACCGGCATGTGCTAAACAGGTGTGCACTAAGCGTTTTAGACCAATGAGAGAGTGTGTGCGTGTGAGAGTGTGTGTGTGTGTGTGTGTGTGTGTGTGTGTGTGAGAGCGAACATGGAAACCCAACTAAAAAATGTCTCATCACACCAGTGTTATTGTAGTATAATTTATACTATAATTTTTATTAATATGTTGAAGTACCTTTTATTAGTTTTTAGATTTATACTCTTTTAGTTCACAAGTTTGGGGTCAGTAAGATTAGTTTTGAAGAAAATGAATTCCTTTGTTCAGCAAGGACAGATTAAATTGATCAGAATTGACAGTAAAATATTCTATTTCAAATAAGCGCTGTTCTTTTTGGGTGAAGCGGTCATAGCCGTGTTTTATCGTTAATATCAGAGTTGGAACTAACCGTTTTATATTTAAAAAAAAGAATAAATAAATAAATAAATATACACTTCTGGCCAAAAGTTTTAGATCTGTAAGATTTTTTTATGTTTTTAAAAGAAGTTTCTTCTGCTCACCAAGGCTGCATTTATTTGATAAAAAACAATAATAAAAAAAACAGTATTATTGTGAAATATTATGACAATTTAAAATGACTGTTTTCTATTTTAATATATTTATTCCTGTGATCAAAGCTGAATGTTCAGCATCATTACTCCAGTCTTCAGAGTCACATGATCCTTCAGAAATCACTCTAATATGATGATTTGATGATCAAGAAACATTTATGATTATTATCAGTGTTGAAAACAGTTGTGTACAATTTTTCTTTGATGAATAGAAAATTCAAAAGAACAGCATTTATTTAAAATAGAATATTTTCTAACATTATAAATTTCTTTACTGTAACTTTTGATCAGTGTAACTCATCCTTGATGAATAAAAGTATTGATTTATTTTATTTCTTTCCCCCAAAAATAAAATAAAAATTCTTACTGACCCCAAACTTTTGACCGGTAGTGTGTAATGTTACAAAAGCTTTAGATTTCAGATAAATGCTGTTCTTTTGAACTTTCTATTCATCAAAGAATTTTGAAAAAAAATTGTGCAGAACTGTTTTCAACATTGATAATAATAATGAATGTTTTTTGAGCATCAAATCATCATATTAGAATGATTTTTGAAGGATCATGTGACTCTTTATTATTATATTTAACATGTTCCAAATGTTCTTAATGTACTTAAACATTATATTATCAGATTTTGATTTAATTGATTTAATTAGTCATTTTAAATATGAAATATTGTACGTATATTATAACCAGTGCTGTATTTGATGTGTGTGTGTGTAGCTGATCTGCTGGCGGCTCCTCCTGACCTGACGTCAGCGGCGGCCCTGTACCGAGGACCGGTTTACGCGCTCCACGACGTGGCCGACAAAATCCCCATGACCAACTCGCCTCTGCTGGACCCGCTGCCCAACCTGAAGATCAAGGTGTACAACTCGTCCGGTCTGGTGACGCCGCAGGAGGACCTGTCCGACGTCTCGTCCACAGTCTCTCCCAAGCTCCCGCACGCCCTGATGGAGGCCGACACCATGAGCCGGCGCACACACACACTCGTGCGCTCCTGGGACCCGTCCTGCACCGCATTCGGCTCCTTCAACGCTCTCGGAGGGCATCTGATCGTGCCCAACTCAGGTCAGTGCAGTGTCCGGCACCAGACACTAGCGTACACTTGACAACCGCATCGAGTAGCACATATTGTTTTGTACGTGAATGCTGTTTTACGTGAATATCATGACACGAGTGAAGCACAAAGCTTTGTTTACAAAAGAAATAATAGGATAGAAATGAAATGTTACATTGAAGGCATGGAAACGTGTGGATTCGTGTGCCGAATGAGAGAGATGCGTCTCGTGAGCCCATAAATCTAAGCTTTGTCAGCTTTGTTTTGTGATCTGGTCACCCGATTATCAGCGTATAATCAGAGAAACAAACATCTTGTTTCTTTTCCCAAATCTTCACTCACGTCTCGCCCATTTTCACAGGGGATTATAAACGTTTCTTCCTTTGGTTCGCTTTTAATTCGTCCTACAGTGTTTTTTCTACTTTACCACAGTAAAAATGTGAATATAATAGGCCTTTTTGCTCGCTCTTCAAATTCTATTCAACACAGTTTGTGCTTGTTATTATGGTAAGGCAAGTTTATTTGTAAAGCGCATTTCACGTCATTTTTCATTTTAGTTTGTCTTTCTCTGGCAGCAGAAAATCAAGCGTCGTCTAAATGTCTCGACTCTGCGAAGATAAAATTCGCTCTTCAGACCTTTTACAACAAGTGTCAGAAGCTTTGAACATCAGGAGAAAACATGACGATATTAGAAAAGAGAATGACTGTCTCTGTCCTGCTCGTGTCCACATGCTGTATGACGCATCTTTGTCAGGAAATATAAAACGAAAATTTGTTCATAACATTCTTATAATTTTTAGGTTATCAATATTTACTGATATTTATTTCAATGTTTTACAGGCTGTAGTGTAGTGTCGCACTGACGGAAGTGCTAAAATAAACACTCGCGTCTGTTACAAAATGGAGGTTTAAGCCTTGTTTATTATTATTTTTACACCCCCCCATCACCACCGCTCGTGCACATCTTGAGGCCATCGTGCGCTCGGCACATGTGTCTCAGCGTTAATCGTGTTTGCTCATGCCAGGCTCTGATTGAAGCTTCTGGGTTGTATAAGGAACAGGCCAGTGTGTGTGTGTGTTGGAGAGAAAATCACAGCCTGACCCATAAACACACATTACAGGACGCTGGAGTAGTGAAACCAAACCAAACCCGTCGAGGCCGGCGAGTCAACAGTCCTGCTCTTACGGTGATCCATTTATCACACAACGTATTTCACTGAGAAAAAGGAAATGTTTGTCTTCACAATCTTTAATCAAAATATAGTAAGTCTGAAACGATCATCAATCTCCTCGTCCTCCAACCGTTTGTCAGCGAATCTCACAAACCTGTCAAGAATGAGTCTGGCTCATATTTAACTCCACTGTCGAAAGAAAGTATATTTAGCAACAATCTTGTTTTTAGATTTTTCATGACAATTAAGCATTGTTACTGTAATGCAAAGAAAATAATTATACTGTATATTGTAATGTACTGAAACATATATTTATTTAAATTTCTAGAAACAACAATTAAGTTCCATTTATTAACATTAGTTATTTAACTAACAATGAATACTATTTCTAAAACATTTATTAATCTTAGTTAATGTTAACTGAACTTATACTGATGCATTAGTAAAAACCAAAAGTTGCATCTGTTAATATTTTTTTACAATATACATTTGTATTTTAAACATTTGTACCTTTTGTATATTAACTAACGCCATCGAAGATTAATAAATACTGTAATATATGTACTGTGCATTAATTAATGCATTAAAGTTAACTAATGAAACCTTATAGTTCTAAATATACTTAACTTTTAATATGCAATATTATAAAAAATATTGAATGTAAACGTGGTGAAAAGGTCATATGGTAATGATGTGTGTGATTTTACAACCGTGTTCATTACTATGTTTTGCTCTGGAGAGGATAAACATCAACCTCTCGTTTCAAAACACCATAGGAGCCATTCAAGAAAAACGACATTCATATTGTCACAATACTTTGATATTGAGTCGTAAAATAATTTTATGATCACACATATTCCCCAGAGTCTCAGTGCCGGCTCCTGATGTCAGTGAGGTGTGTGTGAGTGATGGCAGCATCCACTCAGCTTTAGAGTCAGTAGATGTGTGTGTCTCTGAACGCTCCTCATGGTCCCGTGAGTTTTACAGCTCCTGTGAGAATCATCAATTACTGTTCAAAGTGCCTTAGCGTGTCCGGTGAGATATAAAGGGATTAGGACACTGAGAGGGTGATCATTCTCACTCCTGACACCCATCCTCAACTCACTCGTTCATAACAGAGCCAGCGTTACAGTAGCGCATGAACACCGTCTCCTGAGGACAGACTGAGGCTGCGTTTACATGCACTACTTCTGTTTCAGTCCGACTGAAGTCATTCCGATTGATGGATCCGGACGTAGTGTTTACATGAACACTAAACATGTGAGTTGAAGGAGTTGAAGTTTTATTTGCCATTTGTACCGGTAAATCTAGTAAGAGTATATAGGAATTTCTGTAGCAGAGCTCTGCATTAAAAAGTCAACATTAAAGAAGAACTTACAAAACTACACACAATAAATAGACTTTGAGAAGGTACAGTAAAGAACAACAGTATAAACCTACAACAAACACACACAATTAAGATGATTACCTCCAGATATTAGTATTGCACTGTCCTGAGATAATACATAATATAAATATTTTAAAAAATACTGTGATAAAACATTCTCTGTTTTAAAGAGACAGACACGTGTTTATATGTCACAATCTTCAAATCAGAATATATTTTAGGCTGGATGTACATTATCCCGCTTATTATACGGCTGCTTGCCACATGAGTAAATAATTAGACACGAAATATTGATCTGAGTTGAAATATTTTATTAGATCTTTAAACGCAAAGCCTTGCGGAGAGAGCAGTTTCAGCGGCAAGATCAAACTAGACGGACATTTAAGAGATACTGTTTACAGTCATAACACTTATTACACAGCGTTTCACCACATAAATAATTATGGAGATTAGAGATATTGATTTCAGATTAAACAGTTTTAAAATCGTACCTGTTTGTATCTCATAATCCAACAGTGTACAAAACAATAGTCACAAAATGGCCGCCGCTGCGTTTGTATGGAACAAGAGAGAGCGAGTCCACGACACTGGATGGCATTATTAAATAACTGTACAGAAAATATCGATTCGACTGATTTTAAATATTTTATTAGAACACCAAACGCAAAACTCCCATGAAGAAAACCCATTCCTAGCGAGTTTATAGCGCTGCTGACTTCAGTGACCCGGATGAGCCTGTGTTTCTGTTCCCAGCGGCTGTTATCTGTTACGTCATTTCTACGTCATTTTACTATTTCTACGTCATTACGCTATTTCTACGTCATTACGCTATTTCTACGTCATTACGCTATTTCTACATCATTACGCTATTTCTACATCATTACGCTATTTCTACATCATTACGCTATTTCTACGTCATTACGCTATTTCTACGTCATTACGCTATTTCTACGTCATTATGCTATTTCTACATCATTACGCTATTTCTACATTACGCTATTTCTACATCATTACGCTATTTCTACATCATTACGCTATTTCTACATCATTACGCTATTTCTACATTACGCTATTTCTACATCATTACGCTATTTCTACATCATTACATTATTTCTACATCATACACGCTATTTCTACATCATTACGCTATTTCTACATTACGCTATTTCTACGTCATTACGCTATTTCTACATCATTACGCCATTTCTACATCATTACGCTATTTCTACGTCATTATGCTATTTCTACGTCATTATGCTATTTCTACGTCATTATGCTATTTCTACATCATTACGCCATTTCTACATCATTACGTTATTTCTACATTACGCTATTTCTACATCATTACGCTATTTCTACATTACGCTATTTCTACATCATTACGCTATTTCTACATTACATTATTTCTACATCATACACGCTATTTCTACATCATTATGCTATTTCTACATTACGCTATTTCTACATCATTACGCTATTTCTACATTACGCTATTTCTACATCATTACGCTATTTCTACATCATTACATTATTTCTACATCATACACGCTATTTCTACATCATTACGCTATTTCTACATTACGCTATTTCTACGTCATTACGCTATTTCTACATCATTACTCTATTTCTACATAATTACGATATTTCTACATCATTACGCTATTTCTACTTATACATCATTACACTATTTCTACGTCATACACGCTATTTCTACGTCATACACGCTATTTCTACATCATTACGCTATTTCTACGTCATTACGCTATTTCTACGTCATTACGCTATTTCTACATCATGACGCTATTTCTACATCATTACGCTATTTCTACATCATTACGCTATTTCTACATCATTACGCTATTTCTATGTCATTACGCTTTTACTACGTCATTACGCTATTTCTACGTCATTACGCTATTTCTACATCATTACGCTATTTCTACATCATTACGCTATTTCTACGTCATTACGCTATTTCTACATCATTACGCTATTTCTACGTCATTACGCTATTTCTACGTCATTACGCTTTTACTACGTCATTACGCTATTTCTACGTCATTACGCTATTTCTACATCATTACGCTATTTCTTCGTCATTACGCTATTTCTACATCATTATGCTATTACTACGTCATTACGCTATTTCTACATCATTACGCTATTTCTACGTCATTACGCTATTTCTACGTCATTACGCTATTTCTACATCATTACGCTATTTCTACATCATTACGCTATTACTACGTCATTACGCTATTTCTACATCATTACGCTATTTCTACATCATTACGCTATTTCTACGTCATTACGCTTTTACTACGTCATTACGCTATTTCTACGTCATTACGCTATTTCTACATCATTACGCTATTTCTTCGTCATTACGCTATTTCTACATCATTATGCTATTACTACGTCATTACGCTATTTCTACATCATTACGCTATTTCTACATCATTAGGCTATTTCTACGTCATTACGCTATTTCTACATTACGCTATTTCTACATCATTACGCTATTTCTACATCATTACGCTATTTCTACGTCATTACGCTATTTCTACGTCATTACGCTATTTCTACATCATTATGCTATTACTACGTCATTACGCTATTTCTACGTCATTACATTATTTCTATGTCATTACGCTATTTCTACATCATTACTCTATTTCTACATCATTACTCTATTTCTACATCATTACTCTATTTCTACATCATTACGCTATTTCTATGTCATTAGGCTATTTCTACATCATTACGCTATTTCTATGTCATTAGGCTATTTCTACATCATTATGCTATTACTACGTCATTACGCTATTTCTACATCATTACGCTATTTCTACGTCATTACACTATTTCTACATCATTACGCTATTTCTACGTCATTAGGCTATTTCTACATCATTACGCTATTTCTACGTCATTACGCTATTTCTACGTCATTACACTATTTTTACATCATTGCACATGCGCAGTCCTTTCAGTTTCGGTTTTCAATCTGATCAAGTGTTCACATGTTCTCTCGATTGGATTAGAAAAGGAATAAACCCCTTTCAATCTGATGGAAGTTTCATTGGGATCGAGCTCAGTCGGATCGATTAAGGCGTTTTACATGAAGGATTTCCAGTCCGATTGAGCCGTCAGTCCCACTACTAACGGATGATTTGGTTGCATGTAAAGAGAGAGTCTTAAGTGTACTAGATTCCTGAAGCCTCGTTAACTGGATGCGGATGTGGGAGTTTATTGGTTTTCAGAAAATTGGGACACTCTTCATTTTCCCCGTATTTCCTCAGATGATTCACACAGCAGATCCCTGGATTTCAATAGGACTGCAGTAACATTTAAAAGGTCTAAACTTTCAGATGTGGTGAAATATAATGTTAAATAAGATAATTTCTCATTCACTCTTTTGCTCAGCAAATACGTTTACGGACCATTTTAAAAACATGAAATGTCATTCACAGCCTGTTTAATGTCCATAATGTGACACAGTTCTGAGTGAAACTGACATTCAGCAGGAGAGAAGAGTGTCGGGCTCGATTTCATCTGTCATGTGGTGTTTGGATCAGCTAGACTTTTCTGTGTGTGTGTGTGTGTGTGTGTGTTTGTTGTTCCAACAAAGATTATATTTTATATAGATTACTACATTTCTTTTTTTCATTTCTTTTGATTATTTTATAAGTCATGTTTGCTGGAATTTATTTTTTTAATTTTATTTTTCTCTTCTTGGTTTTGTTTGTTTCTGACACGTTGTTGTTATTGCACTGATCACTTATTTGAAAGGAAAAAATAATTTTTGAAAACTAATGTGCACTGATTAATTGATCACAATAACAGCAGGAATGTGAATTCAGTTCATTAAATCGAGTTGATTTTGATTTCATGTTGACTTGAACAGACTTCCTGCTCAATCCGGGCTGAAGTCTGTCATTTTCCTCAGTTTTGTCCCCCGGCTCTCGAGTGCCGCTCTGGTCTCTGCTGATGCAGTTCTCCTCTGTGTTGTTAGTGAGTGACAGTCGCTCAAAGGGAAGTTCACATGAAGGACAAGAGAAATCAATGAGTCTGTGAGACTGGAGGAATTCATCAGTCGGGATATTCCCACTCTGTGCATAAGAACACAAAAGCTAACACAAACATGAAAACATTTTTCTGAATGTTCTTTGAACATTCGAAACGTTTGGTTTTTTAAAGTCCCCCTGTGGTGTAAATCCAGCTTTTAATGTAGTTTATGTGTCTATGTGGTGTTTTTAATCTGCTTTAAGACAAAGCATGTGTAAATTCATAAGTCGACAGCATTTCTGAGTATTTCCTCCTTAAAACTGCAGTGAACCAAAGACAGTCTCAAAAACACGCTTTGAAATCGCTGGTGTTTCTGACGTCACAAACTACCTTGTAACCAATCAGATCAACGTGTGATCGTCAACCAGTGGATCTCTGAGCTGAGGGAGTGAGTGGAGGCAGGGCTCATTTGCATATTCATAGAACCGCGCATACTAAATGAGGCAAGGGTGTCGAGTTACATTCAAGATATTTTAAGGCATGAAGAATT
This sequence comes from Squalius cephalus, assembly GCF_949319135.1. Taxonomy (NCBI): domain Eukaryota; kingdom Metazoa; phylum Chordata; class Actinopteri; order Cypriniformes; family Leuciscidae; genus Squalius; species Squalius cephalus. Next base: position 1,593,914 of record NC_137145.1, read on the forward strand.
TGTTTTCAAGGAAAAAACATTTAAATATGTAATTATGGTGATCAAAGATGAGTTTTAAGGGAAAAAATGATTGACTACAGGGCGACTTTAAATGTTTTAAAAATGTTAAACCGTTCCATTTGATCATTTTTATAATGGAAATTTTACATTTGAGTGTTCTCTGAACATTCCAAAACAAGTAGTAACATAAAAAATGTTAGACAAACATCCAACTAAAACATTCCTTTCCAATAATGATGTATAAATAATGTTTTTGTGCTAACGTTAAGAAAACATTATTAAAAACAAGATCCCTATGAACAAATGTTCTATTAACATTACTGGAAGAGCGTTTGTTCATAACCCTGAGAAGGTTCCCTGTTGGCTGAGACACTCGTGTGTGTGTGTGTGTGTGTGTGTGTGTGTGTGTGTGTGTGTGTGTGTGTGTGTGTGTGTGTGTGTGTGTGTGTGTGTGTGTGTGTGTGACACTGACAGGGCGTTTGTGTGTGTGTGAGTTTGACACTGACAGGGCGTTTGGCACGGGGTGGCAGAGGTCACAGGCTGGCAGACTGATGGTTTGTGTGTGTGTGTGTGTCTCTCTGCAGGAGTGAGCTTGTTGGTGCCAGCGGGTGCCATCCCTCAGGGACGAGTCTACGAGATGTACGTGACGGTTCACAGGAAGGAGAGCATGAGGTATCGTGACAAACGCCCTTATTCTGGGGATTATCGCCCATGAAGACGCCCATCTGTACCTGACACACAACTACATGTGGCATTCTTAGTCGCTCTTTCATTGCTCACTTATTAATTCTCAGTTATGCATTATTAAAGTATCAACTTTGTCTCAGATCACAATCTCAATTCAAACATTGGCGCAATCTTATTCTCAAATGACAATTTGTCTCTGTCTATTAAACCTTTGATAAGTACGATCACAGTGAACATTCAGATCTGCGTTCTGATCCAGAGAGAGCAGTTGTCATGTATAGATATGAAACTTTTCAACTACACTGTAGCATTTTTTTTGTTTTGCATAATTCAGATTATCACAGAAGTTCTGGGATAAAAGTTTATAGTTCGGATATAATCACTGTCTTGGTTGTCTATGGTTCAGGGATCATATCCGTACTATAAACTTTTATCATAGTACTTCTGTATACTTCTCATAAATCTGAATCAGAGCAAATCACCTTTTGAAAATAACTTGATGCTCCAAAAAACGATTCTCAATTACATCGTTTCACCAGTAGGTGGAGACAAGTGACTGTTAAAAACATGTATTTGTCATTGAATCAAGAGATTCGTTCAAAAACACTGATTCATCCATTAATGAAACGAGTGAAGTCTTTATGAGTGAGTCATTGAATCATTCATTCAAGAGATTCGTTCAAAAAACGCTGATTCATCCAGTAATGAAGCAAGTCTTTATGAGTGAGTCATTGAATCATTAATTCCAGAGATTCGTTCAAAAACACTGATTCATTCAGTAATGAAGCAAGTCTTTATGAGTGAGTCATTGAATCATTAATTCCAGAGATTCGTTCAAAAACACTGATTCATTCAGTAATGAAACTAGTGAAGTCTTTATGAGTGAGTCATTAAATCATTCATTCAAATGAAGAAAATAATAATAATAATTTAATATTTTTTTAAAAAGACAGCAGCCATTAACATTTGTCAGAACCTCTATTAAATTACATGTTATTTTGTTATTTATATAGTTGTTAATTATACAATATATTAGAGATCTCATGTCTAGACAATCCATGTCTATTTCTATAGCATACAGTACAGATTGTTTCAAAGCAGCTTTATTATTCAGTGTCATTATTCAGCTCAAAAAGTTCAGTTAAATCTTAGTAATATTAATTGACTTTTAAAGCCTAACTGAGCGAGCCAAAGGCAACAGTGGCAAGGAACTCAATTATGTTTGTTGATGTTTGTTTTATGTGTGGTTTTTCTTCAGGCCGCAGGTGGACGACACACAGGAGACGGTTCTGAGTCCCGTGGTGAGCTGTGGTCCTCCTGGAGCTCTTCTGACCCGGCCCGTCATCATCACCATGCACCACTGCGTCGAGGCCGAGAGCGAGGACTGGCTCATTCAGCTGAAGAGCCAATCACAGCAGGGCCAGTGGGAGGTGAGTGGGAGGGGCCATGGAAAACATGTCAGTTTAGGACACTGAGTGGGAGGAGCCACGGAAAACATGTCAGTTTAGGACACTGAGTGGGCGGAGCCACGGAAAACATGTCAGTTTAGGACACTGAGTGGGCGGAGTCACGGAAAACATGTCAGTTTAGGACACTGAGTGGGCGGAGCCACGGAAAACATGTCAGTTTAGGACACTTGAGTGGGAGGAGCCACGGAAAACATGTCAGTTTAGGACACTGAATGGGCGGAGCCATGGAAAACATGTCAGTTTAGGACACTGAGTGGGCGGAGCCACCGAAAACATGTCAGTTTAGGACACTGAGTGGGCGGAGTCACAGAAAACAGGTCCGTTTAGGACATTGAGTGGGCGGAGCCACGGAAAACGTCAGTTAGGACACTGAGTGGGCGGAGCCACAGAAAACATGTCCGTTTAGGACACTGAGTGGGCGGAGCCACAGAAAACAGGTCCGTTTAGGACATTGAGTGGGCGGAGCCACAGAAAACAGGTCCGTTTAGGACATTGAGTGGGCGGAGCCACGGAAAACGTCAGTTAGGACACTGAGTGGGCGGAGCCACGGAAAACATGTCAGTTTAGGACACTGAGTGGGCGGAGCCACAGAAAACATGTTAGTTTAGGAAGGAAGTTCAGATGGTGGCCATCGAGTTTAAAAGAACAGCCTAAAAATCTAGAAAGACTAAAGGTCCTTGCACACTGAGTCCGAAATTTTCATATGTGTTTTTTCGTTTTCGTCATTCGGTGGCTCTGAATTGTCAAAACACTTCTCAAAATGCTTGCTACGGATGCGAAAAACTCAAAAGAATCGAACCTGATCCAAGTTTTTTTATGACAGAAGAAAATTTCGGAGGCAGTGTGCAAACGTGATTGACGCAATGTGAGGTTGTATTTATTTTTACGTGAATTTCGGACTCAGTGTGTAAGGACCGTAAAACTAAAATCTGCTACTTTTGAGTGGCTGGAAAGGTCCTGGAAAAATTATGGAAATTCAAAAAGTGTGCGAACCGTAAAAACACTAAATCTGACACATGGTATCATAAACTTCTTGAGCTCAAACTCTCAAGTTTTGGTGAATTTCATACACACCAAGACGAACCAACCTATAATGTGAATCACAAGTTCACAAACTTTGATTTGAAGCAAAAAAGTATTTGAAAATCGAACAAAAATACAAAGGTACAAGACTGTGAACTTAACAGCTTCAGTGAGGGAAAGAACTACAGTCCCATGAAGCATTGCGAACAGCATAATTTAATTAAAAACGACAGAGAAAAATAAAGCTACTCATTTAAAATGTTGATTATATCTATAGAAACAACATTTTAAATTTATTGCAAAATATTCATGTATATATTCAAACAGATCGACTCAATTACGTCCATTCGCAGTGCTTCATGGGAGTGGGCGGAGCTAAAGAGCTCTTTTGGCATGTTTTGCTCTCTGATTGGTGGAATTTTCTGCACAGCATCATGGGTAATGTAATTTTTCACCAGGAATTCTATTAAACACGATCATTTTAAAACTAAGCTGAAATAATGCAGGCAAACGGCTTCGAAAGAAGCAAACACCATCAATTAACAACCTCGTAGCTCACAGTAGGACTTAGTATACACTTATAGGTGTATAATTTAAAAACTTAAATATAATTTAATCATTAAAAACCAATTTCCCTGTGAAGAAAATGTATTTTTACTTCTGGAACCTGACCGTTACGCTCTATTATCGTTAATTAAAAATAAAACCATATAAAAAGCATTTTCGTTACTTGAAATAAACGTTAACTTTGACATTGTGGCGCAGCAAACTGCATTGGTTTTCTATGAATAACCCTCTTTTTTCACTTGTGTCCATGGGATGAAGCAGCCAGAGGTCAAACGCGTTCATCTGAAGCATCTGAGCTGTTGATGTGCGGTCGTGTGTGTGTGTGTGTGTGTGCGTGTGTGTTTACATGCGCGACCCCCTGCCGGTGTCCCGTTGGATATCAAGCGGCCCGGACACTCGCTCTAGCCAAAAAACGAGATGACTGTCAGCGAATCAACCCGCGCGGGTTCAGCTCAACACAAACCCAGAGTTAATTAGAAGATGGCGATGAAGAGCGGCCTGTTATCAGCCTGATGTCAGACGAGACGAGTTTCCCACCCACTGGCCTTGTCACGAACACGGGCGACGAGGAGAAGTTGTTTATCCGAAGCAGAACTGAACAGAAGTCCTCCTCGCGGGCCTTTATTGTTCACACACAAACACAATGGTGGCGAGTTAATTAGCCATGCAGGAGGCGACACAACCCACGCAAGAGCTGCGATACACTCACCACCCTCAAAACACTCATTCACACCCTCATTACGCTCACATTCACCTCACACTACTGTAACGTTACACTCAGAGGAACTGAAGGAGGACCGTGGCACTTAGATGGGGATTCAGAGAATATAGTGGTACCGTCATGATACCCTGACGAGAAACCCTTCAGAAGTAACAGACTCGACACTAAAACTAAATATTTTCTTGTTAAATGAAATAAAGCTAACATTAAATATAATAGAATATAAATATTAGATGGAAAACTGTAAAGAAGTGTTGTCTTGACAGCTAACTGAAATAAATAAATTGAAGTGTGTGTATATATATATATATATATAATGCTAAAAATGAAGAAGTACATAAAATAATTAAACTTTAAACTAAAATTAAAATGAAAACTGAAAACTTGAAAATTTCACATTTGGCCATAACCTACTGAAATAGTATAAAAAAAATTGTATGAAATACTACTATAAAACAAATCATTGGATAATTTGCACTGTTTATGATATAATATATTAATTATATTCAGTTTTGTTATTGTGAACTGAAACTAAAACAATAAAGTAACATGTAAATAATTGATGAAAAACTTCAAACTTAAAAAACTTTAAAAAATAAAATAAAATAATGAAATGTTGCCTTTTAAGTTGAATTACTAAATTTACTAAAACTGAAAATAAATTAAAGCTAAATAAAATGTTTTAAAAAATAATACTAAAAATGACAATCACAAACATTACTAAAATTAAAAAGAAACTGAAAATATACAAATAAATGCTAATTTAAAATATGAATAAATACTATAATAGTATCCAAGTAATACTAAAATAACATCGGAAAGACCAATTATTGGCATCATTTGGCAGATGTTTACCCATTTTGAGATTACTAACTAATAACTGCGTTCACTGACAGTGTTAACAAATAATGCATAATATTACTTATAATGAATATTATGTAAAACAAGAGTCTGTCGTTGTGTTTTATCTTGTGCATCTATAGTTTATATGATATTTCTGATCAGTGTGACATTGAGAAAATCAGTCTGAATCATGTGACCAGGAAGCGTCTCTCTCTCTCTCTCTCTCTCTCTCTCTCTCTCTCTCTCTCTCCTGATGGCTTTAAGCATCTGTCAAAGCTCGGCTCCTCCATCAGTGTGACTCTTCATCGCTCTCCCCAGAGACTCTCGCTGCTTTCGAGCTGCTTAGCAACAGTCCGTGACCTTGTCTCATCTCATCAAACATAAAGTACTGTTGGATCGCCTTCAGCCATTCATTCAGAGAAGCGAAGGATGGTGGGCGTCTGGTGAACGCCGGCCAGAGGAAGCAGAGAGCGGAGTCCTGTTGTCTTCAGATCAGATAAACTCTTGTCAAATGTGCTGGAAAGAAAATGTATTTCATCCTGCGCTCTTCCCTCAATCTCTCGTTTTCTTTCGCCTGAAATAACGAGCGCTTCCTGTTGCTGAGAGACGCTGCGGTCCGTCAAACACTTTCTGCTGCAGTTTCATTATTCAAAAGCTTGTTCCCTGCATGCATGCATAATCTGATAGAGAGAAAGAATAGATGTTTGTTTGCCTCCCAAGCGTCTTCAATTTGGCTCTAAATTGAATGCAAATTCAATTTAAAAAGAAGAATCCTGTTTTCAACTTCCTGTGAATCGCACGCAGGGAAGCCGCTCGGACCTGGTCAGCTGACACAAACACACACACTGAAACACTGACGGAGTCAAAGCAGCGATGAAGTGATGAACGCAACAGTTGACCCAAAAATCTGAAAGTGTGTGTGGGTGGATGCGTCAAGCTCCAGAAAAATGACAGAAAATACATAAAAGTATCATAACGTTAATCCATGTGACTCATGCGCACTCATGCATATTCAAACATGCTGTGCTGCTTTCACTTATAAAATACGTTTTCATGCATAATGACTTACATTTCAGTTTGCTTCCCTCATGAAACCTTAAATCATAAGACTTCATGATACATTTATTATATCATATCATATTATATTCAGTTGTGTTATTGTTTGCAAAAACTAAAACAGTTCAAATTTGTTTTCGGTAATTAAAATCAAGCTGAAATTAAATAAAATCAAATATAAATATTAGATGAAGAACTTCAACTTAAATGAAACAAGATTATTTCAGGACATAATGACTTAAATTTCAGTTTTTCTCTCATAAATCTATAAATCACACAATGATACACTATTGCATTATATTATATTAATCTAATTTTTGTTATTGTTAACTAAAACTAAACCAATAAATTGTTTATGGTAATTGAAATCAAGCTGAAATAAAATAAAACACAAATATTGGATTACAAACTTAAAATGAAAATGAGAAATGTTGCTTTGTCAACTAACTTAAAACAAAATTATTTCAGTGCATTATGACTTACATTTTTGTTTGTTTCTCATAAAATCCTCATTTAATTATATATTATATTATGAGTTTTTGAACTTTAATGTCTCTAATGCTGATGATTCATTGATTCATTTGAATTGAAATATTTAATACTTTCACAGCAAAAATTATGTATGCGATTTAATTTAGATTAATTAATCACAGAGTATGTAATTAATTCGATTAAAATTTGTAATCGATTGACAGCCCTAATTTTAAAAGAAAATCGGTTAGTAAAATCAAGCTGATATGAAATAAAATATAAATATTAAATGGAAAAGTTCAACTTTGAGAAATGATGTTAAATAAAATTATTAATTAATAAAATTATTTTATTTTATATGATTTCCATACGACTTTAGACACATTTCTGGTGTTTTTGAATCTCTACTAAACAGCGACAGTGTGTTCATGTACGGCTGCACTTTCCCAGGAAGACGTTGTGTTTGTAGGTTTGAGCTGCACATGTTCTCCAGAGTCTGTCCCTCAGAGTTGAATAATATCCCGTAATGGCACAGATGTGACTGTGATGGATCCTCGAGGCGCAGGCAATAACGCCACATGTGCGTCTGGACCTTTAAACAAAGAAATAACTATCGATTCCATCTGACGTGTGACAGCCATAATATCCGTGGGTTTGTGGAGATGAGGTTTCCTTCACACGCTGATGATGACTGTGGTTGATCACACGCCGATAGGAAATATTACTTTCCCGGTCGTCGTCCCACGAATGATGTGTGTGTCAAAATACATATCCATCCGAGTCATTTCCTTTTTCCACATTTCCACACTGTAAATGTGATTTCTTCACTCGTATCATGCTGACTCTTTGATTTGATGTGTTTGCCGAGAGCCGTTCATAAAATGTGTATTTCTGTCTTTTCTCTTTCGGAATGCAACATTTTTCCCATGTCTATTTTCCAAGAACATTTGTGGACGGTCGTTTCTGCATATATTGAGGAGAAACTTCCATGAATTTGTGCCGTAGCTCTTCTTCTTTTTTTTTTTTTTTGAGAGTGAGACGAACTCGTTGCTCTGATGAATCGACTGAGAGCTTGAGTAAATAAATCATTCTGGAAGGCATTAGCCCAGTTTTCCATCCTGTCTGCTAATTATCTCACTAACGCGCTCGAATCCCGCGCTCCCACCGGATGCGTTAAAGAGGCTAATGGCTAGTCATAATGCCGCTGTTTAACGGCCAAGCCGACTATAAAGTATTTTAATTCCTTTTCTCTCGTCCATAATGGGATGAAATTAATGACGGTGTGAGCGTCAGGATTGGAGCTAATAGATGGAGACGCTTTCCAGCGGCGTAATGAGAGACACACACACACCAGCACGAACGTGAGGTCAGAGGTCACAGAGAGCAGGTCTGTCGCAGAGACGCTCGGTGTTGAGCTCGTAACGTGAACACACACACACATGTTCAATCACACATATACTCTAACACACACACTCAGACTCGCACGCACACACTCACATACATTCAATCTCAATCACACACACACTCAGACTCACACGTGCACCCACACTCACACACTGAGATGCACGCACACACTCACACTCAAACATACATACACACAAACACACACACACACACACACACCCAGACTCACACACACTCACACACTGAGATGCACGCACACACTCACACTCACACATACATACACTCAAACACACACAAACGCACACACACACACACACACACACACACACACACACACACCCAGACTAACGCATGTATTTATTCACACTGAACAGAATGAACTGCTGTTATAAACACTGTTTGTGGCCAGTAAGAGTTATTCAGAATCTGAAGCTGTAGAAGCATCAGAATCAACTCAAATCATTAAATATCACATTTTAAAAAAATTATTACAAACTATTAACATCAAAAAAAGTTTGGGTTTCAGGGCTGAAAAAGAATATTACATGTAACATTGCTAACATTGTTCTATATTACAGAGAAATAATAAACCATAGTAATGAACTTTTAATATATGAAGCGCTCAATTCACAGTGTTCAGTGTGTGTTCAGTGTTCTGTGTGTGTTCAGTGTGTGTTCAGTGTGTGTTCAGTGTGTGTTCAGTGTGTGTTCAGTGTGTGTACAGTGTGTGTACAGTGTGTGTACAGTGTGTGTACAGTGTGTGTTCAGTGTGTGTTCAGTGTGTGTTCAGTGTGTGTACAGTGTGTGTACAGTGTGTGTACAGTGTGTGTTCAGTGTGTGTTCAGTGTGTGTTCTGTGTGTGTTCTGTGTGTGTTCAGTGTGTGTTCAGTGTGTGTACAGTGTGTGTACAGTGTGTGTTCAGTGTGTGTTCAGTGTGTGTTCAGTGTGTGTTCAGTGTGTGTTCAGTGTGTGTACTGTGTGTGTTCTGTGTGTGTACAGTGTGTGTACAGTGTGTGTTCAGTGTGTGTTCAGTGTGTGTTCAGTGTGTGTTCAGTGTGTGTTCAGTGCAACAGCAGAGAGCTTACAGTTTAGAGAAGTCAAGTTCCTTGAAGCCCCTTTCACACAGAGACTCCGGAAAATACACGGATAATGTGTCCCGGGATCGTTTGATTTTGGTTCATTCACACTGCCAGTGATTTTCCGTTCACACACATCCCGTAAAGACACGTGACGTCAGGATGTGATAACCCCTGTCAGATGTCAGTTCTGCTGATAACTCTTCCTCATTTCTACACGAAGACGAGTCCACACTCCCCAGTAGCGCCACTGGGTTTTCCGAAGCTTGTTCCCCATACGCCGGATTGGTCCTGGCTTCTGTTCACACAGCGCGTGTTCCGGGACTGATCCCGGCAATGTTACTAAGTCCCCATCCCGGCATCGATCCCGGGATGTGTTTGCGTTCACACAGAAGGCACTCCAGCAATTTTACGGCAATTTCCCGGGATCAAGCGCTGTGTGAAAGGGGCTCTGGAGAACTGAACTACCGCCTTGACCTGAGACTGCATAAACTACAGCACACGGATCCATTCACAATCACTAAACACATGATCCTGAGTGTGTGTGTGTGTGTGTGTCTGTGCATGAATACACTCGAGAGCGCTAGGATGTGTCTCTCCAGAAACATTCACAGAGCTCGTGTTTTAAAGCTACACACGATGCATTGAAGATTTCTCTGGAAACGCGACGTGAGTCTGTTCTCTGATGGTTTAACCAGTTTTCTTTACATTAGCTGTGTTTTGGACTGATTGTTTGAATGAATTCAGTTACTGGATCATTAGTCTGAAAACTTTCCTGGAGTTTAGCTGCTTAAAATGATCTGATCGCAAACTGAGAAGCGAAATCGAGTTTAATGGAAATAGAATAGAAATAGTCCCAAATCACACACTCATATAACGCCATTGGGCGAGTGAAATGTTGTGCTTTTAATGTTGTTTATACGTCTGTGGTGTTCTTATGCTTTAAGACAAACCATGTGTAAATTCATAAGTGTGGAGGCGGGGCTCATTTGCATACTCATAAAACCGCGTATACTAAATGAGGCAAGGGTGTCGAGTTACATTCAAGATATTTTAAGACATGAAGATTTTTTTTTCTAGGAAAAAACATGTAAATGTCATTTTGGTGATCAAAGATGAGTTTTGAGGGATACAGTTATTGACTACAGGGCGACTTTAATATATACTACATGTCTGCTATATGAATAATTACAAAACAGGATACAAGTGTTTTCACATCAGACACACTGAAGATGTGCGATGTGTATTGAGTTGTGTGTGTGTGTGTGTGTGCAGGACGTGGTGGTCGTGGGCGAGGAGAACTTCACCACCCCCTGTTATATCCAGATGGACGAGGAAGCGTGTCACATGCTGACGGAGACCCTGGGCACGTACTGTCTCGTGGGCCGCTCCGTCAGCGCAAACGCATCCAAGAGACTGAAGCTGGCGATCTTCGGGCCCGTGAGCTGCACTGTGCTGGAGTACAACATCAGAGTCTACTGTCTCGACGACACACAGGACTCGCTGAAGGTGAGACACACACACACACACTCTCACACACTCTCACACTCACACTCACACACACCGCACTGTGCTGGAGTACAACATCAGAGTCTACTGTCTCGACGACACACAGGACTCGCTGAAGGTGAGACACACACACACACACTCTCACACACTCTCACACTCACACTCACACTCACACACACCGCACTGTGCTGGAGTACAACATCAGAGTCTACTGTCTCGACGACACACAGGACTCACTGAAGGTGAGACACACACACACACACACACACACTCTTATACATCTATCTTTATGAGGACATTCATTGACACAATGCAATCTCTAGCCGCTTCCCCTAACCTTACCCATCACAACTAAGTGCCTAACCCGACCCCTGACCCTAAACCGACCCTTGACCTCATTATAACCTTATCCCTAATACCAAGTCTTGACCCTCAAACAGCCTTTAAAGGCTCTCAGAGACTGAGGACAAGCCAAAATGTCCTCTCTTTACTCTTTGTCCTCACTCCAATGGTCTAAAACTCAAACTGGTCCTCACAAAGATAGTTGTACAAGTACACACACACACACACACACACACACACACTGCACTTTACTGGAGTACAACATCAGATTCTACTGTCTCAATTACACACAGAACTCACTGAAGGTGAGCAGCAGCACACACACACACACACACGTCTGGTTTACTATCTTTGTGTGGACTCTCCATAGGCATAATGGTTTTTATACTGTATAAACTGTATCCTTACACTAACCAGACCCCTAAACCTACCCATCACACACACACACACACACACACACACACTAACCTGACCTCTAAACCTACCCATCACACACACACACACACTAACCTGACCTCTAAACCTGCCCATCACACACTCACACTAACCCGACCTCTAAACCTACCCATCACACGCACGCACGCACGCACACACACACACACACACACACACACACACTAACCTGACCTCTAAACCTGCCCATCACACACACACACACACACACACACACACACACACACTAACCCGACCTCTAAACCTACCCATCACACACACACACGCACACTAACCCGACCTCTAAACCTACCCATCACACACACACACACACACACACTAACCCAACCTCTAAACCTACCCATCACACACACACACACACACACACACACTAACCCGACCCCTAAACCTACCCATCACACACACACACGCACACTAACCCGACCTCTAAACCTACCCATCACACACACACACACACACACACACACACACACACACTAACCCAACCTCTAAACCTACCCATCACACACACACACACACACACACTAACCCGACCCCTAAACCTACCCATCACACACACACACACACACACACTAACCTGACCTCTAAACCTACCCATCACACACACACACACACACTAACCCGACCCCTAAACCTGCCCATCACAGAAAACTTTATGAAGATTAACATTTTCAACAAAAAGCATGTTTCCTCATTTTAGGCCCACAGTGACACAAGTCCTCTTTAGTGTGTGTGCATTCAGGTTTAAGTCCCCACCGCGATAGAAAAACATGTACACACACAGACACACACACACAAATCCTCATATTAGAGTGATTTCTGAAGGATCATGTGACACTGAAGACTGGAGTAATGATGCTGAAAAAACAAACAGCTTTTTTACATTCTAATATTTCACAATATTAATGTTTTTTCTACATGTACAGGTACAGTTCGATTTTCAATACTACAAGTTGTTAGTTAATACTTTATGAACTTTAGTTCTGTTTGTCAACTAATGCATCCAACTTTATTGTGAAGTGTTAAAAGTAGTTTAAAGTAGTTTGCTACGTTTTGTTTGTAGAAGTGCAGCGTGACTAGTTCAATCATGAGCAGCCTTGGCAAACTGAAGTCTCGCAGTCGTGTGTGTGTGTGAGAGAGTGTGTGTGGGTGTTCGCAGCAGATGTAGTGTAGGTGTCAGCAGGCAAGCAACAACATCATCTGAATATAAACAATGATATGAATATAATTTCTCTTACCTCTCGACACATTAACCCACAGCACATTCTACTAATCGCAAACTATGAAAAACTCATTTAAAAAGTGTGAGTTGATGGCAGATGAATGCGTGTTTGTTCCTGCTGAGCGCTGACTGTGTGTGTGTGTGTGTGTGTGTGTGTGTGTGTGTGTGTGTCCGTCAGGAGGTGCTTCAGATGGAGAAACAGATGGGCGGGAAGCTTCTGGACGAGCCCAAGTCTCTGAACTTCAAGGACAGCACACACAACCTGCGCCTGTCGCTGCACGACGTCCCACACACACTCTGGAAGAGCAAACTCATCGCCAAATACCAGGTACACTCACAAAACTCACCAAACCAGTGGTGGACAGGTCATTTTTTGAAATATGTGTACTTTTTATTTTGGAAAACTTTTACTTTTACTTCACTACACTCAAAAGCATAATATCGTACTTTTTACTCCACTACACTGCATTAAAAAACACATCGATCCTCGTTATTTAGATCTGAAGACATCGCTGATTCATGAACGAGTTGATTCTTTCCAGCGAACCTGCTGAGATGATTCACAAATCACACTGAGCGATTCATCCGCGAATCAACGACTCACTGATTCGCTCAAGATAGATGGCGCGAAAATGAAATTACTAATGAATTTTCAAATGATATAAAACTCGTATGTTTGCATAGCGTTACTCTTAAAATAGTAAGGAATTTTGCCACATATTTGCACAAATTAAGTTTTTCTCCATTTTTAAAATACTATATAGTATATTATTGTGTTACTTTGCACACTTGAATCGTCAGTACTTTTGTATTTTTACTCAAGTAAACCAGAAAATGAGTACTTTTACTGTTTAAAGGATTTGTTTAGACAACAAAATTACAACAAATTGAAGTAAAAAAAACATATAGACCTATTTTAAAAAACTAATAAAAATGACAAAAACTCAAAATGATTAAAAACTGAGGTAAAATGTACAAAAAAAACCAAAAAAAACCAGAATTACTAAAACTAAGTATAAATAATATGAAAACAGTATATTTTAAAATAGAACTATATGTGAAAAACTATAGTTTTCTGTATAATAAAAACTAATACACTGTTGTGGGGCGACGGGGGACTAAATACACACACGTCTGTAGTGTTTATAATGTTAGTTTTGTTTTTCCCCCTCAACAATGCCACTTTGAGGCACTATGTGATCTTGAAACAGTGGTGTTTTTGGTCAGTGTTAACGGCCGTGTGTGTGTGTGTGTGTCAGGAGCTCTCCTTCCAGCAGGTGTGGAGTGGATCTCAGCGTAACCTGCACTGCAGCTTCACCCTGGAGCGCTTCAGCTCGTGCACGCTCTCGCTCTCCTGCAAGCTGTGTGTGAGACAGGTGGAGGGAGAAGGACAGATCTTCCAGCTCAACACCACCCTGGCTGAGGTCAGCCTCAGAAACACACTCTCTACATCTGATACACACTAAAAAACACAATCTGATTTGATTGACAGGCGATCTGACCAATCACAATCCGCCATCCGTGTCCAAGTTAGTAGATTAACGTTGGAGGATTTGAAAAGCTGAGTGTACTGACGTCTTTCCGCGGTTAAAGCAACATTCCTTCTGATGTTCATTCATGTTTATTTGATGCTATAAATGAACTAGAAGGAAGAGACGATCAGTCCGACACACTGTTTATTGTCTACATTTCTAGACTAAAAATGACCAAATTTGAAAGTTGAGACTCTTTCATATCTTTCTTTCTTTATTTATTTATAAAGCAATATTCCAACAACAATAAGTTGTACCAAAGTGCTGTACAAGCAATTCTAAAATAAAAAAAATAAATAAAAAATAAAACACAATAAAACAACAATAAAATCCACAATAAAATCCAGTAACTATTTCTGGGATATTTCATATCAAAAGTCCTGTCTGTCGGTGCGTTGTCAGTGTCCTCTTTGCTCAAGTGTGTGTTTCACTGCTTGAGAACATGTGGTGTGAGGGGGGGGCGTGGCTTGTCAGACATAGCAACAGTAACTAAAGGGGGCGGGTCTTTACGAACGGTCAATTACACTTCAAATAATTTTTTTCAGAAGGTTTGTCATTTTAGGTAGTTCTTATCACACTGATGTGTGTTCAAGTGTTCACCTTTCCAGTCAGCTTGTTTTTAGTTAGATGTTTGATGCTCTAAAACAGGATGTAATGTCATGATTGACAGCTGTGCTAGCGAATGAGCCTGCAGGAGAGGAGATGTGGGCGGGACCTTGATCGTAATTGTGATGATGAAATCGTTAGCAACTATTTCTGGGATATTTGGGCATCATCTTTATTCACGGTCTATGCTGTGAACGGACACGCTAGTCACGCTTATAAACGTCTGAAAGTCAGTCATTACATCACAAAACATCATCAAAGCATCGATTCCAAGACTCTGACAACTGTGTTGTTATCACTAACTAAAACCTTTACATTTTAGTGATTTACTAAACATTTGGTAATTTAGTACTAAAATTTTGTAATTTAACCTTTAAATAATTTGCTTTTTAATAATTCTATTTTATATTCCTGTTCTGCTCTGAATAGCTTTTAAAGGATTGTTGTGGAGCAGCGTTATTACAGTTAACTAGTGCTAATAAAAAAATGTAATTTTAAAATTTAATAAAAAAACTTTTGATTTTTAAATATATAAAAAATGTGAACAGCTATTTAGCAAGGCAACATTTCTCATTTTTACTTATTTCAAGTTGTAGTAATGTGTCAAAAAACAAAACAAACAAAAAAAATGTATATATATATATATATATGCATATTTACAAGAACTAATAAAAAAGACAAAATACACAAAGTTTTAGTAATTTTGTTGTATGTCATTTTTTAAATATGTCTATATTATACATATATTGCGGCTAGTTGTGGAGGAAAAAAAAACAGTGAAACATTTATAAAATTAAATATATGCATGTAGTACATTTTTAATATATAAAGGGTTCAACAAAATTCAGTTTTAAAGGCTGAATAAATGTTCTTAAAAAAATAACACCTGTTTTTCAGGACATGTATAATTTATATTTACATTTTTATTATTATAAGTTATTTGAAAATACAGTATTATTATTATATAATAATAGTCTTATTATATATATATTTTGGGTAACACTTTGACAGTGTTACATGTAAAAATAGTAAAGTATGCATAAATACATGCAACAAACCCCAAAACTATAGGGTTATGGTTTTAGGGTGTAAGTACATTAATTCATATTATCAGGTGTATAATTACACTGTAACAAAGACAAAAAGTATAACCATATTTTGAACATAAATTCTGGGTTCAACAAAACTTTGTCTTAAATGCTATTGATTATATATTTATGAATGCAATATTAATTATACATTTATTAGAAGTATTTATGCATTTCCCCCCATTTTTTTAAATGCAAGATCTGAAAGCTTTTGTCCGAGGAGGAAGTATGTTGTGTCTGAATCTTATGGTGTGTGTGTGTGTGTGTGTGCAGGACACTCAGTGCATCGACACGTCTCTCCTGGATCCGGCCAGTAACATCACGACACTGGTGGGTCCGAACGCCTTCAGGATCCCACTGTCGATCCGGCAGAAGCTGTGTGGGAGTCTGGACGCTCCGCAGACCCGAGGCAACGACTGGAGGATGCTGGCGCACAAACTACACCTGGACAGGTCAGAGTCAGGCACAACTGGAGAAACACATATATATATATATATATGACCCTGGATCACAACACCAGTCACGAGTCGCACGGGTATATCTGTGGCAATAGCCAACAATACATTGTGTCAATTTTTCTTTTATGCCAAAAATCATGAGGATATTAAGTAAAGATCATGTTCCATGAAGATATTTAGTAAATTTGCTACCGTAAATATAAAACATGTATTTCTGTGAGTGAATGCAGCACAATCATGAACATGCACAACTTTAAAGGAGATTTTCTC
Source organism: Squalius cephalus (assembly GCF_949319135.1). NCBI lineage: Eukaryota > Metazoa > Chordata > Actinopteri > Cypriniformes > Leuciscidae > Squalius > Squalius cephalus. The sequence continues at coordinate 1,610,711 of NC_137145.1, forward strand.
AATGTTTAGATTTTTCTCACCCTCAGATTCCAGATCTTCAATAGTTGTATCTCAGACAAATATTGTCCTATCCTAACAAACCATACATCAATTTAAAAGAATGGACCCATGTGACTGGTCTTGTGGTCCAGGGTCACATATATCTGCGCACAAACTACACCTGGACAGGTCTGAGTCACATGACTACTACACTTCAACTTGAAAATATATTAAATACACACATATATATATATATTCTCATATAAGAGTATACATTACACTGAATTAGACTTTATAAATGTTAATTTAAAAGCAGTAAAAGTTGCAAAATTGCATTTTCTCCTAGAAACTCCCATTATTTTCCTGTTATGTCTGTAAAGCTGCTTTGAAACACTGTAGTGTAAACAGTGCTATAGAAATAAAGGTGACTTGAGTTATGTAATGAACACTAGGTGGAGCTCTAGTCACATGTTTTCCTAGTTTGGGTTCCCTGAAGTTACACCAGGTTGTTGAAAACGTTTTACCTTGAGTTCTGTCTTTATAAAAATCAACACATTAATATGATTCTTCTCTCCTCCGCAATTAAATGCAATGTTATTTATGTATTGTGATTATCTGCTGCTATGACTGTGATTCAATGCATCACTGATACAAATATAGATTTTCAAGGTTTTTATTTTCATTTTAGTTGTTATTTTCAATAGCTTTAATGTAATTTTTCAGTTTGTTTTGTTGGTTTAACGATTACTACTTTTTTTTTTACATTTTGTTTTAATAATGACATGTTATTCTGTCATTTGTAATTATTATTTTTTTTTTTTTATCAGCAAAAGTTCCACCTGCCTAAATGAAATGTAAAGTTTTTGTTCAAACTTTAGAGCACATTTACAGTTTCTCACAGTGTAATAATGTTATTAACAAACACAAATCAGTCTTCCTCCTGCTGATGACCAGTGTGTGTGTGTGTGTGCGCGCGCAGGTATCTGAACTACTTCGCCACCAAGTCGAGTCCGACCGGCGTGATCCTGGACCTGTGGGAAGCTCAACACTTTCCCGACGGGAACCTGAACCGCCTGGCCGCCGTTCTGGAGGAGATGGGCCGTCACGAGAACATCGTTTCCATGGCAACTGAGCACTGACATCACCGGGGCGACGGCAGACCTGCTCCAAAACACGTTCAATCCGCAAAAACAAGGTGACACCCCGAGGGAAGAGTCTGTACGATTCCTGGTACAGTTTGCTTTTCTATTCGTCGAATCAGTTTCTTAGGAAACGCGACTTCTGCTGTCCAAATACTGGACCTCGGCCCTCCCCGGCACGTCACATGACCAGAACCGGGACACGTCACATGACCGGGACACGGGAGCGGCTCGCAGGCGATTAAAACACGTGTGTTGGAAAATGCCTTTATTTATACGTTCCTTTCATATCCGTTTTGTTTTTGGTCTCATTGCGCCATCCAGTGGCCAGAGCTTGTAACGACACGTCCAGCCTCCTGTGTATATACAGCAAACTGTAAAGCTTAACAGTGTTACTATGATTATTATTACTTTTCATTTTATTATTAATTGCGTTTTGTTGCATAGTGATCTGTATGTAATCGAAATTTAGAGAAAGACAAACTAGTGACTAAACTCTTTCAACTGTGCGGTTCAGTCCTGGATGTTCAACGCCTTTCAGCAACACACACACACACACACGTCGTCACTCATACGTTCAGCGTAATCACGGCGTGGGTTTCATTACGGCATGTGAATCGCTGTGACTTCACCGGATCGAGGACGTTCACTGATGGATGCATGCGAGAGAGAGAGCTGCAGTCTACATAACTGTACAAACTAAACTAATAGCCATTGAGTGTGTTTGTGATTCCCAGCGTCCACCTTCAGTTGTCCAGATTTATAAAGCTGTCTATGCAAATTCTGCATCCTTTATCAAACTAACTATACATGCTAGCAGTCGCTTTCCATAGTTATCAATCAATCATGCGATTATTATATTTATAGTGAGGATGTTACTTATTCTTTTATGGCACGTTCATGATGTAATTTGCGAAAGCTTGCATCTCCTCTGTGAAGTTTCTGTACAAAATGTAAGAAAGAATTTTTAAACAAGTAATAAATTATATTTATATGCAACACTGAATTCAGATGAGTCTTGGTGTTTTTTGTGTGTGTGTGTGTTTTTATGTGATGTTTTATTTATATAGTGCTTCACAATATGAACACGCGGCTTTACAGGAAATAAAAGGTGAAGATATGGCCAAGGGTCAGTATAAATCTTGGATCTTTAAATGTGTTCATTTGTCAGACCATGAAAAAAAAGATGCAATATATATGTTTTTTTTATATGGTTCATAGTTTGATGATTACAGTCCAGGTCGGGTGAATTCATTCGGTGTGTTCACGCCGTGTCAAATAGGAGATTCTGTTAAAAAGTGTCTCTTAAACTCGTAATTACAACTTGTAAACTAGGAATTTTCTGAGAGCTCCGACTTGTACCACCTGACCACTGCAGATTAATTTGTGTTGACAGAATTACGTTTCCATGACAAGAGCGTCACAGGTTGTCATCTCAAAATGATGAGTGCGTCATGATGTGAACTCGGGCTGGGACGATACACCCATCTCCCGATTCGATATTGCAATATATTGCAATTTTTTTAACTCTAGACCATCGGGAAAAGTTAATCATACACTTATACAGACTGTACATGATGTATAAGATGAGTCATATTTACAAAAACAATTCATATGTTTCTGCCTTATTTCAGAAGCATCATACAGTACTACATTCTCTTTAATAAATGATTCAATAAATACTTTTGTCACTTTATCAAAATGCGTTATTTTAAGTGCCACGTTTCCATCAAAAGCTGATTTACTCTATTTTGATCACTATCGTAGACATCAGTGTTTATATTTGAACTTTAAACTTTTATCCCAGTACTTCTATGATGATTTGAACTATTGCATCACAGAAATAATGAAACTATGAGGTTGAAAAGACTGTTTGTGAAGCAGTTTCATGACGACTCTCTCCGGGTCAGCGGCAACACAGATCTGAATGTTGCGATATGATTTTGTCAAAGGTTTAATAGACAGAGCTGCACGATTAATTTTTAATAAAGACTGATCTCGAGTCAAACACACACGTGAACTTTCCATTTCGTCTATGTCTTATCTCTCTCTCAGTAGCGTGAGGGCTTTCAGTGCGTTCAGTCTCACGTCTCCTCCACACGAACACTTGTGATGTCACGTCACTAAACACTCATAACGACACACTTCATCCTCTGTTGGAACGAAAGTGGCTAACTTCTGTCAACCTCGTCTACAAGCAAGGACAAAAATAAAGCAATTGAATGTGAATTAATATCGATTCTGGAATTAAAAAATAATAATTGGGATAGCTAGGTGAATCTATTTTTAATCCCAGCCCTAGTGTGAACGCAGCAAATGTTACTGGAGTTGAGATATAGTTGTAACTGAAGTCCAAGTTGGGAAAAGGCGGATAAAGCCGATTCAGATTTTTAGGATGCATTTTAAGAATATTTACTAGGGATACACAGATGAGAACCCGATAATTCTTTATATTTGAAAGCCGATAACTGATTATATTGATCGATAAATCTAAATCCAAACTGAAATACTTTGAGAGCCTGATTACAAAAACTAAAGTCTCATCATTAAAAGCCGCGTCCCAAACACTTCAACATACATCAAACATATGTGTACAGTAGGGTGGTCCTTATTTTTAAAGTCTCCAATTGTCATGCTCTTAACCCTTCAAATTGTTCCTTTATATAAGAAAATACAGCATGCCAATTTTTATGGCAGTAACATAATAATTACTGGTAGCTCAATAGCTTTAAACTTTCTGAGATTTTGATGATTTTCGTAAAAACAGATCATTTGATTTGGTATTGTACCTGGCTAGTAAAATTCCAAAAAAATCTCCATAAAAGCATCTAATGCACCATATATTCCTAAATATGTATTTTAGATACATATCTCAGTTTACTTACTGTAGAAACTAAATCCAAATGAATCCATCCATGACCCGGTTTAGCAGATTTACCTTTCCTGGTGGAATCAATCCATATTTCTATTGATGATCACCTTGGTTATTGTTTGGGTTTAGAGCACATTTTTTGGTTTAAAAAATGACATTACGTTCCTTGAAATTGACCCGGAACTTTGGCCGAATCAAGCAGATTATCAGGAGGCACAGGCAACCATGCAATGAAAGTAGTCACTGATCCCGCCGAGAGAGGAGTGGCTCTGATTCAAGAATACAGTGGCCTAACCCTAACCCTAATCTCACACACTCTGAAGAACAATTGCAGTTTCTCCTTCATGTGGTGGAAGATCACCGGCGGATCTATCCAGACACTGGCTGCTGAGCATCAGAAATGAGGGATCGTTGAAAACCTTGTGCTTTTTTGAGATTGTTGTCATTGTTGTCATGTCAGTGTTGCTCTGATTTCAATAAAATGTAGTTCATTTGCAGCAACTTTTAATATTACTTGCATATCACAATAACGCCACACAGCTTAACATAGGCAATCTTCCACATGATTGAGCTACCTCTAAATATCTTTTTTTTTTTTTGTCAACATTTTTGCATATTTCTAATTTTGAAGTTAAAAGGAACAGTTTAAAGGAGAACTCCGGTCAATTTTAACATTGAGCTCATTTTTTTGTACATTTGGAGTGCTGTCAATACAGAGAACAACGACAGAAATCTGTGTTGCCTACACCGTGTTATCCTCTTTTTAAAATTTGCACCCTGTTGACTTCAATGGGGCAAGTTTTAAACCTGCTTTTAGCCTCTTAACATCCTTGATGTGTCATTACAAGTGCACAGCCATGTTGAGTGATTCCTTCTGAGTGAACACGAGTGAGTCTGACTGCAGTAGATGTGAAAGATATGAATAAAAATGATGTTAATTCAGCCAGCGCTCATACCTGTATTTACTTCCTGTTTTCGGTCGAAGTCCACAGTAGTCGATTGTCGAGTTCACGCGCATGATCGTACGTACTAAACCTATGCGCGTGAACTCGACAATCGATTACTGTGGGCTTCGACCGAAAACAGGAAGTAAATACAGGTATGTGCGCTGCCTTAAATAACATAATTTTTATTCCTATCTTTCACATCTACTGCAGTCAGATTCACCGTGTTCACTCTGAAGGAATCACTCACATGACCTGTGCACTTGTAATGACACATCAAGGATGTTAAGAGGCTAAAAGCAGGTTTAAAACTTGCCCCATTGAAGTCAACAGGGTGCAAATTTTAAAAAGAGGATAACACGGTGTAGGCAACACCAATTTTTGTCGTTGTTCTCTGTACTGACAGCACTCCAAATTTACAAAAAAATGAGCTCAATGTTAAAATTGACCGGAGTTCTCCTTTAAGACACTAACATTTTGCAAAAAAAAAAAAAATTGGACTTGATAAGGACCACCCTAGTGTACAGTGGCCTAGTTTGAACCAGTTAAGATTCCTTACATTTTAATATTCATTTTACACTCCTATGGCCAACTTTCTTTATTAAAAAAAATAACACTTTATAATAAGGTTTCATGTTGTTATCATTAGTGTGATATGATGTGATCATTTTTAATGTTATCATTATAGGCCCGTTAAGAAAATTTGTTAAGATATTTTAAAAGCAATAAATAATGGATTTCCTTCAGATGCGCAACCGTTCAACATGATGGTTTTGAATTGCTTTTTAATATGATTGAAATCACTTCAAAAGAGCAAAATACAGTAACGTGCAGCGCAAGTCTGTCATATCGGCTACAGAAAATTATAATAAAAAAACATTGTAAGTGTGTGTTTGGGACGTGGCTTTTAATGGGGAGGCTTTTGTAATCAGGCTCTCAAAAATTATATCAAAATTTGAGATTTAGCGGCCAAAAATTCAGTCATAATTATGTCGGTGCATCCCTAGTTCACATGAACTAACAATGAATGAACAATACATCTACAGCATTTATTAATCTTAGTTAATCTCAACATCTGTTAACATTAGATAATGTTGACACTGTGAACTAATATCAACACAAATGTTTTATTAACTAACATTCACAAAGGTTATTGCTCTGTTCATGCATTAACAAATGAGAGCTTTTTGAAATTTACCAACCAAAAATGTGAAATAAATAAATAAAATACCTAAATAATGCCATTATCATTGAACAACATTACTTAAGCTACATATAAACAAAACAAAACGCATGTGCCGTGGATAAATGATGGAATAGCCTCTGCACAGACAATAAGGAAATTATTTTTATTTATTTTAATTTTTTTTATGACTCTAAAATAGATTTTTTTATATTCCAGAATCGATATTAATTAAAATTCAATTGCTTTATTTTTGTCCTTGCTTGTAGATGAGGTTGACAGAAGTTCCAACAGAGGATGAAGTGTGTCATCTATGAGTGTTGAGTGACGTAATATAAGTGTTCGCGTGGAGGAGACGTGAGACTGAACGCACTGAAAGCCCTCGCTAGTCACGCTACTCGTATGCTGAGAGAGAGAGAAGACAATTCATCTTTAAAAGACTGATCTCGATTCAAACACACACACACACGCCATCTTTCAATTCGTCCGTCTATTAAACTTTTGACAAAATCATATCGCAACATTCACATCTGTGTTGGCGCTGACCCGGAGAGAGTCATCATGAAACTGCTTCACAAACAGTCTTTTCACCCTCATAGTTTCATTATTTCTGTGATGCAATAGTTCAAATGATCATAGAAGTGCTTAAGGCGAGACACGGCAGGCAAAAACACTGATTTTCATGCAGTGGTCAGTTTTGAGATTTTGGGCTAGTTTACTCCTTCAATATGTGTTCTTTCAAGCTGCTATAAAGAAAACGTTGAAAATATACATTAAGATGTTTATTTTATTACATTTTGTTTACTTGCGGCAGTAAGTTTCTCCCGAATTTACCAAGAGGTTAGCATTCCTGAGATCCGTCTGTTCACTGAAGTCTGTCATGACCGGTGTTGGTGTAAAGCTCTGAGTCTCCTGCACAACGCTATGTAACCCAAATATGGGCATTTCCTTTCTATCAGTAACCAATCGCGAATGTCCAAAGGGGGATTTAAAGCTAAAGACGATTTCTCATTTAGAGCTATTTAACTCTTTAAATGCCGTTTTCTCAAAATGAGTTTTTGTCATTCTCCAGTACAGAGATCTCAGTTTATGTACACCAAACTCTCCAGTTATACACTTAGCAGTATTCTGAAGATATTTTCAGTGGGATTTGTTAATAAATCATTCCGGCCTGATTTATGTGACATTTTAATCAAAGAAATATGGCGAAAATCATTTTTTTAAGTCTATGGACAGTTTATTTTGATTTCCTAGGTAATTAAAGCATATATCCTGAAATCCCTCTGAAATTTTTTCTTCACCTTGTGTGTAAACAAAATGAAAAAAGAATTTTGCACCTGGCTTTATCAAATGTTCAGATCTATCTATCGAAAATATAAGCAAAATCGTGCATATTTAATGAGATAATGCCTAATTTGCATAATTAAACATACAAATTTCTAAAACTTGTAATACATTTTTTTTATATACTTGTGTAAGTAATCAACTGAGGAAGTTTCATGGTGATATCTATTATTTAAAAATTTTACCCTACTCACCTGTAGTGTATCGCCTTAAAAGATAAAAAAGTTTAAAGTTCAAATATGAACACTGATGTCTACGATGGGGATCAAAATCAGCTTTTGATAGAAACTTGGTGCTTAAAATAACGCATTTATCGATGACATTGTTTCAAGTGACTTAAAAAATGTATTTGTAATTGAATCATTTATTCAAGAGAATGTAGTATTGTATGATGCTCCCTATGGTATAACTGTGAAAACAGAAAAATGTGCCATTGGCAGGGAAGAGTTTTCTAATAAAAGACCATAACAAAAGAGAAAAAAACATGTTTCGCTCACTGCTCTTGACTGAATAACTTAAATAAGGGTTCATCTATATTTATGCAGTGTTATTTGATTCCTATTTCTGCACCTGACATGAAACCTACATGAAAAACCTGAAACGAATTTGTATTTTATTACTGACAGTCTTTAAAAAATATAAACAATGTATGTGAGTTAGGCTGGTAGTTTTTGAAGACATATCCTTATTTATTAAGGTTACATGGATCAAAAACAACAACAAAAAATAACTAGGCCTATTTAATTTCATTGATTACTTACTATACTTTTTTGTGGTCGGTCCAGTGAAAATATTGGCAGGGCAAATAAAAATTTTAATAGAAAAAAATCTTTAGTGTTGAGCCCTGCAGGTACAGACATTAAATAATCAAAATTAAAGTATTCATTGTATAAATAAAATATAACTTATATAATTAATACACTTTATCTTTGTTAAAGCTACAAATGGGAGTTTCTCCTTTGTTGTTTGATTAACATTGGTGACAAACAGCTTCTGGTACATTAGGCTGCTGTCCCTTTAAGACGAAATGCACGGATCCAATATAATGATATGCAGCGTTTTCTTTCTCAATTGTTTAAAGACTGTTTTTATGAGGATACTTGACGAGACGGGCATTTTGACTTCATTTTACATGCACGTGTCGATTTAAGCACAAAGGGAAGAGAAAAAGAACTGAATGCGCCTGATATTTAAACTGACAGGACTGAGAGAAAACATGCAAATGACTTGATGCTACATTAGCATGCTAATTTCACTGAGACACGAGGTACAACGATAACTACTCAACAAAGTTTCATATAAACCCATCCAACGCATTGTACATTTGTTGATACCACCCACAAACGTTTACATTTGAAGAACTCATATTAAACACACTTTTATCCCTATTTTTAGACACAATAAACAATTGAGAGGAGAAGCGCGCGCTTACCTGCAGCAGTGTCGGCCATTTTCTGATGAACTACGGTGCGCGATCATGGACAAAATAACGTCTGCAATACACTGTCCATTAGGGGGCACTAAAACTCCATTTTATTTAGTTTAACCTCTAATTTCGTGTAATTTACCACCATGAATATTATTTTTAACTCTTGAAATCCAAGTCGGGTGAATTTATCAGTGGTGTTATTATGTATCATGTTGTAAAAATCTACATTGTTACTAAAGTTTAAGAAATAGTTATAATTCAAGCAAATATTTTGCTGCATATAAGAAAAAAACATGAAATCAGATTTGAATTCACTTTATTAAAGGAGGGGAATGTTAAACACGTACATTTATTTTTCACTCCATTTACACAGAACTATCAAATATTAAACTTTTACATGTGTGTTAAATAAGGCACAAGTCAACATAAAAACAAAACATCCTGTACAAACGTTCACGTGATGAAAGAAAACATTTTTCCGTAACTCATGACATTCAATATTTACATTCATATTTTACAAGGACGTAATTGAGCGATGAAACGACTGGACGGTAAAACCTGGTGCTGGACTTTTTGTCTTCTGGAGAATATGGTGAAAGTGTTTCATGTTCAATGTCGGACGCTGTTCAGGGTGAAAGTTTGAAAATGCATTTTTACGGAATCATTTGGGGTTTTTTGCCGTCATAAAAAGGCCTTCATGAATATTTAAAGACTGAGATACAGATGTAGTGTGTTTCTGGTTGATTGTGTTGGATGGTCAGTGAGTTTATCTGAAGGATTGTCCACTCGTCTGCGGGAGCTTTCACAGAAAGCAGGATAAATCCCCTCATCCAGCGTCTCCTCAGACTCTCAGTGTCACAGTTTAATGTCCTGAGACTCGGACATCTTGGCGAGCGTCTTCTTCACGCGCAGGGCGGTCAGACGGGACGCCGGATTGTGAGCCCAACACTCGGTCATCAGTTTACCCATCAGCCTCAGACACTGGACACACACACACATGGCAAGATTAGTGATACAGTGCTTTATACAACAGAATTTGTTTTGAAATGATTGAGGTAGACAATAAGTGTACTTTCAAACTAAAATAGTCATTATGAAGGCCTGTGTTTGTATTTTAGAGTTTCGCAGTTGGAAAACTGTTGCTGATTGATTCCAGCAATTTTGCAGGAAAGTTAACCTTTTTTTTTTTAATTGGAATATTGCTATTTATTATAAACGATTTATCGGTGCACATCATTATTGTGTTGAATTCATGTTCCTGGTAATCTTGAATCAGAATAACTTCCTCTTGCAGGATCTCTTCTCTTCTCTGATGATGTGGGCGGGGCAACATGTCACTCACATGAGATCAGCCAATAGCAAACCACAACCATCAACCACAACCCCGCCCTACATTGTAATCAAACCTTCAAGTAATCAATTAAAAGTTGACTAAACCAAAAAAAAAAAAAAGGATAGGTTGAGTAAATATAATAAAAATTAAAAAGGACATTTGACACAAATGAAAAATAGCTAGAAAAACACTAATTTGGAATTGGCTTAGAAAGAAGTTTAATGCATTTGTAAGCCTACTAAGGTAAGATCAGTTAATTGACCCTTCGCTAAGCCCCGCCCTCCTGGCACGTCTATTACAGTATGTATGCACCGGTGTCAGACATTCCTAAGGAGATAATTAGTAATTTTTGGCGAACAGGTGAAATATCTGAGAGAGCAAGACAAAAGGGACTGCAGTATGCATTCGAGGGATACATCCACGACAACCGATTAGAGAATAATTTAATCAAAATTGAAGCTAAAGCCTATAGGTCCCAGCGCAAGCAGCAGCGCCTCATTCGCTGACCATTCAAATGGGAAACACACAGATTGAGGAACAGCTATGTGCATGCACAGCAGGGTGAGTGAAATTAGAAAAAAATTTAACAGCTTGTGGAATAAATCTTGTGGAATAAACACAAGACATTAGCCTGACCACTTTGCAATGATAACATTCTCCCGCTTATATTTTTAGCGCGCCAGGCTTCTGCTCACACGTCGTGGAGCAAACGTAAGTGTTTTTGTTAATCCTGTCGACATTTTGTGAATGGGGTCTCCCACACTGCTTGATCCACGCCCGGTATTTCTCCCCTTGGGTTTTAGGTTTCGGGAAGGGAAAAAATTCCACCCCCCCGTCCAAACTTTTAGGATACCGGGTATCAGATTTGCACAATCCATACGCACAACACTTCGGCATGTTTCCCTTGCTCGAAAGCTTGCCAGACCTCCCGCGCCTAGTTACGGTTGCTAAGCCACGATTGGCCTGTGGCGGGAGAAGTCCAAGTCAGAATAAGTCCAAGTCGGGTAAATCCAAGTTGGTATAACTCCAAGTCAGTATAAGTCCAAGTCGGGTGAAGTCCAAGTCGGGTGAAGTCCAAGTCGGTATAAGTCCAAGTTGGGATAAGTCCAAGTCAGAATAAGTCCAAGTCGGGTGAAGTCCAAGTCGGTATAAGTCCAAGTCGGTATAAGTCCAAGTCGGGAAGTCCAAGTAGGGTAAATCCAAGTTGGTATAAATCCAAGTCGGGTAAAGTCCAAGTCGGTATAAGTCCAAGTCGGGTAAGGCATGTAGGAGATTAAGTGTGACAGGTTTATCAGCAAAGTTTTGATCATGTTGTTAATTTAGAGGGTTAAGAAGGGAAACTTTGTACCTCATCGCTGCTCCAGCGGTTTGCAAACGAGGGTCTCTGTCTCTTGATACACACCACCTCCCTCATGTCCTCGTAGGACGGGTCTGTCGGCACCAGATCATGATACGGCAGCTGATATTCCTCCACAATCCCTGCAGGACAACATCAACCATGAGGATGAGGATTAAAAACATGTGTTGGAATAGCAACATTTGAGATGAAATCAAAATAAATGTTCCTACTGAGCACCTACTGTGTCATGAATGAGTCTTACAGATACATTAATCAAAGGAAGCAAATATCCTGTTCATGATAAAAACATCATAACTTGCTCCGCCTCTAAAATGACATTCCATTTCTGCTGACCAATCACAGCACAGCTCAACTCGGTTGCGATTTCAAAATCGCGATAAGCCAAATCGGTTTAAGTGCGATTTCATGTAAATTGCGATTAATCATGCAGCCATGTGTGTGTGTGTGTGTGTGTGTGTGTGTGTGTGTGTGTGTGTGTGTGTGCGTGTGCTGAACTCACCCCCGGACACACATCTCCTGGCCATCTCCCACAGGATCAGGCCGAAGCTGTACATGTCGGCCATGATGTAGGACTGGAAATGGCATCGGTTCAAGCTCTCGTCCAGGACCTCAGGAGGCATGTAGCGTTTGGTGCCGACCCGTGTGTTGGGCGGGATGTCCACTTCATTAGTGTCACTGAGAACAAGTCAAAACCAGCCAGTTAAACGTCTAACACCGTCAGTCTGACGGCTCCTGCACAATACAACTGTGTTTGATATGCAACATATTTAACTGCGGCTACATCAGTGTTGACAACCATGAGGTTACAATTTGTTTTTGTTTATTTTGCCATATGTAATTAATATATATATATATATATATATATATATATATATATATATATATATATATATATATATATATATATATAAATAAAAAAATAGTACTCTCTCTCCCTATATATATCTATATACACAATATAAGTATACGTGAGGGTTTTTTATTTTAAATGTTTTTTTAGACAAAAATTAGATTTATGTGAGTAAGTTTAGAAGTATCAGTTATCAACCATAACTTAATAATAATAATAATAATAATAATAATAATATATATATATATATATATATATATATATATATATATATAATAATGTCAAATTAAAAAATATATATTGTACACATTACATTACTTGTATATTTGAGAAAACATAAATTTTTCATAATTTACTTTTACATAGTTTCATATAACTTACAAATACAATCATGACACGAAAATGATAACTGATAAGATGGTTGATATACATATTTGTCTAAAGCAAATAAAACAATGTAACAAAATAAAACAAAATAAATAATACAACAATCACATATGCTTATAGATTTTATATATATACAGTATATATATATATGAAAAAATCCTTTAACCATTCTTTAATTTAAATGTTCCACTGATAACTGATATGATGGGTGATATAAATCTAGTAAGACAGATGTATTGTGTGCGTCACCTGATGAATTTGACGGCGAGCCCCAGGTCAGCGATGCAGCACGTGCCGTTCTTCTTCACCAGGATGTTTTTGCTCTTCAGGTCTCGGTGAGCGATGGCCGGCTTGCCCTGCGTGCCGAAGATCTCGGTGTGAAGGTGGCAGAGGCCCGAGACTGCCGAGTACGCCAAACGCAGAAGAGCTTTGGTGTCCAGCGTGGTGGATTTGAGGTAGTCGTACAGCGAGCCGTTCTCGTGATAGTCTGTGATCAGATACAGCTGCGTCCACGAGCCCGTGCCTTTTATATCAGCCGCGATGAATCCTGACGGGAATTTTGGTAAATATTGAATTTAATTTCCGTTAACGGTTATTTTATTCCATGCAACAAAAGTGGATTTTCTGTATATTTGATATAAATGCTAAAAATTCGAATAAATCAGTACAATAAAACAAGATTGTTGCGAACAATAACACAAATCAAATCAAAATTTGAAAAGTATTGATTTCTTTCGCCCCAAAAAAAAAAAAAAAAAATTCTTACTGACCCCAAACTTTTCACCGGTAGTGTATAATGTTACAAAAGCTTTCCATTTCAGATAAATGCTGTTCTTTTGAACTTTCTATTCATCATAGCATCATGAAATAAAAATGTAAAAAACTGTTTTCAACATTGATAACAATCATAAATGTTTCTTGATCATCATATTAGAGTGATTTCTGAAGGATCATGTGACACTGAAGACTGGAGTAATGATGCTGAAAATTCAGCTTTGATCACAGGAATAAATTACACTTTACTAGATATTCACATAGAAAACAGCTGTTTTAAATTGTAATAATATTTCACAATATGACTGTTTTTGTTTGTATTTTTAATCAAATAAATGCAGCTTTGGTAAGCAGAAGATACTTCTTTTAAAAACATTAAAAATCTTACCGATCTAAAACTTTTGACCGGTAGTGTATATATATATGTGATGTGATGTGATGTGTCGTACCCAGTATGTTCTCGTGTCTCATCAGGACGGTCTGGTAGATCTCGGTCTCCCTGAACCAGCTGGCCTCTTCTGTGGTGAAGAAGACCTTGACAGCGACTCGTTCGCCCCTCCATCGGCCCATCCACACCTCTCCGTACCGGCCCTTCCCGATCTGCTTCACCATCTGGATCTGCTTGGCGATGGTTCGCTGCACCTGTGACCAGATCACGGGGAGAAACACGTTAACAGAAGACAAAAAGACATGGGGTCCTATTTTAACGATCTAAGCTCATGGTCTAAAGCAAGTGCACTTATGGTGTGTCCGAATCCACGTTTGCTAGTTTAACGAAGAGAAAAATGGTCGGTGCTCCCGGTACATGGTCTAGGGTTGTAGGTCACATTAGGTGTAGGTCCAGTAGGTGGCAGTAAATGTCTAAATGAGTGAGTCATTGAGTCATTCATTCGATTCGTTCAAACAGCTGATTCATTCTGGAATTTGTAGTTCCTCCTCCAAAGCACAATGGATTGTGGGTAATATTAGCTGTTATATTGAGCACAGATCCACACTTCGAAAATCCAGCGGAAATAGTAGATCATCCGAGGACTTCTGCAATGCTCTTTTCAACATACTATGCTTTGGGACACACTTATTCTAGTCTCACACACTGTTTAGGATAGACAGTGTGAACATTGAGACGCAGGGTCTCTTTATGAATCATTAGTTCACCGATTGCTTCGTTCAAAATTCAGAAACGAA
>NC_137145.1:1635489-1650489 GCF_949319135.1 Squalius cephalus
AGTGCAGCAGTCAATCACACTAAAGCAACACACACTGTGTAGATCAGAGATGACCAACCGGCAAGGTCACAGAAACCTGAGACTACCACACACACACACACACACACACACACGCACGCGCACCCACTCACAAACACACCCACACCCACTCACACACACGCACGCACCCACTCACTCACTCACACACACGCACGCACGCACGCACACACACACACGCACATACACGCACCCACTCACACACACGCACGCACACACGCACGCACACACACACACGCACACACACACACATACACACACACACACACACACACACACACACACACTCACACACACACGTACACACACACACACACACACTCACACACACACACACACACACACAAGGAGTTTGAGCCGCACAAACAGACTCAGATCTGTGGAGTTCGGCTGTTAAACACTGCTTTCCTCTCTCTTTATTTACACGTTCTGTTCTCGGTCGAGGTGAGCAGCGTCGAGATCAACATTCATCTTTACAGACTGGCAAACAGATTCCTGAGATAAAAATATATTTATGTATGTCAGTGTATCAGTCAGTGTAAACATGGATTTACTAGTCTGCAGAGATGTAAACTATAAAGAAATATATATATATATATATGTAGAGAGAGAGAGAGAGAGAGAGAGAGAGAGAGAGAGAGATAGAGAGAGACAGAGAGAGAGAGAGAGAGAGAGAGAGAGAGAGAGAGAGAGAGAGAGAGAGAGAGAGAGAGAGAGAGAGAGAGAGAGAGAGAGGATCAGGTTGTTCAGTTCTCCAGGTGTAGGGAGTAAATCTCGTGGACACACAGATCTCTGACCTCAGTGAGTTCACACAGGAGTCAGGATTCATCCATCACACACACACTGACCCGCTGAGCTTCTGAGATCTCTGTGAAAACACCGTCTCAAGCAGGGCTGGGCCAGACGATCAGATCAGATCTTCAGTGTTGCTTTAAAGGAGAACTCCGGTCAATTTTAACATTGAGCTCATTTTTTTGTAAATGTGGAGTGCTGTCAATACAGAGAACAACGACAGAAATCTGTGTTGCCTACACCGTGTTATCCTCTTTTTAAAATTTGCACCCTGTTGACTTCAATGGGGCAAGTTTTAAACCTGCTTTTAGCCTCTTAATATCCTTGATGTGTCATTACAAGTGCACAAGTCATGTGAGTGATTCCTTCAGAGTGAACACGAGTGAATCTGACTGCAGTAGATGTGAAAGATATGAATAAAAATGATGTTAATTCAGCCAGCGCACATACCTGTATTTACATCCTGTTTTCGGTCGAAGTCCACAGTAGTCGATTGTCGAGTTGACGCGCGTGATCGTACGTACTAAACCTATGCGCGTGAATCACTCACATGACCTGTGCACTTGTAATGACACATCAAGGATGTTAAGAGGCTAAAAGCAGGTTTAAATATTGCCCCACTGAAGTCAACAGCGTGCAAATTTTAAAAAGAGGATAACACGCTGTAGGCAACACCGATTTTTGTCGTTGTTCTCTGTACTGACAGCACTCCAAATTTACAAAAAAAAAGAGCTTTACAAAAAAATGAGCAAAAAAATGAGAAATTGACCGGAGTTCTCCTTTAACAATGTGGAAGGTATATGACTCTCACTTTACAGAAAACACACAAGTGCGCACTTACACTGCGATGTAGTCTAGTATAACGACCCCGAAACCCTACATCAGCCCGTTTATGAGTTTGTGTCTAATAACTGTGTAGTTGTGTAATTGTGTAGTTGTAATTGTGTAGCAGTGTCACACAAACAAGAGTTCAGATTTTCCCAAATTTCAAATGTGATATTGATTTTATACATAGGTTCAATAAACAATAAGTTAATATTGTAGTTATATTTTAGACACAGTATTGTCTGTTTTTGCTCTATTTCACCAACGAAAATAGTTCCTACCAAAATCGCAACAGAATTGTTGTGCGCATCCGAGCAACACACAGCAAAGATTCATTACTGAACCAATGAGGTTTTCTGAACGAATCAATTATTCAATGATCCATTCATAAAGAGTCACTTGCGTCATTCCTGAATGATTCAGTAGTTTGAACAAATCAGTTGAATGAATGATTAAATGACTCACTCATTAACACAGTTACTTATCGCCTCTAGATTCATATTTAAAGTATTTCATTATACATTTATTTCATATTTCAATATTCACAATATTGTTTTTAATTATTAATCTCATAGCATTATTATGCAATTGTGATTTCAGTGTAAATAGATGTACTAAATGCAGCTTCTGTGCCACTTCTGCAGTGCAGAGATGGACTTTGCTGATACTGACTTCATTTGATTGGCAACTTACTTTAGTGTCTTATTATTATAACTGAATTTATTGATTAAATGCAAGAATTTGACATCAAATATGATGCATACATTTGAAAAATTGCCCTTTTAAAGAAATCAATTTAAGCTGAAAAATATCATGCATTAATGAAAAAGTTATTTTATAATATGAAATTATAAACTAACTATATGAATATGAAAAGCATCAGGAATCAGCTGTCCTAAACCAGCACAAAAATGAACATGGTCTAACATTATTTTGTTTTTAATTATTAATATATAATTTTCCATACCGAACACCCCTAATCTGAAAGCATCAAATCAGCTAAAATATTTAATAAATCAAATGCACAAGTCTTCATCCGACTCATATCTGGATTGTGGTTCTGCTGTGACCTTTGACCTGCGAGACCAGAGGATCTACAGTGTCTAATTGTCACATGACAAACTCATCTGCACAAACACTGACATGAGAAGGTCAGCATTATTAATGTGCTTTTCTAGTAACTCTTTCATAAGATGGAAAAACGATTAATTTACCCTGTTTATTTTTGTCTAACATTATGAGCAATAATAAATCATGTGAGCGATCAAACGTGTCGTGTTCAGACCTGACAGTGGCTCAGTCTCTCTAACACACACTCCACCTGAACACTAACACACACTCCACCTGAACACACTAACACACACTCCACCTGAACACTAACACACACTCCACCTGAACACACTAACACACACTCCACCTGAACACACTAACACACACTCCACCTGAACACTAACACACACTCCACCTGAACACACTAACACACACTCCACCTGAACACACTAACACACACTCCACCTGAACACTAACACACACTCCACCTGAACACACTAACACACACTCCACCTGAACACACTAACACAGACCTGACAGTGGCTCAGTCTCTCTAACACACACTCCACCTGAACACACTAACACACACTCCACCTGAACACACTAACACAGACCTGACAGTGGCTAAGTCTCTCTAACACACACTCCACCTGAACACACTAACACACACTCCACCTGAACACACTAACACACACTAACACACACTCCACCTGAACACACTAACACAGACCTGACAGTGGCTCAGTCTCTCTAACACACACTCCACCTGAACACACTAACACACACTCCACCTGATCACACTAACACACACTCCATCTGAACACACACTCCACCTGAACACACTAACACACACTCCACCTGAACACTGACACACACTCCACCTGAACACACACTCCACCTGAACACACACTCCACCTGATCACACTAACACACACTCCACCTGAACACACTAACACACACTCCACCTGAACACTGACACACACTCCACCTGAACACACTAACACACACTCCACCTGAACACACTAACACACACTAACACACACTCCACCTGAACACACTAACACACACTAACACACACTCCACCTGAACACACTAACACACACTAACACACACTCCACCTGAACACACTAACACAGACCTGACAGTGGCTCAGTCTCTCAGCGTCTTGCCAACGTCACAGTAAAATCACCACACTAACACACACTCCACCTGAACACTAACACACACTCCACCTGAACACTAACACACACTCCACCTGAACACTAACACACACACCACACTAACACACACTCCACCTGAACACTAACACACACTCCACCTGAACACACTAACACACACTAACACACACTCCACCTGATCACACTAACACACACTCCATCTGAACACACACTCCACCTGAACACTGACACACACTCCACCTGAACACACTAACACACACTCCACCTGAACACTGACACACACTCCACCTGAACACACTAACACACACTCCACCTGAACACACTAACACACACTAACACACACTCCACCTGAACACACTAACACACACTAACACACACTCCACCTGAACACACTAACACACACTAACACACACTCCACCTGAACACACTAACACACACTAACACACACTCCACCTGATCACACTAACACACACTCCATCTGAACACACACTCCACCTGAACACTGACACACACTCCACCTGAACACACTAACACACACTCCACCTGAACACTGACACACACTCCACCTGAACACACTAACACACACTCCACCTGAACACACTAACACACACTAACACACACTCCACCTGAACACACTAACACACACTAACACACACTCCACCTGAACACACTAACACACACTAACACACACTCCACCTGAACACACTAACACACACTAACACACACTCCACCTGAACACACTAACACAGACCTGACAGTGGCTCAGTCTCTCAGCGTCTTGCCAACGTCACAGTAAAATCACCACACTAAAACACACTCCACCTGAACACTAACACACACTCCACCTGAACACTAACACACACACCACACTAACACACACTCCACCTGAACACTAACACACACTCCACCTGAACACACTAACACACACTAACACACACTCCACCTGATCACACTAACACACACTCCATCTGAACACACACTCCACCTGAACACTGACACACACTCCACCTGAACACACTAACACACACTCCACCTGAACACTAACACACACTCCACCTGAACACACACTCCACCTGATCACACTAACACACACTCCACCTGAACACACTAACACACACTCCACCTGAACACTGACACACACTCCACCTGAACACACTAACACACACTCCACCTGAACACACTAACACACACTAACACACACTCCACCTGAACACACTAACACACACTAACACACACTCCACCTGAACACACTAACACACACTAACACACACTCCACCTGAACACACTAACACACACTAACACACACTCCACCTGAACACACTAACACAGACCTGACAGTGGCTCAGTCTCTCAGCGTCTTGCCAACGTCACAGTAAAATCACCACACTAACACACACTCCACCTGAACACTAACACACACTCCACCTGAACACTAACACACACACCACACTAACACACACTCCACCTGAACACTAACACACACTCCACCTGAACACACTAACACACACTCCACCTGAACACACTAACACACACTCCACCTGAACACAAATGTGCTTTAACAGTTCACCACACTAACACACACTCCACCTGAACACAAGTGTGCTTTAACAGTTCACCACACTAACACACACTCCACCTGAACACTAACACACACTCCACCAGAACACAAGTGTGCTTTAACAGTTCACCACACTAACACACACTCCACCTGAACACAAGTGTGCTTTAACAGTTCATCACACTATTAGCATTTTTACATTTGTCAATCTGTAGAGCCACAATAAAAAATTAAAAGTACTAAAAAGTACAGAAAATAAAATAAAATAGTGCAAGAAAATAAAATAAAGAAAATAAAAAGATCAGAAAATAAAATAAACCAAAAAATAAAGAAAATAAAAAGTACTGAAAAAATAAATAAATCAGAAAATAAAATAAAATAAAATAGAAAGCACAAAAAATAAAATAAAAAGTGCAAAACATAAAATAAAAAGTAGAGAAAATAAAACAAAATAAAAAGACCAGTATCAAAACAAAAATATAACTACATTTAATAAATCTTTTAATATTCAGCATAAAATAAATGTTCAGTAATCACTATTATCCAATGACAAAAAAATAGACACATGAAATTCAGATGGAATAAATCACAAAAATGTAGATTTTCAGATGAAAATCCATGATTAATATGAGCATTACCATTCACTAAATGTGTCGAGCTTTAGTGACATCTAAAGATCAAGAGGAAAGATCAAGATCAAGAGGAAAGTTGGCATCTCTCGACTATAAATCACGTTGGATGAAAACATCTGCGCACTGACTGACAGTGAGACTGTAAACTGATGTAAACTCTGCTGTTCATGAGCGCATGTCGTCCTGAGAGAAACAGAACAGGGTTTGGACTCTCGACTGATGTTTGGAGTGAAACCGGACCGGGACAGAGAGAAGAACAAAAGCATGTGACCCTTGTGCTGTTCCACACCATGTTTAGACACACAGAGATCTCTCACACAAACACACACACACACACACACACACACACCGTGTGTTTCATGCATGCAGCTGCTGCGATCTGTCATGTGAGTGTGTGCCAGTGTCACCATAACTATTATTACTGCAGTCACCTTCTCTCTCACACACACGCACACACACACACACACCGCCCGCTGATATTTCCCTACAACCATCTCAAGTCACATCCACACACGCAAACAACATTTCATTATCTTTTCTGACCAGAACACTCTCGCCTTCTGTCATTGGTCAGTCAAGCAGAAACACCTTAAATTCACGCTATTGGTTAATATCGGATGAGTTCGGATCAAAACTATCCAATCAATCATAGAGTCAATGCGTTTCCCTCTTCGAGAAATCAACCAAAATGATGGTTTATTCATAAACCATGTTGGCGGAGGCTATTTACACTAACTCCACCCACTGACGTCTGATTGGTCCAGACAAAATCCCGGAAGAATCTAGATTGTTAACAGCACTAATAGTGTGGAAGTGACGCACGTGGCAGACAATTTTGATGCAGTTCGAATCCGCCAGTTGCCAAACTCACTCTATTCCCTTTCCCCACCACATCTCAGATCAGAAAGGCATTTATTTTCAATAAAAATGAAGAAAATATTCGAAAAGTGCAAATAAAGTGTCTTGGGGTAGGTTTAGGAAGGGCTTTATTGTCCCAATAAGACGGCATCCATTTAATAATTTTGATAAATATAATCATTTACAGCCTGGGCCCTATTTTAACGATCTGAAACGCAAGTATAAAACGCGAAACGCAAGTAACTTTGTGGGCGGATCTAACAAATCTAAAACGGGTTGGTCTGAGATAGCTTCATTACTCATAGGTGTGGTTTGGGCATAACGTGAAATAAACCAATCAGAGCGACGTCCATCTCACATTCCCTTTAAGAGCAGGCGCGCTTGTTCCATGGCGGATTGCTATTATAACGGCGGATTTGCCAGGAGCGGTTCACAGCCGAGGAGAGCGCCGTTCTCGTCAGGGCCGTAAAACACAGAGAAGTGACATTGGGGATGGAGAAACACACCCAAATTAGCTTTGGTTAAACAGGCGTATGATAATTTGGGTAAATGTGTAAGCTAGATTTATGCCTATTCTTCACATCTTCATGGACACAACAATGATTTCCCTCATGTGGTAATATTTTTCCTTGTAATAATGTATGGTTTGCAAAAATGGAAACTGCTGAGTAGATGAGAGAATCAAAGTGTATGTGCGTTGTGCACACGCTACATTATGGCCAAGCATGTGCCCTTAAAATAGCATCTGAATAACACCACTGACTTTAGACGAGGTTTCTCCTGGTCAGTGGCGGGAATGTTTTCTGAAACTGCAAAATAGCACCAGGGAACGTTTGCGCCAGAACACGCCTCCTCTTTGCGCTGAACAGCCCCCGGGAGCGCAAGTTCATTCCCTAATTTACCGACGTGCGTCTGTGGAGGGAAAAGTCCGCTGTGCGTCCGGTGCAAAATAGGAATGATACATGCGTCGATGTACAAAGTCAATTGCGCTGGGTGCAAGATAGGGCCCCCTATGTTATTATTCCATACTGTTTAATGCACAACAACACTGAGGTGCAAATAGCATATAACTACTATTTACACTTATTGCAAAGAAAATACCGCTATTTTTACATGGTGTAAATAGAATATATCGCAAAGAAAATGCAGCTATCATGTATTTTCAAAAGAATCCTGAAATGTTTTTTGCATAACTGTTTTCAACATTGATAATAATCAGAAATGTTTTTTGAGCATCAAATCATCATATTAGAGTGATTTCTGAAGGATCATGTGACACTGAAGACTGGAGTAAGGATGCTGAACATTCAGCTTTGATCACAGGAATAAATTACACTTTACTAGATATTCACATAGAAAACAGCAGTTCTACATCGTAATAATATTTCACAATATTACTGTATTTTTTTTTTTTTTTTTTTAATCAAATAAACGCAGCCTTGGTGAGCAGAAGAGACTTCTATCAAAAACATTAAAAATCTTACAGATCTTGAATGGCAGCGTATGTAGATAGTACACACACACACACACACACACACACATACCTAAGTCACTCTGGATAAAAGCATCTGCTCGATGCATAAATTCAAACGCATTCAGTTAAAAAGTTGAATGAATATATTTCATTCCGAAATAATTACTTTCATTTAATGGCCATTTAATGAGATTTCCCAGAAAGCCTTCAACATGGAGCTGAACAACACGAGCGGCTCACGAGATTTTCACGATCAAGGCAGTTTGGGTTTGACTACGGAAATATTTCGGTTGCATTTAATTCTTTATTTAATTGCAATATAGCAAATTAAAATTCAACCTCCAGTTGTGGCCAATTAAACTCAAACTCTCGCACTGAAAGGAGCCGATTCTTGACTTTATGAATGTCGTTCAAAGCCGAAATGAAGTCGGATTCAGCGCATCCCACTCTCTACGTCTACATTCATCCGGAATCCGGATACATTTGAAAACGGCGTTTTCATATAAAAGCGTTCTCCGTCCACACTGGCGTTTTCAGGCGTTTCAGTGTGGATGAGAATCTTTAGGAAAACGCCTGAAAACACTAAATTACCCTTTACAGCGCATGTGTAAACCCTCACACACGCTCACTGAGACGATACAGGCGGAAAATTAGATAATAAAGTTATCGCTCAATTCTTCTGTCAGGATTATTTTATTTAGCAGAATATCTCAGCATTCACTGATCGTCCAGGTCGCTCTCACTCATCATTATATGTCTGGTGTAAAACGCAACCGCTCTCATGTTTTACCACAGGACAGCAGATGTGAGTAAATTCTGTCATATCTGCAGGACTGTGATATGAAGAGTGTGTGAAGTAACATTTTAGCAACAGTGTGAAATTGAATATCATGAATCACAGTATAAACATGAATATCTATTGGTAGGCTACAATATGCGTCACATGACTAAACAGTTTTCTCAGCCCACACTACAACACGAAAACAGCGTTTTCACATTTATCCACTATGGAGAGCGTTTTCAAAAAGCTTCGTTTTCATTAATAAAAGGCCGTCTCAGTGTGAGCGGAAGGACAAAACTGAGAGAAAAAGATGGATTTTCCAGTGAAAACCTTTGTGGACAAGGCCTCAAACACTCACTTATTCATTTGATGGAAAACAGAGTAAAAACAGACACACTCTGATACTGTGGAATTAGTGTCACTATACACTAATCTGTGTCACTATAGATATTAGATATACCCTTTAATCGATCACTCATGTACAATTTTAGCTTAGCAATTTATTACACACAGTTTAAATGAATAAATATATGAAGGTAATATAAACACGCTTTAGAATCAATAGATAAAGCTATAAAATGACTACATGTGAGCTTATACCTTTATCAACTGTATAAACTAACGTCACAACTTTTACTTGCACTGATACAGCAAGAATTTTTCTTTTAGTTGTCCTCTTTCATAGACGGCTATTTTCTTGTAATATTCTGCAGAAGTGAATCGCGCTGCTTCTCCCGCGAGAAATGAATCTCAGTTTCACTCTTTCTTGGCATGTGATTGGCTGTTCGCTACTGATGTCACACCTACACTCAGTATAAGGCCTGTGTCCACCAAAGCGTTTTTTCACGCGGCTGGCGTATTTTCAATGGGAGCGCCGCGTTTTTTAAAACGCCATGAGCATAACGAGGCACTGAGCGGGTTTTTTTTAGCACTGAATCGCTCAGCGTTTTTGAAGAATGTTCAACTTTGGGTAAAACGCAGCGCTCATCACTGTCACTTTTTACCCAACCGTCCAATCACAGTGGAGGAAGGGCGGGGCTAATACCACACCGACCACCCGCCACATTCTGCCTGTACAACGTCAACAGACGACAACAACAAGCCTAATAACGGAACAAAATCATTTAAAACAAGAGCCAGAGAAAATACGTTACATTGTATCGACATTTTAATATAGAATCAACACAGAAACAAAATATGTGTGATATGAGATACTAGTAACACTTTCGCGGATATTCCGTATCATAACAAGCAAAGCGTCTCAACTGAAAAAATGCTGCGCTGCCAAAACGCTCTCAAGCGCCCAGAGCCAGGCGTTTAGCAGAGACACGGGACACACCTTTGGTGGACACACGGCCTATAGCCCGAGTTGACAGAGAAAGTTGATGATCAGCATCATGGTTTGGTTTTGTCAACTCGAAACTAATCCTGTAACCCTGAGTTTGTTCAGCTAGCATCATGGTACAGGCCCCAGGACAGAACACTCATCGGGTCAGGAACAGAGTCTCTTTGAGGAGCCTGAGCTTCGGTCCCCGGGGTCCGGGGCCACAGGTGCAGCTCAACATCTGAATGAGGATCGGGTTCAGTGTGCGGGAATCTGATCCGGATCCGGTCAGGAACCCGTGGGTTTTCCCGCGCTGCTCGGATTGGTTACGGAAGCTCGTCTGTGATGATAACGCGAGGAGCGGCTGCTAAAGTGTTGAATTAGAGGAATGTGATAAAAGCAAACACCACTCGAGTGTGTTAAAGTGTGGAGTTTTGTTGTTGTTGTCATTTACAGGCGCCACATGATGCAGAACAAGTTTTTTTCTCAACCCAAACTGTCCATTTATTAAAACTAAACTACAAAAACAACTCATTGATAAATCATAAGAATTAGCTGTTCAGTGTTCAATCACAATTTACATATATAGATATATAATATATTTACATATAGAGTAGGCCTATATACAAAAGTTTGGGGTCGGTAAGAATATTTTTGAAAGAAGTCTCTTCTGTCCACTAAGGCTGTATTTATTTGATTAAAAATACACAAAGAAAAAATTGTAATATTGTTAAATATTATGA
The DNA here is from genome assembly GCF_949319135.1 of Squalius cephalus. Taxonomy (NCBI): domain Eukaryota; kingdom Metazoa; phylum Chordata; class Actinopteri; order Cypriniformes; family Leuciscidae; genus Squalius; species Squalius cephalus. The sequence continues at coordinate 1,646,741 of NC_137145.1, forward strand.
GAATTTTAAATAACTGTTTCCTTATTTGAATATATTTTAAAATATAATTTATTCCTGTGATCAAAGCTGAATTTTCAGCATCATTTCTCCAGTCTTCAGTGTCACATGATCCTTCAGAAATCACTCTAATATGATGATTTGATGATCAAGAAACATTTATGATTATTATCAATGTTGAAAACAGTTCATATTTGTGTGGAAACTGTGATGCATTTTATTTTTCAGGATTCCTTGACGAATAGAAAGTTCAAAAGAACAGCGTTTATTTGAAATAGAATCTTTTGCAACATGATAAATGCCTTTACTCTGTCAATCCATTTGAGTCCTTGATGAATAAAAGTATTCATTTTGTTCATAAAACGGTACAGTGGTACACAGAGAGCGAGTCTAAGAGAGGCAGCTGTTTTAAAGACATGTTTAATTGTCAAAGAAAAGGGAGAGAAACCACGTGTTCCTGAGAATGAATACAGTCATATTTGGCAGGAACTCATAACCTTGAGAACAGCAGCGGTGGAATAAGAGACGATCTGATTCAGAAACACATCAGGAATGATCTTCATAAGAGACTCGACCCACAACTTATACAGTATCTGATGTCTCAGAGTTTGAGTTGCAATGGCGAAACGAGAATAAATATCAACCGCACAGAGTTTTGAAACTTACATTTATTTGAGTGTTGATTAACGTTCTGTCTCTTTTTAAATACAAATAAATACAATGAATAGAAATACTATTTAAACTGCACATTTTTTATTTGCACTAAACTATTTGTATCGATCTTCATGAAAGATGTCTGTTTATAATCATTAAATTTATAAATATTCCATCTAAATCACGTATAAAGACCAGCAGAAGATGTTCTTCTGCGCGCAGTGATGTTTTACACACAGATATGAAGCACACTGATAATAATCATAAATGTTTCTTGATCATCAAATCATCATATTAGAGTTTCTGAAGGATCATGTGACTCTGAAGACTGGAGTAATGATGCTGAAAATTCAGCTTTGATCACAGGAATAAATTACACTTTACTAGATATTCACATAGAGAATAGTTACTTTAAATTGCAATAATATTTCACTGTTTTTACTGTATTTTTGATCAAATAAATGCAGCCTTGGAGAGCAGATCTTAATTATTCCCAACCTTTGACAGCTAGTGTATTTATCTGAATGGTGATTTATGAACATTGCCTCCTTTTTAAGATTAAAAAAAATAATAATAAATTTAAACTGCACATTTTTAATAACACAACTTAACTGATCCCATTTCAATCACCAAATAAAACAATTCTTTGCAATGCATTCTGGGAATTGTTTATGAAAGATGCATGCTTTAGCACACACACACACACACTCACACTCACTCTCACATTTTCTCTCATGCACGTGCACACACTCACTCACTCACACATACACACACACACACTCACTCACTCACTCACTCACTTTCTCTAATGCACACACACACACACACTCACTGACTGACTCACTCACTCACACACTCTCACTTTCTCTCTCTCACACACACACACACACACACACACACACTCTCACTCACTCACTCACTCACACACACACACACACACACACACACACACACACACACACACACTCTCACATACTCACTCACACACACACACACACACACACACACAGACTCACTCACTCACACACTCACTCACTCACTCACTCACTCACTCACTCACTCACTGACTCACTCACTCACACACACACACACACACACACACACACACACACACACACACACACTCACTCAATGACTCACACACTGACTCACACACTCACTTGCTCACTCACACACACACTCACTCACTCACTCACTCACACACACACACACTCACTCACTCACTCACTCACTCACTCACTCACTCACTCACTCACTCACTCACTCACTCACACTCACTCACTCACTCACTCACACACACACACACACACACACACACACACACACACACACACACACACACTCTCACTCACTCACTCTTTCTCTCATGCACACTCGCACACTCACACGCGCACTCTCACACTCACTCACACACACACACATACACACACACACACACACTCTCACTCACTCACTCTTTCTCTCATGCACTCACACTCGCACACTCACACGCGCACTCTCACACACACACACACACACACACTCACTCACTCACTCACTCACTCACTCACTCACTCACTCACTCACTCACTCACTCACACACTCACACACTCACACACTCACACACTCACACACTCACACACTCACACACTCACACTCACACTCACACTCACACTCTCCTGGGAACACTGCCTGTGTCTCTCCTCATCACTTCAGGCTCCCTGTGGGAATTTGCCCCAAAAACACCGCAGAACTGTTGTAATGTAATGAGAGTGTGTTGATCCACGCGAGGAGAAGAGCTTTCAGGAAGGAGGAACTCCTGATGAATCATGTGCGGGAGGAACCGTGAAGGTCTGCTGCGTCTACACACACACACACTTCTCTCCCACTCCAGTCTGTCCTTGACTCATGATTTCATCTTATCGAGAGCCGTAACGCAGAACGCTTCACAGAGACCAGCGGCACCTGCTCGAGTCCAGGTGGACAAAACACACACATCAGGACAAATCACCGGAGAAGACAAATCACGTCCTTTTCTCACAGACTCATCGGTGACACTTTACAATAAGGTTCATTAGTTAACATGAACTAAGAATGAACAATACTTCTACAGCACTTATTAATCTTAGTTAATATTAATTTCCACATTTACTAATACATCATTAAAATCAAAGGTTGTATTAGTTAACATTAGTTCCCAAACACATCCTCTTTTAAATTCCACACAAGAAAGAAACTCATACAGGTTTGCAACAACTTAAGATAATTAAATGATGTCAGAATTTAATTTAGTTTTTGGGTGCACTGCCCCTTTAAGTGTGTTTTATGAGATGTAAGAGATGAAGCGCAGTTTCGTTTATCAGACATCAGAATAATAACACTTCTCAGGGAAGAGAAGAGAGGATGAGAAGAAGGTCCTTCATAAGCGCAGATGTGTTGGAGTCGTTATCTCCACACTGACCTTGCCATAAAACACTGAAGGCACCAGTTCTCCCTCTTATCAGTCTGCCGAGCCTGAAACACTTTAAACACACGATTACTGTGAAACACAGACGTGTTGGACGTTTCCACATCTTAGAAAGGCTGAGGAATGCACGCGCACAGATGAGTCTTAAACTCAGAGACACAAACCACAACAGCGGCTGAATCCGGCACGTACACTGAGCGGTTTAGAAACAGAAACGTCAGAAACTCCCTGAAGAAACGGCTGAACCCGTCTAAAGATGCTCTCCTGCACAGGTGGAGATCAATGCATGTACAGAAGCACAAGTCAGCGTGACACTAGTGTTCGCTACACATTCACTTTTATAATGTGACAGATTTCTGAGTGAAACATGCAAAGGCATTTCAAACTTTGTTTATGTTTTTGAATTAAGTCTCTTCTGCTCACCAAAGCTGCATTTATATGAAATATACAGTAAAAATAGTGAAATATTATTGCAATGTATAATAACTGTTTTCTATGTGAATATACAGTAAAGTGTCATTTATTCCTGTGATCAAAGCTGAATGTTCAGCATCATTACTCCAGTCTTCAGTGTCACATGATCCTTCAGAAATCACTCTAATATGATGATTTGATGATCAAGAAACGTTTATTATTATTATTATCAATGTTG
>NC_137145.1:1655489-1757989 GCF_949319135.1 Squalius cephalus
GTGATTGTGCAGCATTCACGCACAAAAATAAATGTTTTATATATTTACGGTAGGAAATTTACAAAATATCTTCATGGAACATGATCTTTACTGAATATCCTCATGATTTTTGGCATAAAAGAAAAATCAATAGTTTTGACCCATACAATGTATTGTTGGCTATTGCCACAGATATACCAGTGTGACTCGTGACTGGTTTTGTGATCCAGGGTCACACACATATTCTAAACATGAAACATGTCGTGCCTCGAAAGGTGTGTCAGTCCCAGACCAATGGTGAACAGCAAATCACAGAAAACACACTGAGACTCACCCTGAGCGTACGAGTGCATCATTCCCAGCAGAACCAGTAGTGGCGTCCAGCGTCTCCCAGTCCCAACCTGTCGCTCCATCCCAGCCCGCGCGACCAGGGCATGGAAACACACACTCACACACACTCCTCCCTCCACAGTTACTCCACACTGACGGTCGCCCTGCGACGCACAGAGAGAAAGAGGGTGTTACTCTCTCGCTGTGTTTGGGACGGCCCCTTCACTCCGGACACCTTGTGGAGAGACAATAAAAGCAGAAGTTGATCTCGACCGGGACCCTCCCTACACACACACACACACAGGGGAGAGGGAGGGCTGATGAAAGGAGGTCGACCCCCAAAAACAGCCCCCAGCGCTCGGCGGGTCACGTGACCACAGCGCATTAACTCCTACAGCAACAGTTTATTAGCTAAAATTCACTTCAGGAAAATAATGACATTAATGATAGAGTGTTATCGCGTTCAGGGAAGATGCTAACTTAAACCAAGTGTTTTTGTATTACATTTTCTCCAGACATATAAAAAGGTACTCCAAAATTTACAAATGAGACAACAGAAAAGTTCTTAAACCATTTTTTTTTTCTCGTGCATTTACTAGTATGTTTTCTGTACGGTTTGGAAACTGAAGCCTAATACTTGAGGTTTGATCACATCATTATGAGCTCTAGTACTAGTGATGATTGAATTTAAGGAAGCTGCTGCAACAGTTTATTGGCTAGAATTCATTTCATGAGAATAATTGCCTGTGCAAAAACACTCTTACATCCTGATAAATTACTCTCCTCCACGTCATCCGAGATGTTCATGTCTTTCTTTCTTCAGTGGAAAAGAAATGAAGGTTTTTGAGGAAACATTCCAGTATTTTCCTCCATATAGTGACTTCAATGGGGTCCAACGGGTTGAAGGTCCAGATGTGAGTTTCAGTGCAGCTTCAAAGTCTCGACACGATCCAGCCGAGGAATAAGAGTCTGATCTAGACACACCAGCGGACATTTTATAACAAAATACACATTTATATACTTTTATAATCACAAATGCTCATCTTGCACTAGCTGTGATGCGACACACATTACGTAATCAGGTTGAAAGGTCACGCGTGACGTAGGTGGAAAATGTAGGATAGGGCGAAAAACTCCATCTTTTTTCTCCTCCAACTTCAAAATCGTCCGACATCATTTTACCTTTTTTTGTTTGTTTTTGTAAATGGCATTTGACTTATTAGTCTTTGCACGTTCGCTTAGTAAACACTAGGTAGGTTCTTCCGCCTACGTCACGCGTGACCTTTCAACATGATTATGTAATGTGTGTCATATCACAGCTAGTGCAAGATGAGCATTTGTGATTATAAAAGTATATAAATGTATATTTTGATATAAATTGTTGTTTTGATATAATTGGTTTGTCTAGATAAGACTCTTATTCCTCGGCTGGATCGTGTCGAGACTTTGAAGCTGCACTGAAACTCACATCTGGACCTTCGACCCGTTGGACCCCATTGAAGACACTATATGGAGAAAAATCCTGGAATGTTTTCCTCAAAAACCTTCATTTCTTTTCCACTGAAGAAAGAAAGACATGAACATCTTGGATGACGTGGGGGAGAGTAATTTAACAGGAAATGTTAATTCTGAAGCGAACTACTCCTATAAACAACTATAGTTAGTTATCAACACTGAACTAACAGTTCATGGAAAAGTCCTCCAGGTAGTTTGACATCAAAAACATGAAAGCAAATTTCACTGCATGTATTCTCACTCAGAGGGCTGTAAAACTAGGGGCTGGTTAAGCATTTCCTCATTTCCCCTTCAGGGTGCGAGTGCTTGATTGACAGCTCATTATGTGTGGGATAAAGAACACAAAGCATCCAGTGAAAACACAACAGTGCATGAGAAAAGCCACTGATACGTCAGGTGATGTGGGACTCTCACCTCGGGCCACGGCACGCTGATCTCACCCAAACCAACACTACAACTGAAGCTGAGGAAGAGATAGCGCCGTTACTGAGATTACATCACGACCGAGAGCCGGAACTAGCATGTTAGAGGAACTTCACATGTTCAGCAGATCAGATGCATCATTTTCCCCTGCAGAGCCAGAAAACAGGTGGAAAATCCCAAAGATCCCAGAGAACCAGAGCCACATCTACAAACCAGACGATGCAGGACACTTTTCAGACGAGGCACTTCAATATGAAATCAATATTGGATATCTATACAGTGCATGCATAATAATTAGGCAAGTCAATATTCCAAAAAAAATTAAAAATACCAAGCACATTTGACCAATTCCAAATCACACATTAATCTTTATAACTACTATCAATTTAGTATACAATCATTTATAAGTGATATATAATTGTTAACGAGGGCTGGAAGTGAAAACTCATTAACAATTACATATATCACCGTCACACTTTAGTTTAGGGTCCATTTCTCACTAACTATTAACGATGACTTTTACCTCAAGTAGTTGTTAAGTTTAGGTATTGAGTGGATTAAGGGATGTAGAATATGATCATGTAGAATAAGGCATTAATAAGTGCTTTATAAGTACTAATAAACAGCCAATATAATAATAATATTCATGCTAATAAGCAACTTGTTAATAGAGAATTAGGCACTAAACTAAAATGTTTCCAGTCACTTATAAACAATTACATACAAAATGAATAGTAGTTATTAAGATTTATGTGGTTTGGAATTGTTAAAATGGAAAAAATATGATCAGAATATCGACTTGCCTAACAATTAAGGACACACCACACACACACACACACACACACATAAATAAAAATGTACAATGTAAATGTATTTTATTAGTGTTATTCCTCCACTGTCACTCTTCTCCACAGCGAGTGTTTGAGTGTGTGTAGGTGTGAGTGTGTGTGAGAGCATGTGTGTGTGTGTGTGTGTGTGTGTGTGTGTGTGTGTGTGTGTGTGTGTGTGTGAGAGAGAGAGAGTGTGTGTGTGTGTGTGTGTGTGTGTGTGTGTGTGTGTGTGTGTTAGTGTATGTGTGTATGTGTGTGTGTGTGAGTGAGTGAGCGAGTGAGTGAGTGAGTCTGTTAGTCTGTGTGTGTGTGTGTGTGTGTGTGTGTGTGTGTGTGTGAGAGAGTGAGTGAGTGAGTGAGTGAGTGAGTGAGTGAGTTTGTGTGTGTGTGTGTGTGTGTGTGTGTGTGTGTGTGTGTGTGTGAGAGTGTGTGTGTGAGTGAGTGTGTGGTGTAGTGTGGGAGTGAGTGTGTGGTGTGGTGTGTGTGTGTGTGTGTGTGTGTGTGTGTGTGTGTGAGAGTAAGTGAGTCTGTGTGTGTGTGTGTGTGTGTGTGTGTGTGTGTGTGTGTGTGTGTGTGTGTGTGTGTGTGTGTGTGTGTGTGTGTGAATGGATGTTTGTGGATGAGCTGAAAACAAAAAGAAAGTGAAGCAGGAACAGCAGAGGCTGCTGGGAGTTCAGTGGGGCGGCAGTGATGTGTTAATGCTGTCAGCGCTCGTTTGCTGTGATTACATGCGATCGGAGCTGTGAGTAGGTCAGGCCCGCTCACACACACTCACACACACTCGCTGCGAGCTCCATCAAACGCCCAGCGTGAGGCCGCTCGAGCCCTGGTGAAAAATGGGCCGTCCGAGGGAAGCGAGGGGCCGCGAGATCCGATTCCACAACACACACACTCCTCCCAGAACCAGCCCTGAAATATCAATCACTATCACAGGATAATGAGCGTCTCAATCCTGCAGGAAACAGTGAAGAAACCGGATCAACAACAGAGGGTTACACTTTATCTCCATACTCCACTTTAGACATTCTACTAAGTATTAGTAACTTTGCAACTACATGTCAACTACAGTAACTCTCATTAGAGTATTAGTAGACTGTAGTAGACTGTCAGGTTATGGTTAGGTGTTAGGGTTCGGGTTAGGAGAATAAGTTGACATGTAGTGGCCAAGTTACTTATAGTCAGTAGAATATCTGTTGAGGAGCATCAAAATAAAGAGTTAGCATGTAGTTGCAAAGTTACTTATAGTTAGCAGAATGTCTAAAGTGGACTATCGAAATAAAGTGTAACCGAACAGAGCACTTCTGTCTTCATTCAAAATCCAAAAATTATAAATAAATATCATATAAGATAGTAAGGTTCACCCAAACTTTCTCTCCCTCATGTTGTTCCAAACTTGTTTCTTTCTTTCAGTGGAGAAACTGTGTTTTCCATTCAGTTCAGCACCAGAATACAGTATAGAGATGTCACCTCTATTCTAGCGTGTTCTCCTCGTGTTGTCCCTCATTTCTAAGTTGCTTTGGGAAAAAGCGCATGCAAGATGAATAAATGCAACTGTACAAGTTTAGGGGCGGTGAGGTTTTTTATGTTATTGAAAGAGTCTCTTCTGCTCACCAAAGATGCATTTATTTGATCAAAAATGCAGTAAAAATGTAAATCAGCTGTTCTCTATGTGCATATATCATAAACTGTAATTTATTCCTGTGATCAAAATCTGAATGTTCAGCATCATTACTCCAGTCTTCAGTGTCACATGATCCTTCAGAAATCACTCTAATATGATGATTTGATGCTCAAGAAACATTTCTCATTATTATCAATGTTGAAAACAATTCATATTTTTGTGGAAACTGTGATACATTTTATTTTTCAGAATTCTTTGATGAATAGAGAAAGTCCAGCATTTCTTGGAAATGTCTTTACCGTCACTTTTCATCATTTTAACGCATCCGAGCCAAACAAAATGACTATTTTCTTTCAAAACAAAACTTTTGTTGGTAGTGTACATACAGTACATGCAAAGATCTCCTGAAGTCAAATGCCTTGATGTACATTTTTAAATGGCATTATATGGTTCAGAGGTCTGGATAATAAAGTAAATGACATTATTTTTGAGTGCACTATCCATTTATGTGGTTTTATTGCTGTTAAATTCCTCTATATTATATTCCATATCCCCCCACAGCTGCTTCAATCATTTTGAACTGACATGTATGCTATATTGTTGCAATAACATGCACAAGACACTTCAAGATATTTTTATTGTAACTTATTTTTATGTGTGTTGGTATATGTGGGTAATATGGATGAATAGTTTGTTTTCTATGAGAGATATCAAATTTCGTTGTGTACCATGCAATGGCAAAGTTAAAACTAAAACTAAAATGAACCAACAAACACACTAAAGGTCCAGTTAACGTTTCCTTGCATGAGAAAAAGCAAGCGGTGTGGATTTACGGCCAGACGTCTCTGTCGCTCACACACTGCTGGAAAATCTCTGAGACAACCGCAAAATTCACAACTCAAGTGAAGAACAAAGAGCGCGGGCACCGGCGGTGGCGAAGGCACGGACTCTTGAATTACAAAAGCCGAGGGAATGACCCCTGCCACTGTGAAATTTCAACAGGGGATTTTCTGTCGCTCGTTCTGAGAGGCCGTTGAGAGTTCAGTCACGGGATCTGGGAGTGACATTCCTCTTCCTACGAGTCGACAGGTGGAAAACCCAATCGGATCGCGATCCATCAGACCATCGGCATCTGCGGATCATCCTTCAGCTCTCGACACCAGACACAACAATGCCAACATCTGGTTATCTGAATCCTGACGCTTATACACTATTTTAAGGGAAACTAGGTAAAAGATAGATCTCACCATATACTTTCACAGTTGTTTGATTACATTAAGAATTGCAAGCAATTGCAAGTTTTCTGAAATGTTATGCTTGAATATGCAAATGAGGCATTATGTAATTAAAAATGCACTCAAAAAAAGTTTTACAGAGGGGACTGGATCACTGAGATCCTATTATAGATTCTATTCATATTTTGAATTCATTTTTATTTGTATATTTTTTGTTTTAATCTCAGTTACAGTTGAAGTTCTGTTGTTTGTTTATATAGATATAAATATATAAAATGTAAACACACACACAAATATATATATGTGTGTGTGTGTGTTTATTTAATTTAATTTCAGTAACATTTATTTTATTTCATGCAACAAACACTGTTATTTATGGCTTTAATTTTAGTTAGTTTAGCTAACTATAAAAACCCTGTTTTGAATATATCTTTTTTATCACTCCATAAATCAGAAAATACTGCAAACAGACAGAAAAAAACACATACAAAAATAACAAAAAACTATATAAATCAGGAGAATTACACTATATGAACAAACCCCCCAGTAAAAATCTTCAGAATAGATAGGAAGAAAAAAAACTGTAAATTTTGGTGTATATAATAAGTGATACTGAAGTGGAGAAAATACTCTTTAAAGATATGTATTGTCATTGAAATCTACAGACGCAAACAGATAAAGTGCAATAAAATAAACACTTAAAAGTGTAGTTTGGATGTTTTCCTCAATTAGTCTGAAACAACACAGTATATGAGATGCCAAACAGTCTTGAAAAAAACCTCAAAATTGACCAGTGCATGAAAAAACAATGTACGTTTTGCCTTAAACCCAAACTCTAAAGCATTTCAGCTTCCCTCACTAAAGACAGACCCTGAGCATTTAATTGTTCTAATTCCTGAGAGCTTCTCCAGGCTTCATGTTGTCCTGCTTTCAATCTCCCAGCATCCCAACCGTGAGCCATTGGTGAGCGAGAGAAAGATGATCCTCATGAATATGCAAATCCAGCACAATGCACCGTCACGGAGAATGAGACAATGAGCGGGGCTTTGAAGTCACTCACCGGGAATGCTGGGTAAGCAAAACAAAACTCCTCAAGAGGACTAAGAAAGCGTCACAGCAAGAATCATGCGGGGGACGCTGGGTAAAGAGGCATAATCACTCTTCTAGAAAGAGCTTTTTAGAGCATTTTAAAAACCGCTGATGCCAATGTGCCACTGCAAGGGGTTTAACAAAAGGGCAAAACTATTTGGAGGAAAAACAATGTGGGAATTGATTCATTACAGCAACGACTGACTTCTATTTCTTCAAACTTCTACGAATATTTTTATGCATCATAACAGTGCAAGGTTTTCTGTATAGCATCTAAAACAGTCATATAACAGCTAAAGGACTTTGCAAATGACAATATATGAGTATTATACTTTTTTACACAATGAAACTGTGAATGTTCACTCGTGCTTTATGACTGATATTTGCACACTTGTATTACAATTAAAAATGTAAGTTGGTATTTTACTTTTTTTTTTTTTGAAAGAATTAATACTTTCATTCAGCAAGGACATATTAAATTGATCAAAAGTGACAGTAAAGACATGCATAATGTAACAAAAGACTTCTTCTTTTGAAATGTCTTATTTACAGTACAACTGTTTTCAATACTGATAATAATCATAAATGTTTCTTGAGCATTAAATCAGCACATTATAATGATTTCTGAAGGATACATGTGACACTGAATTGAATTAAATTAATACATTTTTAGCTAACTGTGATTTTTTATATGTACGTAATGTGGACTCATGCACTTTCTGTAAAGCTGCTTTGAAATTATGTGTATTGTGAAAAGCGCTATATAAATAAATGTGAATTGAATTGAACTGAAGACTGGAGTAATGATGCTGAAAATTCAGCTTTGATCACAGGAATAAATTACACTTTACTGTATATTCACATAGAAAACAGCGGTTCTACATCGTAATAATATTTCGCTATTTTTACTGTATTTTTGACCAAATAAATGCAGCCTTGATGAGCAGAACAGACTTCTTTCCACAACATTACAACATCTTGCCGACCCCAAACTTAGTGTATAAGAAATAGGCTCTTCTGGTGTGTAAAACATCAAGAAAGGATTCTGCAGACGCCATGACGTGAGCGACACCTGTAAACATCTCACCTGAGAAGCATCACGGTCATTTTACTAAAGCAAACTCGGCTCATAACAAGAAATGGCACAGATGTATTGGGCTGTGTGTGTGTGTGTGTGTGTGTGTGTGTGTGTTTACTTAGCTGTGTTTGAGTTCTTACACACACACAGGCTACTGGTTAATTAGCAGGTAAATATCTGAGCTTGTAATCCAAGGTTCAAACCAAAGTAAGTAACTCAGACTCATTCCAGGGGAAGTGGAAGTGAATCCCACAGATGTGACGTCTCAGTCGGTGTGACTCAGATGAAGTGTGTTATGACTGTGTGTTTTCACTGCAGGAGCTCTAGAGTTTCTGTGCTTCACTAAGTAGTGCGCTTGTGTAAATGACATCAGCTTGTGTTAGTGTGAGTGCTAATGAGAAAACTCAATATCTGAGAAACGGATTATGAAACAGCGACTGCCTCTGTATGAAAACCATAAACCTCTATTTCATCTAATATAAGTTAATTATAAGAACCTCAGACATTAAAGGGGTGATTGATTATGATTTGACTTTTCTAACTTTAGTTAGTGTGTAATGTTGCTGTTTGAGCATAAACAACATCTGCAAAGTTACAACACTCAAAGTTCAGAGCAAAAGGAGATATTTGCTTTTACAGAAATTGCTTTTTAAGGACTACAACAAACGGCTGGTAGAGACTACACCACATTCCTCTCGGGTTAGTGACATCACAAACCCTAAAATTTACATAAACCCCGTCCCCGGAACACGATTTATAGATGATCAAGACAGAATATGCTAATCAATGACTAGAAGATAACTACACATCAGCTGCATAAATTCATCAACTAACCATTCAGAAACGTCCTGTTGCTTCTACATGTTGTCACTTCTTCTCGAGTCTCTCCATCATTGTCTGACTCCGGTTTGAACATAAAAGGCTACATTTTTTAGAAATTTTCAGTGCATGTGTGTGTGAGGTTAAAAGACACGAGCTCTTGAAGCTCCACCCCCTGTACCGGGAGCAGCAGCTCATTTGCATTTAAAGGAACAGACACAAAAGGTGCGTTTTTGCTCACCCTCAAACAGTGACAATATTAACATGCTATATAACAATATCTGTGGGGTATTTTGAACTAAACCTTCACACACACACTCTGGGGACATCAGAGACTTATTTTACATCTTGTGAAAAGGGGCATTATACCACCACTTTAATATATTACTAATGTACAGTAGAATGTACTTCTCAGAGTTTATTAAAAGTTTATTAAAAAGTGTTTTTAAGGAATATTACACAATTTCCATCTATGTTCTAAAACTCTGTTCGTCAAAAAAACAAGGAGAAAGGAATTGTTCATATTTCATTTGATTACATTTTAAAATATTTAATAAATCATAAAAATTTTATGCATTAATTTAATTACCTCCATTTTTTGATAATAAATTTGTATTAAATCATAAAACACAGAATCCAGAAATATTAAAACACCGACAAGACAGAGATTCTGGAAAATAAAACACAATTCATAGGGTGATATTGTTAAAATTCTAATAAATTATTAAATTGTTAAAGTTGTATAAATTAAATTGATTAGATTTCCTTTTTAATTATTCAACTTGAATAAACCATTAAAACAGAAAACAAAAAACACACTCAGAATTTGGGAAAAAAATTAAATGAAATTTGGGGAAAAAATTTAACAGATTTCAAAGGGCTCTAATTGTATTCAAGTGAAGTAAAATTTTAAGTATGGTGGAGAAAATGAAGCCTTTAGTTCATCTAAGATTCATGTTTCTGTTCAACTCATCCTGATCAGATATTTGTGTGTAAAGTGGTTAAATCTGCTGCAGCTGTGGACGAGCGGCCGGTTTCACACACATTTGTCCTTTGTGTCGGAGACACGTCATGATTTTCCATCATCAAGGCCAAAAACAGCACCAGTTTCTAACGAGACGGCTAGTGCCAAATCATCAGTTTATTCAAAGAGATTATACACATTATACAACACACTCTAAATTCAGATTGGATGAGCTAAAACAATTGCTCATTTTTATTATTAATTGAAAAAATTGACCATATTGCAGTTGTTTACACTTTATAAAAGCAAAAAGCCACGACAGGCCGTGCATCGAGTGATTTTACCACAGTTAATGTCTAAAAACACCCCTTAAACGTGGTAAAAACACAGCCTTAAGTGGCTTGCTTTCTGTGCGCCCTGATTCAGCAACAGGACAAACACACTTTTATGTGAGTTTTTTGAAGAGCAGCGTCTGACACCTCCACACACCACTGCTCAACACTTCCCTCTTTATCCTGCGCTACTGATCATTCTGGCTCCTCTAATATTCACATTAGTCACTGATCAATCATAGTTTCCAGTAACAGATTCATAAACCTTTTCATTTTGGAGTTTTAAGAAAGGTTTTAGTCTATGTTTCTTGTTGAAATGCTGCTTTTGCTGTGCATGAGAAACATGACACCATTTCTACAGTCTGAATGCAACTACCAATGACCAATCATGAGTCAGTATGCAAATATCACAATGACATCACTGCTGATTTTGAAAAGTGATGTAAGTCAAGGGGAATTTTTTTACTTCAAACTGAATTATATGTATATACATATATATACATATATATGTATATTATACATATATACATATATATATATATATATATATATATATATATATATATATATATAGTCACAGGTGTATACAATATATATATATATATATACCAATGAAAACAGACTGCATATGTATATTTATGCAGATATATATGTTTTTATTACTCAACAGGAGAGTAAGGTGTTTTATTGAACAGATAATCTGCCGTATGAAGCTCACTGTAAAACATAATCTATTGTGAAGATCATTTCATTATGGTTGTTGTTTTCTTCCGCAAAATGCATGTAGTTTTGTTTATTAATCATTTCATGCAAAACTTACATGTAGCTTTAAGATAGAAACTGAAAATATTCAAACAAAAGCAAATTCAAATCATAAATAAATACTTGAATAGTATATTAATTATACTAAAATAACACTGCTGAAGAATAAAAATAATACTAATACTGCTGTATGATTCATAATAATAATATATTGATATATGTAATTTATATTATTATAAAAAGTTATATTATTATTATTAATGTATTTTTATTATTATTAATATTTTTAATATTATTTTTATTATGTAATTTTTATTTTATGTTGTTTATTATAGGCCAACAGTTCTCATATTTGTTGAACTGAAAATATACAAATAAAAGCTAATTCAAAATATTAATAAATAATATTTATATATAATTTAATAGTATATTAATTATACTAAAATAACCCTGCTGAATAATAAAAATAATACTAATAGACTGTTGGATGAATATCAATATTGTCCTCTTTCCAAACTGAAGTGATCCAGTCGCACTAATAAAGCAGATTAAAACTGAACCTGAGATGCAGAGAGGGTTTTTATAGGGTTTCTGAGACTGTGTGATGGTTTTAGCTTGTTTTCTGCACACTGACTATCCCGAAAAACAGACACACGCTTGTTTGCGACTCCAGTAAAACAGTATTACAGACAAAATCACTGGAGCGCTCGACTGACCAACACCCAGAGCTGCGGGTTAACGCTCTGATGATGGGAAACACAAACAAAGACTCTATTCTGGACACACCACACAACAAATCCATGTTCACAGAGGTAGATTCAGTCGATTACTGATGAATTACTGAAAACATGAAACCACAGCATCAATAGAGCAGTTCGTTCGCATACATTAATTTGTGCAATAATTCAGTACTCAATTATACCACAGTTACCGACAACACCAACATTTCAAGACTTTATCTACACAAAGCAAAAGCATTTATAATGATATTTGTTATATTCTAATAATAAAGTTTTTTATGGTTTTAGTAGAACTATAATAACCCTGGTGCAGACATCCACTGTACTGTATGTGCATTACTGTAAATGTGATTTCAGTCAAAGGCTGTTCTGTGATCATCTCCAGCCCGTCACAGATGTTGCACATGGATCTTAACATGAACTGAACCCACAGCATTCCTTTAGCATTTACTTCCCATTATTAATGTGCGAAAACAGGCGGCCAACCTGCCAAACTCACAGGAGCGTTTAATGAAGGGGTTTTTGGTAAGTGTCTGAGTACAATGGAACCCGAAGGCTCTAATTAAGACAGTCCAACAAAGCCGAACCGACACCAGGGGTCACGACCCCGACCCATAAACCCTCACTGACCCCCACACCTGCCTGATTACATTAGACTCTGTGTGTGTGTGTGTGTGTGTGTGTGTGTGTGTTTCAGATGCTCAGAGCCTCGGCATCACTCTTACAGTGATCTACTCTACTCTACTCCACTCCACTCCACTCCACTCCACTCCACTCTACTCCACTCTACTCCACTCTACTCCACTCTACTCCACTCCACTCTACTCCACTCTACTCCACTCTACTCCACTCCACTCTAATCTACTCTATTCCACTCCACTCCACTCCACTCTACTCTACTCTACTCTACTCCTCCACTCTATTCCACTCTACTCTACTCTACTCCTCCACTCTATTCCACTCTACTCTACTCTACTCCTCCACTCTATTCCACTCTACTCCTCCACTCTATTCCACTCTACTCTACTCTACTCCTCCACTCTATTCCACTCTACTCTACTCCACTCTAATCCACTCTACTCTACTCCACTCTAATCTACTCTATTCCACTCTACTCTATTCCACTCTATTCCACTCTACTCTACTCTACTCTACTCTACTCTACTCTACTCTACTCTACTCTACTCTACTCTACTCTACTCTACTCTACTCTACTCTACTCTACTCTACTCTACTCTACTCTACTCTACTCTACTCTACTCTAATCCACTCTACTCTAATCTACTCTACTCGAATCTATTCCACTCTACTCGAATCTACTCTACTCTAATCTATTCCACTCTACTCTAATCTACTCTACTCTAATCCACTCTACTCTAATCTACTCTACTGTAATCTACTCTAATCGAATCTACTCTAATCTATTCCACTCTACTCTACTCTAATCTAATCTACTCTAATCTACTCTATTCCACTCTAATCCACTCTACTTTACTCTACTCTACTCTATTCGTAAACTAAACCTAAAACCATGAAAATATTTGCATTATGTTAACTGGCATAAAAAAATCAAATATGAAAAACAAACTTTAAAATTATTTTAATTATAATAATATTTTAATTAGTTGGCAAGGCAACATTTCTCATTTTCATTTAGTTTAACTTGATGTACAATTTTTTAAAAACTTTTAATTCATCAAAGAATCCTGAAAAAAGTATCACAGGTTATAATAAAAACACTGAGTGAGCAGCACAACTTTCTCCAACATTGATAATAAATCAACATATTAGAATGATTTCTGAAGGATCATGAAGACTGGAGTAATGGCTGATAAAAAATTTACCTTTGCATCACAGAAATAAATTATATTTTAAAGTATATTAAAATGGTCAATCACTATTTTAAATTGTAATAATATCTTTCTGTATTTTTGATCACATAAATGCAGACTTGATGAGCATAAGAGACTTCTTTCAAAAACATAAAAAATAGTAATGTTTCCAAACTTTTGACAGGTACTGTATGCATGTATATATACACACACACACAATGTCAGGAGTATATATATATATATATATATTTTATTTTTTATTATTATTTATTAATTTGTTATAAAACTAATGATAATAATGTGCTGGCGACAGATGCACGGTGGTGAAGGTCTGGCTCAGGGTTTGGGTGATTATAGATAAAAGGACGAGGTCAAGAGTTCATGCACCAGTGTTCATATTCACACTGTAGAGACAAAGCGATTACACAGCGCTGCGCTAACGAGGCTCTGAGCAACCGGTGGCGCCACCTGACTCCACTCGCCAATTAAAATCCCACAAACCACGCCGGCCCACGCCAGAACACACGCAAATATCAAAGAAACCCAGAAGAAAGTGCACAAAGAAAGAAGAAACAAAGAGCAGCGAAACATGCCAGGCTTTAGGATCAGAAAAACAAAAACTGATCTTCTCACAGGCGTTTTGATGTCTCTCATACAGGCTGTGATTGTGTGTGAGGACGGCCAGAGGACATTCACACAACACACAATAAAACACACTGACCACCAGTCAAAGGTCAAGTGTGTCGGTTCTGTCACTGCTACCAAACAAAATCAATACATAGTGTCAGAGGTTACACTCAAACAAACAGATCATGGCTAATGCAGCATAGTTAAATCTGCATTTATGACAAGATGCAAATATGTTTAAAAAATACAGATATAACTGTAATATATATAGTAGTGTATGTCTTTATTGTCCACCAAAGTGGAAAATTGCCTTGATGTATAATTATGTACAATTATTAATAATAATATATTGATAGTATGTAATTGATATTACAAAAAAAAATTTATTTGAATTATTATTATTCATATATATATTTTTTTATTATTATTATTTATTTATATAATTATTTTATTTTAATTATATATTTTTATATTGTTTAATATAGGCCAACAGTTCTCTTATTTGTTTCCCCTTATTTAGGATTTCATGATCCTTTAATTTATAGATATGACCAGTGAATTAGTTTGAATACTGTTTTAACAGCAGATCAGACTGGCAATAGGAGAGGGCAGTTTATAAAGGAGATCAGGAGTGATTATTAGAGAAATAAAAGGCTAGATATTAATAAGCTAGAAGTCATTTCTCTTTAAAGTCTAAAGAATGTCAGCAGCAGCACAGCTTTATAAAATGCACACTGTGACATCACTGTGACATCACTTAGAATGTTTAGACAGTAACTACCAAGCGGCAACCTCCCTGTCCCTCTCTATTTTTGCCCTTCATGACAACTGTGAGGGGGGTGAATTTTTTTTATAACTTATCCGTTTAAATTATATTAAGCCTTAAAGTTTCTGCATAATTAAGGGTGTCCACTTTAGAGTGATGGGTGGATTCCCGCTGCTGTGGTCATTAGTCATCATTAGCCGTTTGTCTGCTGTTTGTTAGCCGTCACATTACCTCAGTTCATTGTCTGACTGTAAAAATAAATAAATTCGGGAGTGATGCACTGCCAACATGGCGACGGTCGGCCACGCCCACTTTAGGCTTCAAAAACGGTCTTCAGAAACCTACGGGTGACGTCACGGACACTACGTCCATATTTTTTTACAGTCTATGGGAACTACTCAGTTTTTTTGTTTGCAAGATTTGTTCTGCTTGACAACGGTATTCATTCTGCACGTTTTACTCTGCTCGATTGTATATTGTTAGATATAATAGTCTGATATTTTCAATCTGCAAGATTGTGTAAGTTTGCACGGTTGTCTAGAAGATTCAGTGCCTCTGGGACTACCACTGCCTCTGAGACTACCACTGCCTCTGAAGGGGGTCGCACACTGGGCACGCAGTGCAGTGCCGCATCGCGCAACGCCACATCTTTAAAATTCACATTATTCTCTATGAGTATACACACCGGCGGCGCCTTTCGCCGTCTGTCCGCGGGGCCCAGCTACGGCTCAGGACCTTGTTCAAAATCCTGCCGTGCCATAGAGCGCCATTTACATAGTTTTACATCAAATGTACATTTATTTGTCTCAAATCGTCGTTAATGTATATACTGACTTCACCCTGTGCTGCAATATACATTTAGTTTTACATTCATTCACAGAAATCAGCTGCTTGAATGAAAATTGCTCATGTTATCGGATTTTCAGGTGATATTCTCAATTCATTCAGTTAACGGACGCTCTGAGGTAAAGTGAATTCAGACTGCGGACTTAGCAACGATTGTATTTAATTGTACAGTACAATCATAACATAGTACAGGCATTATATTAATTTCATAATGTCCTTAAACATAATATTGCTGGCCATAAACTGAGAAAGTGTGTGTCCGGTGTGCGATACCTCGAGTTGTCCTAGACGTGACGCGGCGCTGCGCGTCCGGTGTGCGACCCCCTTGAGACTGCCACTGCCTCTGAGACTTCCACTACAAATGAGACTGCATCTGAGACTTCCACTGCCTCTGAGAATCCCACTGCCTCTAAGAATCCTACTGCATCTGAGACTTCCACTACAAATGAGACTGCCTCTGAGACTCCCACTGCCTCTGAGACTCCCACTGCCTCTGAGACTGACACTCCATCTGACACTGTAAGTGCCACTCAGACTGACACTGCCTCTGAGACTGCCACTGCCTCTGAGACTTCCACAGGCTCTGAGATTCCCACTGCATCCGAGACTCCCACTGCATCCGAGACTCCCACTGCCTCTGAGACTGACACTCCATCTGACACTGTAAGTGCCACTCAGACTGACACTGCCTCTGAGACTGCCATCACCTCTGAGACTGCCAGTGCCACTCAAACTGACAGTAAAACCGAGACAGCCTCTGCCTCTGAGACTCACACTGCATCTGAGACTGCCACTGCCTCTGAGACTGCCACTGCATCTGACACTGTAAGTGCCACTCAGACTGACACTGGCTCTGAGACTCCCATTGCCTCTGAGACTGCCACTACAACTGAGACTGCCACTGCCTCTGACATTCCTACTGCATCTAAGACTGTCACTGCATCTAAGACTGCCACTGTCTCTGAGACTCCAACTGCATCTAAGACTGCCACTGCCTCTGAGACGTCCACTACGAATGAGACTGCCTCTGAGACTCACACTGCATCTAAGACTCCCACTGCATCTGAGACTCCCACTGCCTCTGAGACTGACACTGCATCTGACACTGTAAGTGCCACTCAGACTGACACTGGCTGAGACTCCCACTGCCTCTGAGACTCACACTGCCTCTGAGACTCGCACTGCATCCAAGACTGCCACTGCCTCTGAGACATCCACTACAAATGAGACTGCCTCTGAGACTCACACTGCATCTAAGACTCCCACTGCCTCTGAGACTCCCCCTGCATCTGACACTGTAAGTGCCACTCAGACTGCCAGTGAAACCGAGACTGCCACTGCATCTGAGAGTACCACTGCCTCTGAGACTTCCACTGCCTCTGAGATTCCCACTGCATCCGAGACTCCCACTGCCACTCAGACTGACACTGCATCTGACACTGTAAGTGCCACTCAGACTGACACTGCCTCTGAGACTGCCTCTACAACTGAGACTGCCATCACCTCTGAGACTGCCACTCAGACTGACAGTAAAACCGAGACTGCCTCTGAGACTCACACTGCATCTGAGACTGCCACTGCCTCTGAGACCCCCCACTGCATCTGACACTGTATGGGCCACTCAGACTGCCTCTGAGACTCCCACTGCCTCCGAGACTCACACTGCATATAAGACTGCCACTGCCTCTGAGACTCCAACTGCATCTGAGCCTGCCACTACAACTGAGACTGCCACTGCCTGACATTCCCACTGCCTCTGACATTCCCACTGCATCTAAGACTGCCACTGCCTCTGAGACTGCCACTGCCTCTGAGACTCACACTGCCTCTGAGACTCCCACTACATCTAAGACTGCCACTGCCTCTGAGACTCACACTGCATCTCAGACTGCCACTGCATCTCAGACTGCCACTGCCTCTGAGCCTCACACTGCATCTAAGACTCCCACTGCCTCTGAGACTCCCACTGCCTCTGAGACTGACACTGCCTCTGAGACTGCCACTGCCTCTGAGACTCCCACTGCCTCTGAGACTGACACTGCATCTGACACTGTAAGTGCCAATCAGACTGAGACTGGCTCTGAGACTCCCACAGCGACTGCCTCTGAGACTCCCACTGCCTCTGAGACTCACACTGCATATAAGACTGCCACTGCCTCTGAGACTGACACTGCATCTGACACTGTAAATGCCAATCAGACTGAGACTGGCTCTGAGACTCCCACTGCCACTGCCTCTGAGACTCCCACTGCATCTGAGACTCCCACTGCATCTGAGACTGGCACTGCATCTGAGGCTGCCACTGCATCTGAGACTTCCACTACAACTGAGGCTGCCACTGCATCTGAGACTTCCACTGCCTCTGAGACTGACACTGCCTCTGAGACTCACACTGCATCTAAGACTGCCACTGCCTCTGAGACTCCCACTGCCTTTGAGACTCCCACTGCCTCTGAGACTCCCACTGCCTTTGAGACTCCCACTGCCTCTGAGACGTCCACTACAACTGAGACTGCCTCTGAGATTCCCACTGCCTCCAAGACTGTCACTGCTTCTCAACTGCCACTGGATCTGATACAGTTTTTGCTTCTCAGACATCCACTATCTCTGAGACTGCCACTCCCTGAAGACTTGAACCCCTTTTAACATAGGCTACGTCTCATTCTTTATACAGTGAAATAAAAAATACCTTTTTACTCTTGGATTTCTTTCCTTTCCTAGGGAAGTAAATGCATGCCACTGTGAAGTGCACGGTAGGAGCCACAATAAATGCAATACACTAGAATTGCTTTTCATGTCTGAAATCATTCCACAGTGAAAAGCAATGGCGTCTTATTTCACTTAATAATTAAACACTAAACATAAATTGGCTTTTTTTCAGGAATAATTTGCACCAAATTGAAATGTAATCAGACCAAATAAATAGCATTACAACAATTTGACCCTTTACACCTCTCAAGTGTTGTGGAATAATTTTGGAGAATGAAGAATGAAATGTTTTCTTTAAAGGAGTGGCAAAGGTGGTGTTATAAGAAGATGAAAATATTTTGATAATTCTTTAATTAGTTTAATTTAGTAACTGTCTTTGCTTTGGAAGAATGTATTTACGTTGCCATAAAGAAATGATGCAATGATCTGCACAATATATATAGCCTATATACATTTATATATTTCTTTTTATATCATATTTTGTTTTTGTATTTCATATGATTATTTTACCATGTACACATTTTATTTTCCATTATATCTTTATAATTTTATTATTTTCATAATACATTATTATTCTATTGTGTATAAATACAAGTATAAATACATGCATATTTCTATGTATATTTTTTCATGTACTGTATGTATTTTATTATATAAAGGGGTCACAGGGAACAAAGCGTCTCTCGGGTTTCTCAGACAGGCGGATATTTCTGACAAAGACCCTGTGACCTATTCATCACAGTCCTCACAGCAGATTTACGGCGCACGAGAGTCGGATACGGGCGTCTCTCTGAGCTGGAGAAACTCTCACCTGTGTGTGTCTGTCTGAGGACGTGTTGAGCAGCTCAGAGCGTCACAGTCTGATCATCTGACCTTTCACCCTTCATGCACCTGACAGAAAAAGAGAGACTCATTTCAGAAGGATCACGTGACTCTGAATGGGTGAATGATTCTATTTATGATGTCAAATAAACTCATTAGTCCTTAAAAAGAAGAGTGTTTATTTGAAATAGAAATATTCTGTAACATTACAAATGTTACAATCAGGGTTTGAAATTAACACCCGCCAACCCGGTAACAGTGTCAAATCACTAGCCAATTTGGCGTGTTACTTTATTATGTTTACTCACTTCGTGGAATCCCGTGTAAGACAAATCTGCACTGATTTAACACAAATACTCAACTCGTGAGTCATCATGATATATTAAATACAGCAAATTGTGCAGATCTGCTCATATCTGGCTTACTTGAACATGACCATCACTACGTAACAAATAACAGCGCGCTTGAAAAAAAGCATTTGGTTAACAAAAAGACATTGTTATTTTCCAGCATCCTACATTTTTTGATGTTCTTTGTACTGTATTGATCTGTCATTTTTGGTGAAAAGGATGTGGATGAAAGAAGGGATGAATGTATGGAATCCAAATTTTATATACTGTATATATATATATATATATATATATATATATATATATTAGAGGTGGGCATAGATTAATTTTTTTTAATCTAGATTAATCTAGATTAATTTTGAAATTAATCTAGATTAATCTAGATTAAAATGGCTCATTTGAATTCTGCCGAAGGCATTCAGAATATGTGTGCTACCCAAATAATGACTATAAAAGTAAGTCTTTGAGAACGGGTTTCTGGGCAATGGGCGATATGGCCTAAAATCCATATTGTGATATACATTGCAGCCTCTTGTGATAACGATAATTTTTCATTTCATTTCGTTTATTTGGTTTATCACTAACAAATATACAATAACAAATATTCAACTCATCATATACATAACTTTTGATTAAACCAAAGGGTATAGGCTGAAGCTCAAGGCTTATTAACGCCTATCCTTCTCAATTTTCACAAACAGTCAAACAGTGCTCAATTCTCTTCTTGCAAACATTTGAAACAACTAAGTCATAGAAATTGATTACCCGAAACTTATCTATATGAAAGTATCATCTTGTTTCTTAGGAGCCTTTTAAATCCACTTATTGTTTGTGTCAATTTAAGGTCTATATGCAAACAATTCCATAAATTCACTCCTTTTACAGAGATAGTTCTGCATCTAATATTTGTTCGTACCTTCAGTTTTTTAAACAAACATGTTCCTTTTAACTCATACTTACAATAACGTTTCTCAAACATACTCAAAATTTTATCAGGCAGCATTTTATAATATGCTTTATACATTGTCAATGTAACCTTGTAATCCACTAAATCATAGAATTTTAAAATGTTTAACACCATACCTAGAGATTGGCATGGGGTACTTTCCATAAGATCATCTCTCAATGCAAATCAAACTAGCTTTTAGGCTAACTGAAATAAAACCATGCCAATCGCTAGGTATGGTAAAGGCTATGTGATGATGTGGGGCTATTTTAATTCCAAAGGCCAAGGGAACTTTATCAGGATGCATAGTATCCTAAATTTTTTTTTAAAAAAATACTTAAAAATAAAAATCTGCCTGCCTCTATGGGAATTTAACATAGGGGTGTACTCACTTATGCACCATGTATTTTAAGGAAGAACATTTATTTATTTACGATACATTATTCATTCACAAAGAAAATTGGTGTCCTTAAAGGTTGGATTTTTCCTAATTTTTTAAATTAAGGCATTAAGTTCAATTTCCAAAATATGATTTTTTA
Source organism: Squalius cephalus (assembly GCF_949319135.1). Lineage (NCBI taxonomy): Eukaryota > Metazoa > Chordata > Actinopteri > Cypriniformes > Leuciscidae > Squalius > Squalius cephalus. Next base: position 1,676,644 of record NC_137145.1, read on the forward strand.
TTCCTCTTTTTAGTCAACTTTAGCATGGGTGTATTCACTTATGCATAGCACTGTATATATATATATATATATATATATATATATATATATATATATATATATATATATATATATATACACTCACCTAAAGGATTATTAGGAACACCTGTTCAATTTCTCATTAATGCAATTATCTAATCAACCAATCACATGGCAGTTGCTTCAATGCATTTAGGGGTGTGGTCCTGGTCAAGACAATCTCCTGAACTCCAAACTGAATGTCAGAATGGGAAAGAAAGGTGATTTAAGCAATTTTGAGCGTGGCATGGTTGTTGCTGCCAGACGGGCCGGTCTGAGTATTTCACAATCTGCTCAGTTACTGGGATTTTCATGCACAACCATTTCTAGGGTTTACAAAGAATGGTGTGAAAAGGGAAAAACATCCAGTATGCGGCAGTCGATGTGGGCGAAAATGCCTTGTTGATGCTAGAGGTCAGAGGAGAATGGGCCGACTGATTCAAGCTGATAGAAGAGCAACTTTGACTGAAATAACCACTCGTTACAACCGAGGTATGCAGCAAAGCATTTGTGAAGCCACAACACGAACAACCTTGAGGCGGATGGGCTACAACAGCAGAAGACCCCACCGGGTACCACACATCTCCACTACAAATAGGAAAAAGAGGCTACAATTTGCACAAGCTCACCAAAATTGGACAGTTGAAGACTGAAAAAATGTTGCCTGGTCTGATGAGTCTCGATTTCTGTTGAGACATTCAGATGGTAGAGTCAGAATTTGGCGTAAACAGAATGAGAACATGGATCCATCATGCCTTGTTACCACTGTGCAGGCTGGTGGTGGTGGTGGTGTAATGGTGTGGGGGATGTTTTCTTGGCACACTTTAGGCCATTTAGTGCCAATTGGGCATAGTTTAAAGGCCACGGCCTACCTGAGCATTGTTTCTGACCATGTCCATCCCTTTATGACCACCATGTACCCATCCTCTGATGGCTACTTCCAGCAGGATAATGCACCATGTCACAAAGCTCGAATCATTTCAAATTGGTTTCTTGAACATGACAATGAGTTCACTGTACTAAAATGGCCCCCACAGTCACCAGATCTCAACCCAATAGAGCATCTTTGGGATGTGGTGGAACGGGAGCTTCGTGCCCTGGATGTGCATCCCACAAATCTCCATCAACTGCAAGATGCTATCCTATCAATATGGGCCAACATTTCTAAAGAATGCTCTCAGCACCTTGTTGAATCAATGCCACGTAGAATTAAGGCAGTTCTGAAGGCGAAAGGGGGTCAAACACAGTATTAGAATGGTGTTCCTAATAATCCTTTATGTGAGTGTATATATATATATATATATATATATATATATATAATTTTTATTTTATTTTTATTTTTTTGGCTAGTAGAATGGCCGGTAACTTAAAAATTTTGTAGCCAAAGTGGCCAGTGAGTGAAAAAGTAAATTTCAAACCCTGGTTACAATGTAACATTACTCTCACTTTTGATCAATTTAATGCGTCCATGTGTTACTTTCTAATCACTGAACCTGTGAATCAGTGAAATAACGAATCAAAGCTAGTGCTTCACATCTGGATTCAAATCACAGTCGATCAGTGCAATGATATCCGACGTCACAGGACGACTCCTCTGACGTTTGTTTTCCACTTTCGCAAGGTTTCAGTGAATGTTCCCTCACAATCCTCATCAAAAACACAAGATTGAATGAGTTTGTGAGGGACAGTAGGGATGAACCAGCACGGCAACAAAATAACAACTCAATTACCAACATAACGTCTCTAAACCTTATCAGATCACAGCGTGACGGAGGACGAGACCTCGGCGGACACAAACATACACCACCGGTCAAAATTTTGGCATCAAACGGATAGAAATTAATACTTTTATTCATCAAGGACGCATTCAACTGTAAAGACATTTATAATGTTACAAAAGATTCTATTTCAAATAAACTCTCTTCTTTAGAACTTTCATTTCATCAAAGAATCCTGGAAAATAAAGTGTTCAGGGTTTCCACAAAAATATGAAACTGTTTTCAACACTGATAATAATCATAACTGTTTCTTGAGCATCAAATCATCTTATTAGAATGATTTCTGAAGGATCATGTGACACTGAAGACTGGAGTAATGATGCTGAAAATTCAGCTTTGATCACAGGAATAAATTACACTACTAGATATTCACATAGAAAACAGCTGATTTACATTCTAATATTGAACTATTTTTACTGTATTTTTGATCAAATAAATACAGCCGTGGTGAGCAGAAGAGACTTTTAAAAGCATTAAAAAGTCTTACAGACCCCAAACATTATTTACATTTTTGAATATCCTGTTTTATCAAGAAATATTACAGAAACAAAATGTGTTCCTGTTTCACGTTGACTTTGAATAAAATGTTTTATCTTCTGCTAGAAACATGAGAATCACATTCTCTGTGGATAAACAGCATATTTTTCTGTTATTTGCACTTTTCCACGTTGGCGTGCGCGTGTCAGATGGACTCTGATCGATCTCTCGCTGTCTCTCCTCATCCAGAGCCTGTGTTTTCTTCTGCTAATGTATCATAACCTCACTGCAGTCAATAAACGCTGGAAACGCAATCCATCTCTGAAATATCACTCCATTCACTTACTGTAAAGCTGAATATTTGTGCCTACAAGACGAGTGGAAACAAGAGGGATGAATCTCTCTGTGAAGCGTTCGCGTCAGTCTGTTACTCACTGTTTTGGCAAACGTGAAATTATTTGTAATAATCTTTTTCTGTACTTTTGATCAAATAAATGCAGGCTTGATGTGCATAAGGGACTTCTTAATGTGTGCAAATTTATGACCAGTAGTACTGTACTATTATACTATTGCTGCAAAATTATCAAAAATGTTCAAATATTAAAGTCACCATTTCGCGTGTTGTTGTCAGCCTACACTTCACATAATAGGCCTGTAGGCCTGAGCTTTTTTAACAAACTATGATAGTTTCATCAAATGGTAAACTGTGGCTAAATACAACTGACTTGAATAATATACTTACCATTAATGCTACTTTTGGTGCTGGTTTTGTGCAGTGCTTTGTGGTCAACTAACATCCATTAGTTCAACGACGCAGATTCAGATCGCTTCATAAACGTAAATTCGTCTGTCCATGTAATTTTCAAAATGTTTATTTATAAATGATCGGAAAATTACCGCTCCACTTCACATTGTCCATTGACATTTGAACTTGTGCCAGATGATGATTGGTCGGTGTATTATACATGACAAACAGGCTTCAATTAATTATGTAATATTTTAAAATATGTGATATATGAATTTTGAATTGAAAAAAAAAAGTTTAAAAATTGTTTGGTTTATTTTTTTCCTGCCGTCAATATACTCACTGAAAGAACCATATTTGGCTCGAGAGTATCGGTTCCTGAGCAGACTGTGGGATACCTACGTTTACACTAGTGCATATTCATTTTAAAACGTATAACTTTTGCTTCGGATGTGCCTGTCGTCCACACACACACACACACTCCGGAGTTTAAGACCCTCGAAAAGACCCCATCAGTCAAGACCTTTTTACAGTCTATGGTCTACACACACACACTCTCTCTCTCTCTCTCTCTCACACACACACACACTCCGGAGTTTAAGACCCTCGAAAACAGAGACTGACCCCGTCAGTCAAGACCTTTTTACAGTCTATGGTCTACACACACACACCCTCTCTCTCTCTCTCACTCACACACACACACACACACACACACACACTTTCTCTCTCTTTGTCTCACACTCACACACACACACACACACACACACACAGACAGACGTGACCCCTGTGACCTGTTTCTCAGAGCACAGGCTGGTTAAATTAGCAGCACCTGATCCGTAACCGTGTCCGTCACAGAACGCTCTCATTCACGGCAGGTTCCTCGTCACATGGTCATCATTAGGGTCAGTGGCACACACACACACACACACACACACACACACACACGCACACGCCTCTTCCCGATCGGCATACGCAGAAACCTCCCGGAGTAAATTTCCATGCACTCTTGCACACAGTGAAGGTGTGTGTGTTAATGCAGCTCAACTCCTGAGAGACAGCAGAACATCAGATCAACACATTCAGTCCATTACAGACCAGAACTACAGAACCAGCCTATTACCAACAGCAGTCCAGAACACTACACTATACACTAGACTAGACTACACTACACACTACACTCTACACTATAGACTAGACTAGACTAGACTAGACTAGATTAAACTACACACCACACCACACACTACACTACACTATACACTACAGTACACTACAGTACACTACACACTACAGTACACTACACACTACAGTACACTACACACTACAGTACACTACACTACACTACACTACACTACACTACACTACACTACACTACACTACACTACACTACACTACACTACACTACACTACACTACACTACACTACCTGTAGTGTGTACAGCACACTCGTCCTCTGTATGCAAACCCTGAATGATTTACCACATCTGCGCTAATGTGCAGGACACGACAGAGTATCCCACAATGCAAAGTGCTCAACTTCACCTTCCATTTCCAGCATGACAGATGCACTTTTAGTTAAATTAAGTGCAAAAAACACAACTTAAACAATCACCAAAGTATTTTATTTTAATGCAAAGCTGTTTTTAGCTGATATTTTACTTTGCATTCAAAATGCTCTAAATACTAAATATCAAATAGAAAAATTGTCAAATGAGATGAAGCACCTTCTGTCTGAAAATCACTGGGTATTCAGAAAATAGGCATTTACCATGAGTAAATAATATATATAAGCTATTTAGTACATTTAAATTTAACTATAATTATATATATATATATATATATATATATATATATATATATATATATATATATATATATATATTTATATATATATATATATTTATATTTATATATATATATATATATATATATATATATATATATATATATATATATATATATATATAATACTATATTTTTAATTTTATAACTATTTTTATATATTTTATTATAAATTATTTTTAACATATAAACTGTAATACTAAACTAAAACTATATATTTAATATATAAAGTATTATTATATATTTTATTGTAAATTATTTTTCACAAACTATTCTTGCGTATTTTATTATTCATTATTATTATATAAACATTTACAAAATGATTAATAAACTCGTACACATTTTATTATAAAATGTAATACATAAACTTAAAATATAATATTTAAGCATTTAATATATTTTCCACTCTCAACCTAAATGAGAAAATTATTTTACAAGATCAAATATACAACTATATTACAAATGCAAAATAACTTTGAGAGTTGATTACTGGATGTCACTCGCGATGTTAAATATGCTGCATGATAAAGTCATGATACAGTTGTGTGACATCTTGCTGGAGATGTTTTGCAGGATTTTTGAAAATATGAATGCATAATGTTTCGCTAGTCAAAAGAATAGTAGTACACAGTACGATCATGATGTTCCCTCAATGATAAGGTGCGTGTTTTATACTATTTCATACTATTAAGTCATGAAATTGTGGTAAAGCAGCATCTGAGAGGATGAGCGTATGAGTTTTTGATTATTATAATTATTACAGCATTATCAGGCCTGAACACAGCGCTGCCAGTGAAACTGATACAGGATTACAGAGGATTGGCTCTTATCTGATGAAGAGCTCTGTCAACATCTCCTCGATGACACACTGAAACGCGCTGGTGCTGTCGGAGGAGCAAAGGTCACGTGATCGAGTGTTTTAACCACAGAATCATCATCACGTCGCCCAGAAGAACATCATTACACCATCTAGCAGGATTACAGCCACTATCACTAACCACTAATGACATCAGCGACACAAAACACACTGATATTAGTGGAAGACTGAAGACATTATGATTTATGATTGAACATATGGCACATATGAAATGGCACACATATGGCACATCATTTACTTATAAATACTCAACATTATCTCGTGTTAAACCATATGACTCTATATATATTGACTAAAATGTTTATTTACTTATGAATATAAATATTATATTAATACATATTAATTGCAATAAATGATTTATATTTATAACTAGATACATACATATATTTTTTTTTTTATTAAATAATATATGATATATATTACATCTTTATATATATCTTCATTTCTTATATAAGTATATAAATAAATTATAAACAAATGTTTGTTAAATAATAAACTTATTTGATTAAAAAATAATCAAATAATTTTTATATATCTTCATTCTTATATTTATATTATATATAATACTATATAAATATTTAATACAGAAAATATTATATATATATATGTCGTCATTATTTGCTCATGTAAATATCAAATTTTATATATATATATATATATATATATATATATATATATATATATATATATATATATATATATATATATTATTTGATATTTACATGAGCAAATAATGACGACATTAATTTTATAGTGAACTTTCCCTTTAACACTCTTATAAATGTTCATATCTAAACATTGTAATCTGTGTCAGATCTTCAGTGCTATATGGGGCTAAAGTGTCCTGGGTCATAAATGTGTTATTATTACGTGAACGCATCGGTATGCAGCATCTTTTATTCCCGAGTGAAGTTTGCTCTATTAATAACTCACGCATGAACACAATGATCATAAACAGTTGTTGTTGTTGGAAGAACACCTTCGTCTGACATCAAACCTGCAACTATGAAGTCGTGTGTGGATTTAGGAATGCAGTGCGTACGTGATAAATCCTACGTTTTATGCATTAGCCAGGATGGGTGGCATATGGACAGTTGCATATTTTGCGGGGGATTTGAGGCTGGTATGATGGGACGGGTGTGCTGGAACTAATCGAGAACACATGAGAGCGAGCAGGACCCGTCGCGACCCCCTTCATCATCACACACTACACCCCATCAACATGTCCCTTCAGGGCCTCCGTAAGACAGTTCAACAAAACTGACAATCTATCATCATTTACCACAGGCCTATAAATGCATGCGGCTTACAAAAGAGGAGATGACGTTCTTCTATACAATGAAACTAAATAGAAACAGACATTGTTGTGTCTGTGTAAAGCGCTTTGAGGTCTCAGAAAAAGCGCTATATAAATGTAACGAATTATTATTATTAATTAACGAATTATTGTGCAACAACAACAACTAAAATCATAAAAGCATAATTGTGCACTATATATTCCAACTATATTGCTTCTGAAATCATATGATGATTTTATGTGATTGTGAGGAACTAAAAAGTGAAAAATCTTGCCCTCCACCGTGACTCTCGTTACATTTGCATATTTAAATTTACTACACTCCAAATCATCATGTGAATTTATACTTGATTTAAATCTGTAATGAATTAATAAATACATTTAAATTTGCATATATAAATGTACTACTTTGCAGTTCATCATGTGACTATACCTAATTTAAATATGTAAAAAAATTATATTTAAATGTGCATATTTAAATTTTATTTTTGCCAAGCTAAAAAAGTCTGTTATGCTGCTTGATATTGCAAACTGGTATTTGATATAATTTTATTTTAATTTATTAATTATTTTATGTACATTTCACATTTGTCTGCTACATTTCATAGGGCCTTATAATTGTAAAAACTGTAATAAATGATTAAGTTGATAAAGTTTTATGAATCAAATTGATTAGACATGATGATTAAAATATAATTAAACCATTAAATCAGAATCCAGAATAGAATAATATGTAGTGCAAATAGTTTCACCGTTTACTATACTTCTGTTCTTCTAGTCACAAATACATTAAAAACATTACGTAAAATCATTTTGTTCAATGTACGTGAAATTTTTGCACTTATTTTTCAAGAATAAGTCCAAAAACAAAGACCAAAACCCACACACATCTCTTTCTGTGTTTCAGAGGAGAAAGAAAGTCACAGTGAGTAAAGTTTCAGGCTTGTCCCTGTAATAGTGAAGATCATATAAAGTGTGCGAGCTCATTCTAGGTAAAGCTCTGCAGGATCACGAGCGTCTGGAGCTCCGGTTCTCGCCTGCGTTCCCTAGAGGAAACTAAAACTCATTTCTGAGCATATACTGCGCAATTAAAATGTTTAGGGTTCGACAGCCAGCGTCAGGCTGAAGGAAACAATAGAACGTGTGTTTAAGACCGCAAAAGTTTCCATGCACGCATCCAGTTTCTCTGTCAGAACAATAAAACCAGCATAAAGAGCAAGAGAATGTGATTCAGCGACAGCAGACTCTTCCCTGACTGAGAACGCAACAAGAGGCAATATTCTCTCTCTCACACACACACACATATATATATAACGTTCAGCATGTTTGTGTGTGTGCGTGTGAGTGTGTGTGTGTATGTGTGTGTGTGAGTGTGTGAGAGAGTGTGTGTGTGTGTGTGTGTGTGTGTGTGTGAATGTGTGTGTGTGTGTGTGTGTGTGTGTGTGTGTGTGTGTGTGTGTGTGTGTGTGTGTGTGTGTGTGTGTGTGTGTGAGAGAGTGCGTGTGTGAGTGTGTGTGAGTGTGTGTGAATGAGTGTGTGTGAATAAGTGTGTGAGTGTGTGTGAATGAGTGTGTGCAAGTGTGTGTGTGCGTGTATGTGTATGTGCACGTGTGTGTGTGTGACTGAGTGTGTGTGTGCGTGTATGTGTATGTGTATGTGCGTGCGTGCGTGCGTGCGCGCGCGTGTGTGTGTGTGTGTGTAAGCCGAGATTGCAGAAGAACCGCACAGCTGTTGGGAGTTTGGCTGCATCTGTCACAACTGTGATTTCATGGAACAAAGCAGGAATGCCATCAAACTGTCAGGCCTCACAAACACACACACACACACGTCTGTCTCCACCTATTTTAGCCTTCGCTCTGACGTTCGGCTGCGTCTCAAACACTCATAACTATCTCAGCAGCCACATTAATTTCTATATACAGTACAGATTGTTTCAAAGCAGCTTCACAGTAATAAACAGAGAAATAACAGAGTCAATGATGCAAAGTTCAAATACAAGACATCCAAATTCAGCTCTACTGAAGACAACACTGTCATTATTCAGATCAATTCAGCTAATTTTTTGTTCTCATCCGATTGTGTCAGTGCTGATAATTCTATAATATTAGTGTATATTACATTATGAAAGAGAAGTTGCAATTCTTCTCTATTGTGTCATATGTCCGAGTGAAACGCTTCTGGAAAAAGAACAAATGTGGGCGGGGCTTGATTGAGTGTCCCTAACACACAGACGCTGAGAGTCCCGTGTCCCGAACACACAGGAGCTGAGAGTCCCGTGTCCCGAAGACACAGGAGCTGAGAGTCCCGTGTCCCGAACACACAGACGCTGAGAGTCCCATGTCCCGTGTCCCGAACACACAGACGCCGAGAGTCCCGTGTCCCGAACACACAGGAGCTGAGAGTCCCGTGTCCCGAACACACAGACGCCGAGAGTCCCGTGTCCCGAACACACAGGAGCTGAGAGTCCCGTGTCCCGAACACACAGACGCCGAGAGTCCCGTGTCCCGAACACACAGACGCTGAGAGTCCCGTGTCCCGTGTCCCGAACACACAGACGCCGAGAGTCCCGTGTCCCGAACACACAGGAGCTGAGAGTCCCGTGTCCCGAACACACAGGAGCCGAGAGTCCCGTGTCCCGAACACACAGACGCTGAGAGTCCCGTGTCCCGAACACACAGACGCTGAGAGTCCCGTGTCCCGAACACACAGACGCTGAGAGTCCCGTGTCCCGCGCTGAGAGTCCCGTGTCCCGAACACACAGGAGCTGAGAGTCCCGTGTCCCGAACACACAGACGCTGAGAGTCCCGTGTCCCGAACACACAGGAGCCGAGAGTCCTGTGTCCCGAACACACAGACGCCGAGAGTCCCGTGTCCCGAACACACAGACGCTGAGAGTCCCGTGTCCCGAACACACAGACGCTGAGAGTCCCGTGTCCCGAACACACAGACGCTGAGAGTCCCGTGTCCCGCGCTGAGAGTCCCGTGTCCCGAACACACAGGCGCTGAGAGTCCCGTGTCCCGAACACACAGACGCCGAGAGTCCCGTGTCCCGAACACACAGGCGCCGAGAGTCCCGTGTCCCGAACACACAGGCGCCGAGAGTCCCGTGTCCCGAACACACAGGCGCCGAGAGTCCCGTGTCCCGAACACACAGACGCCGAGAGTCCCGTGTCCCGAACACACAGACGATGAGAGTCCCGTGTCCCGAACACACAGACGCCGAGAGTCCCGTGTCCCGAACACACAGACGCCGAGAGTCCCGTGTCCCGAACACACAGGCGCCGAGAGTCCCGTGTCCCGAACACACAGGCGCCGAGAGTCCTGTGTCCCGAACACACAGACGCTGAGAGTCCCGTGTCCCGAACACACAGACGCTGAGAGTCCCGTGTCCCGAACACACAGACGATGAGAGTCCCGTGTCCCGAACACACAGACGCCGAGAGTCCCGTGTCCCGAACACACAGGAGCTGAGAGTCCCGTGTCCCGAACACACAGGAGCCGAGAGTCCCGTGTCCCGCGCTGAGAGTCCCGTGTCCCGAACACACAGACGCTGAGAGTCCCGTGTCCCGAACACACAGGAGCCGAGAGTCCCGTGTCCCGCGCTGAGAGTCCCGTGTCCCGAACACACAGACGCTGAGAGTCCCGTGTCCCGCGCTGAGAGTCCCGTGTCCCGAACACACAGGAGCTGAGAGTCCCGTGTCCCGAACACACAGACGATGAGAGTCCCGTGTCCCGAACACACAGACGCTGAGAGTCCCGTGTCCCGAACACACAGACGATGAGAGTCCCGTGTCCCGAACACACAGACGCCGAGAGTCCCGTGTCCCGAACACACAGGAGCTGAGAGTCCCGTGTCCCGAACACACAGGAGCCGAGAGTCCCGTGTCCCGCGCTGAGAGTCCCGTGTCCCGAACACACAGGAGCTGAGAGTCCCGTGTCCCGAACACACAGGAGCCGAGAGTCCCGTGTCCCGCGCTGAGAGTCCCGTGTCCCGAACACACAGACGCTGAGAGTCCCGTGTCCCGCGCTGAGAGTCCCGTGTCCCGAACACACAGGAGCTGAGAGTCCCGTGTCCCGAACACACAGACGCTGAGAGTCCCGTGTCCCGAACACACAGGAGCCGAGAGTCCTGTGTCCCGAACACACAGACGGCGAGAGTCCCGTGTCCCGAACACACAGACGCTGAGAGTCCCGTGTCCCGAACACACAGACGCTGAGAGTCCCGTGTCCCGAACACACAGACGCTGAGAGTCCCGTGTCCCGCGCTGAGAGTCCCGTGTCCCGAACACACAGACGCCGAGAGTCCCGTGTCCCGAACACACAGACGCCGAGAGTCCCGTGTCCCGAACACACAGGCGCCGAGAGTCCCGTGTCCCGAACACACAGGCGCCGAGAGTCCCGTGTCCCGAACACACAGGCGCCGAGAGTCCCGTGTCCCGAACACACAGACGCCGAGAGTCCCGTGTCCCGAACACACAGACGATGAGAGTCCCGTGTCCCGAACACACAGACGCCGAGAGTCCCGTGTCCCGAACACACAGACGCCGAGAGTCCCGTGTCCCGAACACACAGGCGCCGAGAGTCCCGTGTCCCGAACACACAGACGCCGAGAGTCCCGTGTCCCGAACACACAGACGATGAGAGTCCCGTGTCCCGAACACACAGACGCCGAGAGTCCCGTGTCCCGAACACACAGACGATGAGAGTCCCGTGTCCCGAACACAGACGCCGAGAGTCCCGTGTCCCGAACACACAGACGATGAGAGTCCCGCGTCCCGAACACACAGGAGCTGAGAGTCCCGCGTCCCGAACAAACAGGCGCTGAGAGTCCCATGTCCCGAACACACAGACGCCGAGAGTCCCGCGTCCCGAACACACAGGAGCCGAGAGTCCCGCGTCCCGAACACACAGGGCTGAGAGTCCCATGTCCCGAACACACAGACGCCGAGAGTCCCGCGTCCCGAACACACAGGAGCCGAGAGTCCCGCGTCCCGAACACACAGGAGCCGAGAGTCCCGCGTCCCGAACACACAGACGCCGAGAGTCCCGCGTCCCGAACACACAGACGATGAGAGTCCCGTGTCCCGAACACACAGACGCCGAGAGTCCCGTGTCCCGAACACACAGACGCCGAGAGTCCCGTGTCCCGAACCCCGAACACACAGGAGTCGAGAGTCCCGCGTCCCGAACACACAGGAGCCGAGAGTCCCGCGTCCCGAACACACAGGAGCCGAGAGTCCCGCGTCCCGAACACACAGACGCCGAGAGTCCCGCGTCCCGAACACACAGACGATGAGAGTCCCGTGTCCCGAACACACAGACGCCGAGAGTTCCGTGTCCCGAACACACAGACGATGAGAGTCCCGTGTCCCGAACACACAGACGCTGAGAGTCCCGTGTCCCGAACACACAGACGCCGAGAGTCCCGTGTCCCGAACACACAGGCGCCGAGAGTCCCGTGTCCCGAACACACAGGCGCCGAGAGTCCCGTGTCCCGAACACACAGACGCCGAGAGTCCCGTGTCCCGAACACACAGGAGCCGAGAGTCCCGTGTCCCGAACACACAGACGCCGAGAGTCCCGTGTCCCGAACCCCGAACACACAGGAGTCGAGAGTCCCGCGTCCCGAACACACAGGAGCCGAGAGTCCCGCGTCCCGAACACACAGACGCCGAGAGTCCCGCGTCCCGAACACACAGACGATGAGAGTCCCGTGTCCCGAACACACAGACGCCGAGAGTCCCGTGTCCCGAACACACAGACAATGAGAGTCCCGTGTCCAGAACAAACAGACGCCGAGAGTCCCGTGTCCCGAACACACAGACGCCGAGAGTCCCGTGTCCCGAACACACAGGCGCCGAGAGTCCCGTGTCCCGTACACACAGGAGCCGAGAGTCCCGTGTCCCGAACACACAGGAGCCGAGAGTCCCGTGTCCCGAACACACAGACGCCGAGAGTCCCGTGTCCCGAACACACAGGAGCCGAGAATCCCGTGTCCCGAACACACAGGAGCCGAGAGTCACGTGTCCCGTGTCCCGAACACACAGGAGCCGAGAGTCCCGTATCCCGAACACACAGACGCAGAGAGTCCCGTGTCCCGAACACACAGGAGCCGAGAGTCCTGTGTCCCGAACACACAGACGCCGAGAGTCCCGTGTCCCGTGTCCCGAACACACAGGAGCCGAGAGTCCCGTGTCCCGAACACACAGGAGCCGAGAGTCCCGTGTCCCGAACACACAGACGCCGAGAGTCCCGTGTCCCGAACACACAGGCGCCGAGAGTCCCGTGTCCCGTGTCCCGAACACACAGGAGCCGAGAGTCACGTGTCCCGAACACACAGACGCTGAGAGTCCCGCGTCCCGAACACACAGGAGCCGAGAGTCCCGCGTCCCGAACACACAGGAGCCGAGAGTCCCGCGTCCCGAACACACAGGAGCCGAGAGTCCCGTGTCCCGAACACACAGACGCCGAGAGTCCCGTGTCCCGTGTCCCGAACACACAGGCGCCGAGAGTCCCGCGTCCCGAACACACAGGAGCCGAGAGTCCCGTGTCCCGAACACACAGGAGCCGAGAGTCCCGTGTCCCGAACAAACAGACGCCGAGAGTCCCGTGTCCCGAACACACAGACGCCGAGAGTCCCGTGTCCCGAACACAGACGCAGAGAGTCCCATGTCCCGAACACACAGACGCCGAGAGTCCCGTGTCCCGTGTCCCGAACACACAGGAGCCGAGAGTCCCGTGTCCCGAACACACAGGAGCCGAGAGTCCCGTGTCCCGAACACACAGACGCTAAGAGTCACGTGTCCCGAACACACAGACGCTGAGAGTCCCGTGTCCCGAACACACAGACGCCGAGAGTCCCGCGTCCCAAACACACAGGAGCCGAGAGTCCCGTGTCCCGAACACACAGGAGCCGAGAGTCCCGTGTCCCGAACACACAGACGCCGAGAGTCCCGTGTCCCGTGTCCCGAACACACAGGAGCCGAGAGTCCCGTGTCCCGAACACACAGGAGCCGAGAGTCCCGTGTCCCGAACACACAGACGCTAAGAGTCACGTGTCCCGAACACACAGACGCTGAGAGTCCCGTGTCCCAAACACACAGACGCCGAGAGTCCCGCGTCCCGAACACACAGGAGCCGAGAGTCCCGTGTCCCGAACACACAGGAGCCGAGAGTCCCGTGTCCCGAACACACAGGAGCCGAGAGTCACGTGTCCCGAACACACAGACGCTGAGAGTCCCGTGTCCCGAACACACAGACGCCGAGAGTCCCGCGTCCCGAACACACAGGAGCCGAGAGTCCCGTGTCCCGAACACACAGACGCCGAGAGGCCCGTGTCCCGTGTCCCGAACACACAGGAGCCGAGAGTCCCGTGTCCCGAACACACAGGAGCCGAGAGTCCCGTGTCCCGAACACACAGACGCAGAGAGTCCCGTGTCCCGAACACACAGACGCCGAGAGTCCCGTGTCCCGAACACAGACGCCGAGAGTCCCATGTCCCGAACACACAGACGCCGAGAGTCCCGTGTCCCGAACACACAGGAGCCGAGAGTCCTGTGTCCCGAACACACAGACGCTAAGAGTCACGTGTCCCGAACACACAGGAGCCGAGAGTCCCGTGTCCCGAACACACAGGAACCGAGAGTCCCGTGTCCCGAACACACAGACGCTAAGAGTCACGTGTCCCGAACACACAGACGCCGAGAGTCCCGTGTCCCGAACACACAGGAGCCGAGAGTCCCGTGTCCCGAACACACAGACGCCGAGAGTCCCGCGTCCCGAACACACAGGAGCCGAGAGTCCCGCGTCCCGAACACACAGACGCTGAGAGTCCCGTGTCCCGAACACACAGGCGCCGAGAGTCCCGTGTCCCGAACACACAGACGCAGAGAGTCCCGTGTCCCGAACACACAGGAGCCGAGACCCGCGTCCCGAACACACAGGAGCTGAGAGTCCCGTGTCCCGAACACACAGGAGCCGAGAGTCCCGTGTCCCGAACACACAGACGCTAAGAGTAACGTGTCCCGAACACACAGACGCTGAGAGTCCCGTGTCCCGAACACACAGACGCCGAGAGTCCCGTGTCCTGTGTCCCGAACACACAGGAGCCGAGACCCGCGTCCCGAACACACAGACGCTGAGAGTCCCGTGTCCCGAACACACAGACGCCGAGAGTCCCGTGTCCCGTGTCCCGAACACACAGGAGCCGAGAGTCCCGTGTCCCGAACACACAGGAGCCGAGAGTCCCGTGTCCCGAACACACAGACGCTAAGAGTCACGTGTCCCGAACACACAGACGCTGAGAGTCCCGCGTCCCGAACACACAGACGCCGAGAGTCCCGCGTCCCGAACACACAGGAGCCGAGAGTCCCGTGTCCCGAACACACAGGAGCCGAGAGTCCCGTGTCCCGAACACACAGACGCTGAGAGTCACGTGTCCCGAACACACAGACGCCGAGAGTCCCGTGTCCCGAACACACAGGAGCCGAGAGTCCCGTGTCCCGAACACACAGACGCCGAGAGTCCCGCGTCCCGAACACACAGGAGCCGAGAGTCCCGTGTCCCGAACACACAGACGCCGAGAGTCCCGCGTCCCGAACACACAGACGCTGAGAGTCCCGTGTCCCGAACACACAGACGCTGAGAGTCCCGTGTCCCGAACACACAGGCGCCGAGAGTCCCGTGTCCCGAACACACAGACGCCGAGAGTCCCGTGTCCCGAACACACAGGAGCCGAGACCCGCGTCCCGAACACACAGGAGCTGAGAGTCCCGTGTCCCGAACACACAGGAGCCGAGAGTCCCGTGTCCCGAACACACAGACGCTAAGAGTCACGTGTCCCGAACACACAGACGCCGAGAGTCCCGTGTCCCGAACACACAGACGCCGAGAGTCCCGTGTCCCGAACACACAGGAGCCGAGAGTCCCGCGTCCCGAACACACAGACGCCGAGAGTCCCGTGTCCCGAACACACAGACGCTAAGAGTCACGTGTCCCGAACACACAGACGCCGAGAGTCCCGTGTCCCGAACACACAGACGCTGAGAGTCCCGTGTCCCGAACACAGACGCCGAGAGTCCCGTGTCCCGTGTCCCGAACACACAGGAGCCGAGACCCGCGTCCCGAACACACAGGAGCCGAGAGTCCCGTGTCCCGAACACACAGGAGCCGAGAGTCCCGTGTCCCGAACACACAGACGCTAAGAGTCACGTGTCCCGAACACACAGACGCTGAGAGTCCCGTGTCCCGAACACACTGGCGCTGAGAGTCCCGTGTCCCGTGTCCTGAACACACAGTCGCCGAGAGTCCCGTGTCCAGTGTCCCGAACACACAGGCGCTGAGATGTCGCAGTGTTTCACCTGTAACACGATCCTCTGGATGAACAGCAGGAGATGCTTTCAGACAAGAAAAGAGAATCCTTCAGCTTAACCAGTGCGATGACATACACATACAGGACATCACACACACTCAGAAGAGCACGTCAAACACATCACTATGAGCTGGAGCTGAACACTCACACACACACACACACACACACACACACACACCCTAAACACCAGCAGTGAACCGCAGCTGAGGCCTGGAAACAACATCCTGATCTGAAGGAGATTCATTCATGAGTCTGTGTGAGGAACAACCTTTCATTTCACATGGGTGAAGGTGTGTGTGTGTGTGTGTGTGTGTGTGTGTGTGTGTGTGTGTGTGTGTGTGTGTGTGTGTGTGTGTGTGTGTGTGTGTGTGTGTGTGAGTGTGTGTGTGAGTGTAAGTGTGTGTGTGTCTGTTTTAGTGTGTGTGTCTGTGTGTGAGTGAGTGTGAGTTTGTGTGTGTGTGTGTGTGTGTGTGTGTATATTAATGTCAAATATTACGGTATGCATTTATTGTTCTGCCATATAGTGCTGATTTAAATACTGTAAAATACTGATTTATAAAATACTGTAAATTACATTATTAAATTATTGTTAAGTGATTTATAAATGAGAGTTAAAATAATCTGAACGCGTTAAAGTAATGAGAATTTAGGGGGTAATTGTGTTCAATTGTCATCAAAATGACACAATCCATGAAAAAAAAACAACTTTACGTTCCTGAAACAGGCTTAATCTTAATTTATTTTCTTTAAGAAAAATATATATCATCTTGTTTTTTGTTTTGCGTATATCTGTATACAGCCGACACCTGATCTACATAGTGTGAAAAATGATAGAAACCTGTATATCTTCAAGCTAAAAACAAACTTTTAGAAGTGCTGTTTTATGCAGTAGCTTTGATAACACAGAAGAAACGGGGTCTGGTCTCACATAAACACAGTTAGTGAGTGTTATTGTGTGTCTCACGTTACCGTCGCCCGCATCACGACACCCGTTTGAGGCTTTCGGCTGCGGGTGAAATTCCCGCACATTCCTCAGCCGCTTCTAAAACACAACACACTCCCGTCAGCATCAGTGTGTGTTCCTGCCACTCGACCCGCCACGCTCCAACGGCGAGAGGCGATTACTCCACTATCGTGTTCGATCGTGTAAAGTCATTGTAATTGTTTTGGTACTGTGATATAACAGGCCTTTGTGCGCTCAGGTGCGCTGCGGCTCAGGTGTGTGTGTGTGGAAACACGATCCACAGAGAGAGAGAGAGAGAGAGAAAGAGTGGAGGATTAATGTCAAATCCCCTTCATTCATGAGCGATCAGCACCAGTGTTACACTGACAGCTGGCTACAGTAAATACATATATATTATAAATATTAAATATTAAATATTATATGCTTTGTTAAGTACTATTCGGACGATCCTTGGTGTTGTTTATCGCTTGTGATAATATATATGAAACTTTGATATTTTATGACTTTATAACTATTTATTACCGGCATAAATTGTTATATGTTATATGTTATATGTTTTTATGTCTGTAACCTTGTTAATTGTGCTGCTGCCTGTCTTGGCCAGGACGCTCTTGGAAAAGAGATTTTTAATCTCAATGAGTTTTTTCTGGTTAAATAAAGGTAATAATAAAAATTACAAATAAATATTATATTATTTTATATTAATATAAAAAAAATGTATTAAAGAAAACAAAGCATGGTAGTGTTTATTGTTCTGCCATGAAGAGATGATTTTAATAGTTTTTAATTAAACATTTTTATTTGTTAAAAAATTGCTAAAAATTACTATTAAGGCCAGAAGTGTTACAGCATACATTTTTATTTATTTTATTTATATTATATGTAATAAAACTATGTGTATGATTATATGTAATATAAATGAAAAAATATTATTTAATTATATTTTATGTAATAAAATTATGTTTATTTATATTACATATATATAATTTATTTATATTATATATAATAAAACTATGTATAATAAAACAATACATACACACATATATATACATATTATATATATATATATATATATATATACACATATATATATATATATATATATATATATATATTATTTATAAATCAATATTAGATAAAATGTTATTATATAAATAAATATTATATTAATATACATTTAAATTTTTCATACTGTTAGCAGTATAACAGGTAACAGTAACAGTATAAATTATTTTATAAATGTTATATTTTAAAATATTCTATTAATTAGAATATAATTGTATAAATATTATATTTTATAGTATTACAAATATTACACCGACAAGACCAGAGGTGTTTAACTGACGGGTAGCTACAGAATAAATAATTTTACAAATCATTTTAATAATTTTAATATTGAATTCTGCTTTATTATAATTATCTTTTTAAAGAAATAAAAAAGGATCATTACGATTCTTTTGTTGCACTGTAAAGTTATTTTCATGACAAATATATACATTATCCACCCTAATTCTCAATAATGAAGTAGAAATCTTATCATGAAAAAGTATTATATTAGTATATATATTACATTACTTATATATAATTTTTTTTAAATATGCATGATGGTAGTGTTTATTGTTCTGCCATTTAGTGCTGATTTAAATACAAAAACATTACTGTAAATCAGGATCGAGGCCAGAGATGTTGCGACTGACAGCTACAGTGCCGTCAATCATCATAAAAATAGACAAAGCCGTGAGGTCACGAAAGGTCACGGACGTCTGAAATGTTATTTTAGAGAAAGCACTGGAGATATCCTGAGCTCTACACGCTCTGACCTTCTCCTGCGCTGATCCGACATCAGCTCTTCTCCAGACTGACGCCAACAGAGCAAACGTTCAAGCATACACTGTTGAACAGTGAAAATAAAAAATATTTTTTCTTCGAGAAAATAAAGCATGAAAATAAGGACATCCATAAAATCTGTACAACACATTGATTCTCAACTGATTTTGTTTCAGAAAATAATCCTGAAGTTTTTTTTAATCATAATAGACTTAATTAAAATAATCTTTTAATTAAATAATAATTTAACAAAAAAATAAATAAAATGAATTATAAATAAATAATACATATAAATAAACTAAATATATTATATAAAATAAAATAATATATTTGTAAAATACAAATAAATCTATAGTATATTCTTATTATATATATTTGTATGTATGTATTTATTTATTTATTTATTTATATTATATAATGAAACTATGTGTGTGTGTATATATATATATATATATATATATATATATACAAATATATATATATATATATAGAGAGAGAGAGAGAGAGAGAGAGAGAGAGAGAGAGACACATATTGCTTTATATATTGTAAATAAATAAAAACATCTATGAGTATATATTCATGCATTTTATATTTGTTTATAAAATATTAAATATATTTTTTTTTTTATGTAATATATATATACATACAGTACCAGTCAAAAGTTTGGAAACATTACAATTTGTAATGTTTTTGAAAGAAGTCTCTTATGCTCATCAAGCCTGCAGTTAAAAAAAAAAAAAAAAAAAAAAAAAAGTAATATTATGAAATATTATTACAATTTAAAATAATGGTTCTCTTTTTTAATATACTTTAAAATGTAATTTATTTTTGTGATGCAAAGCTGAATTTTCATCAGCAAGTACTCCAGTCTTTGGTGTCTTATGATCCTTCAGAAATCATTCTAATATGCTGATTTATGATCAATGTTGGAAACAGTTGTGCTGCTAAATATTTTTTTTATAACCTGAGATACTTTTTTCAGGATTATTTGATGAATAAAAAGTTAAAAAGAACTGTATTTATTTAGAATAGAAATCTTTTGTAACAATATACACTACCGTTCAAAAGTTTAGGAACAATAACTATTTTTTTTTAAATAAATTAGTACTTTAATTCAACAAGGATGCGTTAAATTGATAAAAGGTGATGGTAACGATTTATATTGTTAGAAATGTTTTTATTTTGAATAAATGCTGTTTTTATGAATAAATGCTGTTAACGTTTTACTCATCAATGAATCCTGAAAAAAGTATTCCAAAAAAATATATTAAACAGCACAACTGTTTCCATCATTGATAATAACTGAGTATCAAATCAGCATATTAGAATGATTTCTGAAGGATCATAAGACACCAAAGACTGGAGTACTTGCTGATGAAAATTCAGCTTTGCATCACAAAAATAAATTACATTTTAAAATATATTAAAAAAGAGAACCATTATTTTAAATTGTAATAATATTTCATAATATTACTGTTTTTTTTTTTTTGTTGTTGTTTTTTTACTGCAGGCTTGATGAGCATAAGAGACTTCTTTCAAAAACATTAAAAATAGTAATGTTTCCAAACTTTTGACTGGTACTGTACATGTATATATATACATATATATATATACATACATACACACACACGTAGTTTCATATATAATATAAATAAATAAATACAAATAAATATATGTATTTAATAAATGTATTATATTTTTAGACCCACAATCTAATTTGAGAACTACTGATTTCAAAGATTTCCAGCAGAACTGATTATTTGAGCAAGACTTCATATCCTGAAGCCCATGAAGTGGTCGACGCTAAAACAACAATCTCCTAAACTGAAAACCACGATCTGTTTGGTTTTCCAGAAGCAGAGGTGTGTGTTTTCCACAGAGCCGTCAGGCGTCAGAGATCAGAGCGGGCACAGATATTATTCCAGTGCCAAAGTGAATCCATCAGGATCAAAGAACGGAAGGAAACTTGTTCCTGAAGAAACCGCTGAACCCTGAAGGATCTGACACTCTTCAGGACAACAGCGTCTGAACAGCTGCAGATCCAGACACACTCCTGACCCGTCCTGACCCGACTCCACACACCTCACACACAAACCACTGAGAGAACCAGTCCCTAAAGCAGTGGTGTAGTGTGACAATCTGATTCACTTCACTGAATCGCTTCGTTCAGAGCGTTTGTTTTAGTGAATCGCTTCATTGAGATTCACATCAATGAATTATATACACTCAAACAATATTTAGGCCTAATAAAACTAATAAACTGATGCATATTTGTCAGTCATTCATGAATGAATCAGATTTCTGTTATAGTACTAATGTTTTAAATAGACAATAACCAGGTGTATATATATTCATAAATTCAATTAGATTATTGCCAATTATACATATTTTAAACTGACTATATTAAATTGTTTTCAAAATGAACAGATTTATACTGATTTGAGGCTATTTGAATAATATATATTTTTTAATGATTAAAGAATAAAATGTTACTGATTAAAGAAACAAATATTAAATAATAAAATATTAATAATGATATATTAAAAATAAAGATTAAATAATAAAATACATTAAAGATTATATAATAAAATAAAAAGATGAAATAATAAAATAAAAAGATGAAATAATAAAATTAAAAGATTAAATAATAAAATAAAAAGATTGACAAAAATAAATTAAAATAAAATAAAATAAAATAAAATAAAATAAAATAAAATAAAATAAAATAAAATAAAATAAAATAAAATAAAATAAAATAAAATAAAATAAAATAAAATAAAATGACTACCCTGCTAGTGAGTTGATCCTTGGTTGCTTCCGCGTAATGGCCAACAATAGTAAGCAGTGGAGCGGACGGGAAGCAGAAGCTCTGATGTTTCTGTGGGAATGATTGACTGAGGTGAAGCTGAAGATGTTGGCAGTGAAACTCCTTCTACAGGTTCTGCACTTTAATCAGAGAGAAGAAGAAGAAACACAACAATCATCAAGATGATGAAGTCATGCTGTTTCCACGGTGATGAGCAGAGAGAACACACACACATGCACACACACACACAGAATGACCCAGAATACTCCTACAGTAAACGCAATCTGTGTTTCTGACCACAGAAACAGACCAGAAAGCTGTGTGTCCGACACATCAAACACACACTGAGGGTTTATTCCAGTCTCAAAGTTTCTCCTCAACAACAGAAGGAGAGAGACACAAAGCCGTGACATCATGGGCTACCGCTGCACACGAGAGCTCAGAATCAACATTCACCAATTACCAGGGTTAATAGTGTTTACGAAGCAACATCTGCTTTAGATTAGATCAGCTGCTCCTGTAGAAACACACAGATGAGCAGCGAAGCCTGATCACACACACACACTGACGTGCTTTAGGTGTGTGTCTTCTGCTTGAGGTCTCGGTCGATCTCTGCAGAGATACAGTGTTAGAGAGCCGGAATCTTTCATGTACATTAATGTGCAAATGTGCTCTGGAGACACTCAGGAGAATCAGCGCAGACAGAGACAGATATGCACATTAATGTACATGAAATATTCAGACCAGATAAAAACAGACCAAAACAGACCAGACCAGACCAGACCAGAACAGACCAGACCAGAAAAGAACAGACCCGAAAAGACCAGACCAGACCAGAACAGACAAGAACAGACCAGACCAGAAAAGAACAGACCCGAAAAGACCAGAACAGACAAGAACAGACCAGATCAAAACAGACCAGAACAGACAAGAATAGACCAGACCAGACCAGACCAGACCAGACCAGACCAAAACAAAACAAAACAAAACAAAACAAAACAAAACAAAACAAAACAAAACAAAACAAAACAAAACAAAACAAAACAAAACAAAACAGACCAGACCAGACCAGAACAAAACAGACCAGACCAGACCAGACCAGAACAAAACAAAACAGACCAGACCAGACCAGACCAGACCCGAAAAGACCAGACCAGACCAGACCAGACCAGACAAGAACAGACCAGACCAGACCAGACCAGACCAGACCAGACCAGACCAAAACAGACCAGACCAAAACAGACCAGACCAGACCAGACCAGACCAGACCAGACCAAAACAGACCAGACCAAAACAGACCAGACCAGACCAGACCAGACCAGACCAGACCAGACAAGAACAGACCAGATCAAAACAGACCAGACCCGAAAAGACCAGACCAGACCAGAACAGACCGGAACAGAACGGAACGGAACGGAACGGAACAGAACGGAACAGAACGGAACAGAACGGAATAGAAAAGACTAGACCAGACCAGAACAGAACAGAACAGAATAGAAAAGACTAGAATAGACCAGAATACACCAGACCAAAACAAACCAGACCAGAACAGAACAAGGGCTGCACAATTTGTGGGAAAATTAAAAATTGTAATTTAGAAGTAAAATGTAATTTTTAAAAAAATCTACAGGTTTTCTCTGCTTTTTTGAAGGGCTACACAATTTGGCCAAAAATGATATGATTATATAACAATATGACTATAATATATTAGGAATATAGGATATATATGAAATATAGGAATAATTCTTATTTTGTTAAACATTTTTATAATAACAAATAGTATTATTAATTTATTAGTATTATTATTAAAATATAAAAAAAAAAAAAAAAAAAAAAAAAAAGTATTTAATAATAATAATTATAATTATTAGTATGATTATTATATAAAATGTAAACAAAATAATAAATATTCCTAATTACTATTATTATTATTATTATTATTACTACAACATAAAAATGAAACAAAATAAGAAATATTCATATTGTGATATTTCACTGTAAAAAAAAATTTAAAAAAATAATAAACAACATGCACCGTATATTATTATTATTATTATTATTATTATTATTATTATTATTAATTATAATTAAATTAAACATTAAAGAATTAAAAAAAATCCTACTATAATATTTCAATGTAAAATAAAATTTTAAAGTATTTAATAATTATTTAATAATAATAATAATAATTATAATTATTATTTTTGCTGTTGTTAAATAATATATATATATATAAAAATATATATATTAATAAGAAATATTTAACTGTAAAAATATATATATATATATATATATATTTAATCATCATCATCATCATTTTATTTTACAGTACAACTGTAAAATTACAATAGTAATATTTATAGCCATCTTAGTTTCTTTCTCAAATGTTAAACAATCAAGCTTTTATTTTGGCATAAAACCTTTTAAAGCTACAATATGTACGATTTTTGTAATAAAATATCCAAAAATCACTTGCACAATGTGATATATTTCCTGCAGTTGTGTACTTACAATGTCCCCAAAAGTTCCCAAAGATTATAAATTTCAGAGAAATTCCAATTTTAAATAATGGCTCGTCCCTCTTCAGTGACCCCTGTCAATGACGTTATATCTGCGTTATCCCTGGTTTCCGCTCGTACTGCCATAGTAACCATGGCGACAGACGTGGACAACTGCGTTACGTCTAGCGCCACGCTCACGCTGTTGTTGTTTCGTTCAAACATTATGGACCATGGCAAGCAGACTTTGGGACAAAAGGAGAACTAAAACGAGGATCAATATAATAGCAGCAGCTCATTTGCATTTAAAGGGACACACACGAAACGTGTTTTACTGACCCTCAAAAAGGGACAATTTTAACATGCTGTAAAAAATATCTGTGGAGTATTTTGTGCTAAAACTTCACACACACACTCTGGGGACATCAGAGACTTATTTTACATCTTGTGAAAAGAGCATTATACCACCCCTTTAAAAACTCTCACTTCAGAAGAGCTTCTCAGACGGCCGGCACATGTTGTGCATAGGCTTTATTTATTTAATTAAATCACAGACTTTGGGATTTGATGATCACGGTTTCATCTTGATTAATCGTGCAGCTGAAACCAGATCCAAACAAACCTGACCTCAGATGAACCGCGCGTCTCCAACAGACGTATCGAGCTCGCTTCGTACTGTATGCATTCAACACACAAGACCATAAATATGATAAATCTACAGCAAAACTGCGTAAAAGCATTACGGGACATGCAAACACCATAAAAACACACTCAGAAACTCCACAGTTTGGCTCGTAATAATGTCTCAGTCATGGGTACTTAAAAACACAGCTGGTCCACTTCACCAACCTGAACTTGTCATCCTCAGCTCAATAATTCAAAAAATTCATTTTCCACTGTTAATTAGACATAAACCGTGCAGCGCTGGTGAGGTTTCAGACGCGTGCAGGAGGGAAAAACACACTTTCTTTATGAGTTTTCTGCTCTGGCACCTCCAGTAGCTGCTCACACACACTTTCCAGCTCTCTTTGTTTTTCCTGTAACTCTCTCCCCAGAAAGTTTTTTCATCGGTTTACCATGACACAATGTTCATTAGGTTTTCTACTCAGGCCTCTGTTCTTCACAGACGTTTAAATCCGCGTGACCTTCGCCTCTCTCGATGAGGGTTACGCTCACGACACCGAAGCTCTTCAACCACGCCGGTTCAAAGACTCTGACAATCCCTCGCGGGTCGAGTGTCGTCTCTGGATGGGCAGACGGCAATAAAACAAAACGTGACAAGAAGAGTCTTCAGATGACCTGAAGACAGCTGCATGCTGGGAAGACTGCGAATGCGATAGAGAGAGAGGAGTTCATCCGGTGACAGACAACAGATGCTCAGAGAATGTGAAATAAAACATGTTTTTGTCTGGGGATTGACACAAACAATATCATGATTTGATTTTAAATCACAAACTTGCAATTTGATTTATTTCCAATTTTGATACAATTCGATCTAACATCAATTAATTTGGATATACTATATCAGGTACAGTACATACATACAGCGTTAATCACAATAATCCGTATGATAATTAATCCTTAGCACCAAATTCATGATCGTGATTCTAGCAAAAAGCAATTTATCTGAGACGCAAAAAATCAATCAGAATCAATAGCCAATCAGAAGAGAGTGTGGGCGGAGTTTCTCCCAACTGCACTGCACTCGCAACCCGAATAAATCAAATATCACAGCCAATCAGAAGAGAGTGTGGGCGGAGTCTCTCTGCAGGCTCACTGCACTCAACCAAATCAATCAAAAATCAGCCAATCAGAAGAGCATGTGGGCGGAGTCTCTCTGCAAGAGCACTGCACACAACCAAATCTATCTAAAATCAGCCAATCAGAAGAGCATGTGGGCGGAGTCTCTCAGCAACCGCACTGTACTCGCATCCAAATCAATCAAATATCACAGCCAATCAGAAGAGAGTGTGGGTGGAGTCTCTCTGCAGGCTCACTGCACTCAACCAAATCAATAAAAAAATCTGCCAATCAGAAGAGCGTGTGGGCGGAGTCTCTCTACAGGCTCACTGCACACAACCAAATCTATCTAAAATCAGCCAATCAGAAGAGCATGTGGGCGGAGTCTCTCAGCAACCGCACTGTACTCGCATCCAAATCAATCGAATATCACAGCCAATCAGAAGAGAGTGTAGGCGGAGTCTCTCTACAGGCTCACTGCACTCAACCACATCAATCACAAACCACATCCAATCAGAAGAGCGTGTGGGCGGAGTCTCTCTGCAAGAGCACAGCACACAATCAAATCAATCAAATATCACAGCCAATCAGAAGAGCGTGTGGGCGGAGTCTCTCAGCAAGCGCTCTGCACTCGCAATCAAATGGATAAATACATGATCAAATTCATAAATATAACACTTGTTTGTTCACAGTTTGAATGTTCTTGTATCCTTTAAATTATTTTCAAGATATGAGGTGAATTATTCGTTGTCTTTCATTAAAGCACATAATCAGCACTTGAGATGATCATTTTCATAGTTTGTATGTTGTTTGTATGAGCCTAGAATAACAGCTGTACCTGAACAGGAGGCAGCGCGTAAATGACTGACAGGCCAAAACTGATTGATGAGCATATTTGTTCTCTAGCAGCCGTCATTATTAGACGTATTATGGTTTCTGTGGTGCAGCTGTGTTGGACAGCGAGAGCACAGGGGTTTTCCATGCTGTAAGTTGTCCAGGTATGTGTAATTAAATCCCTTCACTTGTTTTGAAAGCTCTTGGAGTTCCACTCGTTTTCTCATTTGAGGCTTTCAACCGACTCCTGTGAGTGTGTGCTGGACTGACCGGAGCAACTCAGTCTGTAAACGGGTACTTGAAATAAAACACACTCATGAACAGAGACATTACATTGAGTCAATACAAGTACCAGACAAATTTCACAATACTCAATAAATACCAATTGTAAAAAAGCTGCAATTTTTTATAAAAAAATAAAATAAAATCATATTATATATATATATATATATATATATATATATATATACATACACACACACACATATTTTGTATATATATATATATATATATATATATATATAGATAGATATTAATTAATTTACACACACACACATATATACATTCTCTATTATTAATAGAAATATTAGCATTACATTAATTATATATAAAAAATTATATTTAAATTAATATTATAGAATTTATGTATATATATATATACACACACACTGTATATACAAATTAATTTAATGCTAATATTTCTATTAATAAAAAAAATTTATTATATTTAATATCATATTTATAATAATAGTTTATTTTATTTATATAATAAAACATACATATTATAATTTATGTACATGTTGCAGATTTAATTTAATGCTTTAATTATTAAATAATTATAATACAATAAGATAGTAAACTATCTTTTACTACTGTAAACTTACATTCTACAATTGGTATTGACTATTGTAAACTGTTTTTTATTTCTAATCAATATAAGGGAAATATTTTGTTAATATTATCATTTCTTTTACATTTTCACATTTTAATCTTTTGCCTTCTGGTTAATTTTAAACGGCTCTGCTTTGTGTCGACTGGAAAGAACAGCCTCTCTGCAAGCAGAAATGCAGCTTTATCTGAATTATAACATGTCACACAGAAGTACTTCACGTTCATGGTGAAACCTCGCTGTAGCTTTACTGCATATATAAACACAGGGTTTTTTTGGAGGTGAAAGCGTAGATGGACACAGTTCACTTCAGGAAACCAATAAAACCACAAAACCGTGGGACCCCTGGAACCAAAGCCGGCT
The DNA here is from genome assembly GCF_949319135.1 of Squalius cephalus. Lineage (NCBI taxonomy): Eukaryota > Metazoa > Chordata > Actinopteri > Cypriniformes > Leuciscidae > Squalius > Squalius cephalus. The sequence continues at coordinate 1,705,005 of NC_137145.1, forward strand.
GCGAGACCCACTGCGAGCTTATCCTCTCATTTCCTGCAGTCTAAACTCCAGCGCTCAACGACAAATCTCTCATTAATCGAAGCTGATCTTTAAGAAACACCGTGAGGATCAGCGGCGCAGGTGGACGTCGGGAAAACAGCTGTTCACACAAGCCAAGCAGATCCAAAGCCACTTTGAAATAAATGCAGGAGCGAGGGAATTTCTCCCACATTATTACACAGTCTTACTCTATATCCGTCCTCCAAACGCAGATTTTCTTCTCTCTGAGTTCTGGACGCCCCAAAACCACCAGCTCCAATTTGTTTTGCGAGCGCAGGAGGTTTTAGGGCTGACAGAACCGGTTGGAGATGATTTTGCTTGGACGGCGTCGATGTCTGCGAGGAAACGTGAGGTTATAAGAACAGCAGGTTATAACAGTGAGAAGCCAAACCTCACCCAGGCTTCACACTAACACACATCCATCACGGCTCGTACGTGGAGGGAAAAAACACAAAAAGTGCTATTATTAAAGATAACTTCCTGCTTCGGTGCTCGCTGTTATTTTGAAACGCGCAAGTCTTTCGAAAAATGTTTGCATTGGTGGGTAAAATCGCTCAGACCACCCAATAGAGATGATACTCAATATCTATCCACTCAAAGAGGATAAACACCAGCTTTCCTGAAAACTTATTATTATATTAGTATAAGATACAAGAGTCGAATGTCGCTCTGTTGTTCCGTATATCCGAGTGAAACGCTTCTTGATCGAGAACAAATGTGGGCGGGGCTTGATTGTGTCTGTGTGGAATTGATTGGATGGTTGTGGTTTGCTATTGGCTGATCTCATGTGAGTGACAGGTTATAGCCCCGCCCACATCATCAGAGAAGAGAAGAGATCCTGCGAGAGGAAGATATTCTGAGTCAAGATTACCAGGAACATGAATTTAAAACAATAATGGTAAATCATTTAGAATAAACACTACAATATTCCATAAAAATATAAAAACTGACCATTTTGATTTCATAGTGACTTTAAATGAGTGGGCCGCGGCATAAAATCCTGGAAAACTATTCCGAGATTTGTTTCAGACAGCAGATAGTAGGGCTGCACGATAAAATCAATATCGCGATTTGGCTTATTCGACTGTTAAACTGTGCATGCTGCAGACTGTGGTGAAAATGAAGCTTTTAATGTTGTTTATGTGTCTATGTGGTGTTTTTAATCTGCTTTAAGACAAAGCATGTGTAAATTCATAAGTCGACACCATTGCTGAGTATTTCCTCCTTAAAACTGCAGTGAACCAAAGACAGTCTCAAAAACACGCTTTGAAATCGCTGGTGTTTCTGACGTCACAAACTACCTTGTAACCAATCAGATCAACGTGTGATCGTCAGTCTGAATATTCCGATGCAAAGTTCAGTCCACGATCATTTCTTCAGTCTCGTCTCTCTGACGATCCTCTATCCAGCGCTGAGCGACGCAACAACACCAATCCCTTTCTTCCTCGATTCACCTTTTAAATAAACTTTGAGGGACTCTTTGAAATAAACATCTCGGCACACCGTGAGACTGTGAGAGCGTTGAGGTCATCTCTCTGTTTATACCGCTGTCACACTGTCTTCCAGGAAAATAATCAGCAATTACAGTGCCGTTATAAATATCTGTGGGGCTTCAAACCCTCCTCGCCAGAGAGATGAAACAATACAGAGCCCTTAAAGAGACAGTGCACCACAAATCACATCATTCATCTGCATTTCTGAACCCATGACGTTCTTCTGTGGAACACGAGAGCAGTCTGAGAGAAAAACACAGACGCTTTCCAAATGTGATCAAGATCCAGACAGACAAAAAAACAACATAACAGTAGTTCATTTGACTTGATAAAATCATATTGTGCTTTGTGTGATAAGATGTGTGTAAATCCTTTACCTTAAATACAGCATTAAATAAAAAGTTAAAAACAATACATAAATTATAAATAATAATAAAATGAATAGTTATAATAATAATAATAAAAATAATAAAGCACTAAAAAATGTAAGTGCATTAATCATAATACTAGTAATATTATAAGTATTGTTGTTGTTATTTAATAAAATAATAAAATTTAATTAAATGGCTAAATAATTAAATTAAATCAAATCAAAAATCTAGATAAATAAAATATTATTATTATCAATAAAGCAAAAAGGAATAAATACTATTAATAATAATAATGCACTAAAAATATAAATCAACTGCACTAATCAACTAAAAAAAAAATAATGATAAAAATAATTATTATCATTATAATTAAATAAAATAAATAATAAAGTACAAAAAATCTAGATAAACTCTAGATCAAATGCACTAATCATAATACTAGTAATAACAATAATAATAATAATAGATTTACAGAAGTCCATGCGACTGGTTTAAATGCTCAAACCGGTTAGAAACAGTAAACGAGTAAACGACGAGAGATTTTTGATTTTTGAGAGAACGACTCCTTTAAGATAAAAGATAAGCTGTGATGGTGCCAAACACATCATGCAGTCGTGAGTCGTGACGAGGGGACACTGTGTTTTATTTGGCCGTCGCCTTCAGCCAGTTCTGATACTGAAATGGATTCATTTGTATATTTATTCAGCTGTTCGTGAACAGCAGCCAAGATGCACAAATTAAAGTCAGAATCCGAAAGCGAAATCTCGGACAGCAACTTCTGCTCCAGTCACAGTAAATCCTCACTCGAGGAAACTCAACACGCGATATGGAGAAAGCCGGCGCTGGACAAGTCTTGCCCGCCGAGTTGGAGGTGATTTGTTTTGGCGAGTTTCCTAATCCCAACAATATGTGCTGAAACCTGCCAGGCATTCCTCGCCGCTCAACCTGTGCGCAACGCCAACCTGCGCCATGTGTCACTTGGCTATTAATATGTCGTTTGATTGAGGAGAACCTTCCCAGCTGCACATTTTCCATCCCAGACTCCAAAACAAGCACTCCAGCGGCTCAATGAGACTCATTGTGGACCGAGTCAAAACAAGTGTCCCGTTTGAGCAAACGCAGAACGACAGATTCACCTGTCCGACAGAGAACTCTCCAAACTCGACCTAAACAATAGCAAATGTGTAGTTGCGCCTATATTCTGTGAATCAGTTCAAATGATTTTGATTGAAAAAAGGATTTTTCATGTATTAAAATGTTTTATTAAAAACATATTTAAGTAAATTTTGCTGGTTCTCATTATACTGTTGCACATAAGTGAAAATAATTGAATATTATTCCTATTCACATCCAATTAGTGATTTAGTGATTTTTTTTACAGGTTTAATTATAAAAAAAAAAAGTAAATAATAGTGTATATATTATTTTATTGATTAAATAATTAAAATATTTATATAGAAATATTTTAATGATTCATTTATTAATTATTATATTCATATATATTCATATAAATAATATAAATATATTAAATAATATTTAAATAATATATAAATAAATATTTATATTTAAATACATTTATAATTATAGTTGAGATAAATATTTAAAATATTTCAAAAAATACTTAAAATATTCAAATTATTAATGCAAATATTTTCATTATATATATATATATAATATATATATATAAACAATGTTTTCATATAATACAGTAGGTCTCTCTCTCTCTCTCTCTCTCTCTCTCTCTCTCTATATATATATATATATATATATATATATATTTCTATGAACACCACAGACCTACTTCTGTCTACAAAATATTTAAAACAAATATCATCTAAAACATTCCAAAGTTCAAAAATATAAACAGAGAAAAACCTCCTGTCAAAACAGTCTCTTTGCAGTCAAACTGAACAGTTTCTAAGACAGAATCGTCTGAGTTCCAGGAAACGTCGCACAGCCGGTGTGTAATCACGGCTCAGAGTCTCTCTCGTGTCCAGCTGATCTAATCTACATTATGCAAATCTGCAAAGGTGGCGTCCTGATCACATGCAAACCTCAGATGTCATTTGATAAAGGTTACGAAGCTTCTCATGTCCATTCAGACTCGCAGCAGATGTGAAACGCATTTCAATCTTTCATCTAAAACAGGTTGAAAAGACGAATGAAGTGCGCATGAAAGAATCAAATATCATCTGTGTTTTCTTTTTTCCCTCACAGTGGGAATGTCACTCCCTGTCGAAACCGCTTAGAGGAAGTGAACAGGCTTGTGTTACAAACTCATCCAGAGTAGAGCTCTGAAACGCCTCGGGCTACGTCTACATTCATCCAGATACATTTGAAAACACCGTTTTCGTTTAAAAGCGCTCTCCGTCCACACTGGTGTTTTCAGGCGTTTCAGTGTGGATGAGAATCTTTAGGAAAACGCCTGAAAACACTAAATTCCCCTTTACAGCGCATGCGTAAACCCTCACACACGCTCACTGAGATGATACAGGCGGAAAATTAGATAAAGTTATCGCTCAATTCTTCTGTCAGGATTATTTTATTTCTCAGCATTCACTGATCGTCCAGGTCGCTCTCACTCATCATTATATGTCTGGTGTAAAACGCAACCGCTCTCATGTTTTACCGCAGGACAGCAGATGTGAGTAAATTCTGTCATATCTGCAGGACTGTGATATGAAGAGTGTGTGAAGTAACATATTTTAGCAACTGTGTGAAAGTGAATCGCACATAACAGACACAATACCGGTATAAACATTAAAGGGATACTTCAGGATTTAGCATTAAGCTTTATATTAGTAGAAAACCTGTAGTAATTTCGAATGACCATGCTTTCAACCCTCATATCCCCCTGAGATGAGAGATTTATGTATTTTTTGTCTGAAAAAAATCCTCCGATGACGCAAAAATCGTCATTTTGCGTCATCGGAGGATTTTTTGGCCAGAGGTTAAAGACTACAGCCAGTAGGAGGCGCTGTCCCGCATGTTTTCAACCCGTCCATAGGAGGATCTCACTCACAGAATGTACACAGTGTCAGCCGTCTTTCTTTGGAAGCTAAGCTAGCAGGCTCTTGTTCTGTGGAGAAAGCTGAGTAGTAGGGGTTACCATCCTCTTTTTCCCGGATATGTCCGGCCGTCGAGATCGTCCAAAATGTCCGGGATTCAGCTTTTGCTTTCTGCAGTCGCCATTCATTGTTTACATGCACACCTTTTGTTTCAATCTAACTGAATTCATTCCGATTGGTGAATCTGAATGTAGTTTATATGAACGTTAAACAAGTGATCGGTTGATGTGCGTTTTAACATTGCTAAGAAAATTCCCGCCCCTCCGTGAGAGATACGAGACGTCTCAGTAATCACGCCACCGGCCTCGCGCCGTTCTCCTGCGGCCCTCAGCCTCGTCCTGCTCGCCACAGTAAACATGATGAGTGGCGACTGTAGAACGCAAAAGCCGAATCCCAGACATTTTGGGCGATCTCGAAAATCCCGGGCAAACTCATCACGGAGACTCACTAGTAGCTTAGTCTTGTTGTTTTCAACTGCGCTCTCTTACTGGTAGGCGTGGCTTGGGAGTGGCCTCCTAGGGCAGCGAAGCAAGTGCATTCTGGGAGTTGTTGTCTTTCATCCACATAAGCCAAAAATACATTTTCTGGCTTTTCTCAGTCTAGAAAGCTCCAAATTCAAAAATAATTTCACATTTCTTCTACATAAATGACCTATTTTAAATACACATTCATCTTTCCAGAGGTGAAGTATCCCTTTAATATCTATTGGTGCAACATGGGTCACATGACTAAACTTGCGTCATTGTTTTTAAATACCTCCGTTTCTCAGTCCACACTACAACACGGACACAGCGTTTTCACATTTATCCACTTTGGAGAGCGTTTTCAAAAAGCTTCCTTTTCATTAATAAAAACGCCGTCTCAGTGTGAGCGGAAGGACAAAACCGAGAGAAAAAGATGCGTTTTCAAACGAAACCGTATTAGTGTGGACAAGGCCTCAAACCCGGTCTAAAGGCCACAGCTGATACACAAAGAAGCGCAGTGAAACACACTCGTGTTTTTAAAGTGGAAAAAGGCGATCGCCTGAAGCCAGAAGGAAAGCAGAGGAACGGAGAGCTTTGGCAGAGCGTTTCCTCACACAGCTTCAGTAAACAGATCCGGCCCTTTAAACGCTCACATTAACGCTTCATTGAAAGCTCTTCACACAGCAGTCGCTCCACATGCAACAGGACAGAAGACACACACACACATCTGGAGACACACCTGTCCTTACATGAGGACAGAAACACACAAGAATGTTACACTACTTACACTCAGTCACTCTCGCTCACTCACTCACTCACTCACTCACTCACTCACTCACTCACTCACTCACTCACTCACTCACTCACTCACTCACTCACTCACTCACTGTCACACTCACTCACTCACTCACTCACTGTCACACTCACTCACTCACTCACTCACTCACTCACTCACTCACTCACTCACTCACTCACTCACTCACTCACTCACTCACTCATTCACTCGCTCACTCTCACTCTCTCACTCATTCACTCGCTCACTCACTCTCACTCACTCTCTCGCTCACTCTCACTTACTCACTCTCACTCACTCACTCTCACTCACTGTCACTCTCTCTCACTCACTCACTCACTCACTGTCACACTCACTCACTCACTCAGTCACTCACTCACTGTCACTCTCTCTCGCTCACTCACTCACTCACTCACTGTCACTCTCTCTCACTCACTCACTCACTCACTGTCACACTCACTCACTGTCACTCTCTCTCGCTCAATCACTCACTCACTCACTCACTCACTCACTCACTCACTCACTCACTCACTCACTCACTCACTCACTCACTCACTCACTCACTCACTCACTCACTCTCACTCACTCACTCACTCTCACTCACTCACACTCACACTCTCACTCACTCACACTCTCTCTCACTCACTCTCACTCACTCTCACTCACTCACTCTCACTCACTCTCACTCTCACTCACTCACTCACTCTCACTCACTCTCACACTCATTATTATTATTATAAAAACTATTATTATTATATTATTATTATTATTTTTATTATATTTTTAAATACACACACACACTCACTCACTCACACACACAGTTGCACACAGTCGCAACACAGTCGCACGCACACACATAATTGCACACACACACACACACACACACAGCTGTCTTTCATTTCCCGCCATCCAGTCGCAGATGGAGATACAGTGTGAACTTTAACACAGGGATTCTTGGCATTCCTTCAGGTTGTGTGTGTGTGTGTGTGTGTGTGTGTTACTCCAGCAGATGCTCAGAAACAGAGAGAGAGTACCTGTTCCCTCACACACACACACACTCAATGAGAAACATCCTCTCTCGTCAGATAAGGTCCTGTAGTGGCTCGCTCGTGCTTAATAACTCATGACAAATAAAATCAAGAGCAGAAAACATCGTCAGGAAACACGAGATCACACCGTACGTGAAGCAGGACGTCACGTCTTCAACTCTTCAATAATACAACTTTTCACTCGATTGAGGCAGGTCCGTTCACTAAAAGTTATTATGAGTCTTTTCTTGATTGATTCGTTAAAAGAACTGTTCACACGAATCATGTTTGACAGTCGGTCTGATCATGTAAAGAGAACAAAACACCGGAAAGCTATTTATTATTAATTTGCATCGCTCAAAATCTTTCTCTCTCAAACGATTCCGACTGCAAACTCACAACTCGAGTAAAATATCATTTCTTTCGCTGTGTTGCGATAGACACAGGACCAGAGGTGTGCAGAGTTCCTGAACACTAGAGTAAAGGTACAGATACCTTACAGCGAAAATGACTCCATTACAAGTTACAAGCCACCAATTCCAGTCTTCGAGTATCTGATTATTACAGTACTTCAGTATTTTACTCACACTGAACATGGCTCAAAGATGCACTAGTCCTCGACACCTAAGAGACATGCCAGTGAAAATAAGAAACAACTGATTTGTAAGATGAGAAATCATGTTTATTTTCTAAAATAACACCTAAATATTGCAACAAATAAAGGTAGACACAACAGCCTCTTAAACGTCTATAAACTCAAATCTCAGTTAAGTCTCAGAGTCGACTTCATAAACATGTAATTAGTTAAACAATTAACGTCAGCCAGAGATGAAGCACTTTAAAAGATGAAACCCGGAACGACCCTTCGATCGCACTCGCAGAGCAACATTATTTTGCATTGGCGTCTGATATAAAACAGAGCATCCGTGTGAGTCAACAGCATTAAATATTATCCAGATCCTATAATGTTCCCTCCTCCTATGGGCCATAATTTACACTTCTGGAGCATTTGATTTACTTTCTCTCTAAAGTACACTTATAAAATAAGGTTTTATGTTAGTTTATCATGCTCCACCACAACTAAACTAAACAGGCTGTTCTTGGTACTGTACCTTTAAGAGTTCTTCAAGAGCTTTAAGATATGCAAATGCCCTCTGACATGATTGGCCAACATTTGCGCATCAACACCGTTGTTCATTTGGGAATGATTAATGAGACAACCACTGGCTCATTAGCATATGCCCCGCCCACATTTACATAAACATTAATTGATATGTAAAAGGAGGCGGTTATATGTTAATGAGCTCATGGTTTTGATGTCATAATCAGTAGGATTTCACTTCCTTAAATGGACTGGAGAAGTTCGGAGCTCAACATGTAATTAGCTAAACCTTTTTATTTTGACTGATTCATTAAAAGATCTTGCTCATATGAATCACTTGTTGGTGAATCGGTCTGATCATGTAGTGAGAACAACATGAGCTCATGGTTTTGATGTCATAATCACAATGATTTCGTTTCCATATATGGACTGGAGAAGTTTTGAGCTCTTAAAGCTACAGTACGTTTATTCTACTTGTTTGAAAGATCCTGAAAAATCATTTTACTTATGAAATAACCCCGTTTAAACTACAATGATCGCCGTTAGGTCATGGAAAAGCAAACCTAAACCCAAAGCAAACATGCAAATCCACTCCAGTCTAAATAATTAGTCATATATGAAGACATGATTTGGAGTGCTTTAGCTTTGATCTGGATCTGGCAGGGAAGGGTGTGTGTGTGTGTGTGTGTGTGTGTGTGTGTGTGTGTGTGTGTGTGTACACTGGCCTGATGTAAATGGATCGATATCAAGATCAATAGGTCCCCGTCTCTCTGGACACAGATCTGGTTTATTCACCAGACCAGTTCAGTCCACACGCATCTGAATAAATCTTTGACATAAATACAGACGCACACATTACAAAAAAGTGAACATGAGAACAGGATTTTAAAAAACTGTATTAACAACCATTTTTATTTAATTTAATTTAATAAAATGTTTAATTATTCACAAAATGTGAATGTTAACAACATTTAAATACTTTATTTTTGTGAGTGCAACGACAAAATTATGGGTTCAATTCCCAGCAAAAATCATATGAATTAACTGCTTTTTAAAAAAATTAATTTCTTTAAATTAAAAACATTGTCAAATGCATATAATGTAAATACCCTCAAAGGGCAGTTGAGAAACATTAAAACTAAATACATTTAAAAAGTAATTAATTTCGAGTCTGACTTTAACCATGAATTCTGCCATGCTAAAAATCACAATCATATAGATTTCATACGCATATTCCACAACAATGGCATTTCCATGACCATAAATGAGAAATAGTCACAATTTCAAAAAAAAAATCCTAGGTTAACTAGTATTTCCAACAACTCAAAAATGTGTTGTCATACATAATATAAGGGTTAAAACCTGACAAAATGTTGTTGTTGTTTTTTTTGTTTTTTTTTAAAGCTACACTGTGTAACTTTTTTAGTTGATTCTTAGCAAAAAACACTTAGTTCTTTCAAAAATATATGTGCTCATTAATGTATATTTACTTCTTTCAAGTAATAAAGTATTCTCTTAAGTTTATAATCTGCCATTGAAAGTACATACGGGTGAGGGGTTCGAATGCCGGTCGCCATGTTGCCCCTCCATCTTGAAACTACATTAGCCAAAGAGGGACATGCCTGTAAATTCAAGCTTCGCCTTTTGCGTTTTTCACTCAGTGACACCGTGACGAATGCGAGGGGGAGATTACTCGCAAGCTCGCGAGTGCCGGCAGATTTGAAAGATAGTGTGGTGTGTGTGTGTGTGTGTGCGTGCTCACATTTGAAAGAGAGAATTAAAATGTCAACGCAACAGACAAATCAGCAAGACCATAGTCAATATTGGAGTAACTTTTCCCAGATGGAAAGAGCTCATGAGGAGAAAAGATTTTAAAACGGACGCCGAGGTTGCCTGCTTTCTTCTCGACAGGTAATTCAGCCTGTTGTAATTCATTTGTGTAAATTCGAAGTTTTATAGTTGCTTGTCTAACCATAGCATGGTTGTGCATAACGCCAGAACGACCTCTAGTATAACTTCATCCTCGCGTCAATGGTGAAAAAGTATTGTTTACCTTGTAACATAAATCTGTGCTGCGACGGATCACAGGTGATGAATAGTTTTAAAGGCGCAATTTTTTAAGCTATATAAAAAAGGACACTGTAAATTTTAGTTATTTTTAATTGCTTTTACTTTGTACACATTGTAACGTTAGCCTAATCTGATTATGCTGGGATAGCCGATTCCAAGGGTGACGTTTACCTCCTGACATCTGTCCTGTAGTTTTATTCATTTTAGACGTATTGTTTATTATTGTCATGGACGAAGTCGATAACTGGAAGCCATGTTAATCTTGGAATAATACGGCCACCGTAGGAGTTAAAACGCCCTCGGAATTGAGAGGAACAGAAACTAATATTCACTGGGTAGTCATATACAATTTCACCGCTAGATGGGGGTAAAAATCACACAGTGTAGCTTTAAAGGAACATACAAATGATGAAATATTTCAGATTCCGCTCTATTTTACAGACAGATTTTCTTGCTTTCACTGAAGCTCTTTCAGCTCAAATCACACTGGAGAACATGATCATCAAACAACAACAAAAAACACTAGATTAAATGTGAAAAAAATGCAAAAAATAAGCATTTTTTATCAGCAGCTTCAGAGTTTCGGCTGTTCATGCCCACTGACCTCACAACCAGGTCTTGAAAGGTTTGTGTCCCTCCAGACATGATTCATTTCCCAAAAACACAATGAACACATTAAGACCCCAACAATTAGATTTTCTCACCCTGCATTGAGAGCTTCCCCAGTCCGTATATATGATGCAAAGATGTCCTGCCTCATCCGATCCTCTCCCAGAAATCACATTACGCTTCCCAGAGCGGGAGAAATTAGATTTGATCCGCACTCCTCCGTCCACGCACTTCCTTCACTCCCACTCTCCGGATCATCTCTCCGGGACCCGAAGACTCACCGGCCGGCAGCTTGAAGCAATTCTCCTCCTCTTTTCTCTTCATCCGACAGCGTTGCACAGATTGAATGTCCTCGCTCTCATCTACAGCGGTTTAATTGCTCTGAGCTTTACTGAAAGTGGATCAAGATGACCATGATTCTGACAGCAGAGCTGAGGATCCACTTACACTCTCAGTGCATCGCTCTTATAAACCTGTGCAAGACATCCACCTTACACTCGAAAAAATCATGAGTTCTTTTTTATACACAAATCTTGGGTTGAGCCTTTTGGGTACATTTTTTGGGTTATTTTTTCAGTGTTTGGGTAGTTTTTGTGTTACCCAGATCCTGGGTCAGACGTAACAACCCAGTGTTTGGGTAGTTTTTGTGTTACCCAGATCCTGGGTCAGACTAACAACCCAGTGTTTGGGTAGTTTTTGTGTTACCCAGATCCTGGGTCAGACGTAACAACCCAGTGTTTGGGTAGTTTTTGTGTTACCCAGATCCTGGGTCAGACGTAACAACCCAGTGTTTGGGTAGTTTTTGTGTTACCCAGTTTCTGGGTCAGACGTAACAACCCTGTGTTTGGGTAGTTTTTGTGTTACCCAGATCCTGGGTCAGACGTAACAACCCAGTGTTTGGGTAGATTTTGTGTTACCCAGATCCTGGGTCAGACGTAACAACCCAGTGTTTGGGTAGTTTTTGTGTTACCCAGATCCTGGGTCAGACGTAACAACCCAGTGTTTGGGTAGTTTTTGTGTAACCCAGATCCTGGGTCAGACGTAACAACCCAGTGTTTGGGTAGTTTTTGTGTTACCCAGATCCTGGGTCAGACGTAACAACCCAGTGTTTGGGTAGTTTTTGTGTTACCCAGATCCTGGGTCAGACGTAACAACCCAGTGTTTGGGTAGTTTTTGTGTAACCCAGATCCTGGGTCAGACGTAACAACCCAGTGTTTGGGTAGTTTTTGTGTTACCCAGATCCTGGGTCAGACTAACAACCCAGTGTTTGGGTAGTTTTTGTGTTACCCAGATCCTGGGTCAGACGTAACAACCCTGTGTTTGGTTAGTTTTTGTGTTACCCAGATCCTGGGTCAGATGGAACAACCCAGTGTTTGGGTAGTTTTTGTGTTACCCAGATCCTGGGTCAGACGTAACAACCCAGTGTTTGGTTAGTTTTTGTGTTACCCAGATCCTGGGTCAGACGTAACAACCCAGTGTTTGGGTAGTTTTTGTGTTACCCAGATCCTGGATCAGACGTAACAACCCAGTGTTTGGGTAGTTTTTGTGTAACCCAGATCCTGGGTCAGACGTGACAACCCAGTGTTGGGTTAGTTTTTGTGTTACCCAGATCCTGGGTCAGACGTAACAACCCAGTGTTTGGGTAGATTTTGTGTTACCCAGATCCTGGGTCAGACGTAACAACCCAGTGTTTGGGTAGATTTTGTATTACCCAGATCCTGGGTCAGACGTAACAACCCAGTGTTTGGGTAGATTTTGTGTTACCCAGATCCTGGGTCAGACGTAACAACCCAGTGTTTGGGTAGTTTTTCTGTAACCCAGATCCTGGGTCAGACGTAACAACCCAGCGTTTGGGTAGTTTTTGTGTTACTCAGATCCTGGGTCAGACATAACAACCCAGTGTTTGTGTAGTTTGTGTTACCCAGATTCTGGGTCAGACGTAAGAGCCCAGGGGTTGAGTTATTTATCGTGGGCTTGTTGCGACCTCTTCAGGAGAGAGCAGTGCAGCTCCGTCAAATTGGTGAGTATCTTCGGTAAAATACAGGTTTGTGTAAATTTTTGTGTCTATAAATACGTTATTGTTCTGTATATCGTATTTTTATATATATAAAAATTACTTTTGGAACCATTTTATTCAACTGACTTCAACTTCATGAACAGCTAATCTGCGTTGAGAGAGTCTGTTTGGAGCATGCATATGATCTGAAGGATTCCTGCACTGCTGTCATTCATAAATAAAAGCTAGATGTTCTGACAAAGCACTTGCATTACAGTAAAAGCAACGCCAGAAAAACACTTGAAGTAAGCCGTCTCATGTTTCAGTGATTAGATTCACTATGACGGGTCATCAGAACTTCTGCTAGCCGCTGGTTCCATGAGTGTTGCAGAAAATAAGCAGTAATAAGTAATTGTAATAAGTAATAAGTAATAAGCAATAAGCGGTAACTAGCGAGAGCAGCTTCTCTGTTCTTCAACTCGCTGACGGATAGACAGGTGCTGTCACAACAGACCCAGCGTGTTTCAGAGCTTTTGTTTCTGGATGTGACCAGGAGGGAACGTGTGTGTGTGTGTGTGTTTTCAGCACAGAGCAGTGGATGATGGATGTAAGGAGTGAATCTCTCACGTCACAAGTCACACAGACTTGGACTCAACTGTGAAACCAGAAACCAGAGTGTGTGTGTGTGTGCGTGCGTGCGTGTGTGTGTGTGTGAGAGAGAGAGATGGAAAAGCCATCGTGAGCCCTGATCGCTCGCTTCTGTTGTTTCTGCACTTCCTGCTCATGTCAAATATATAAAGTTTTCCGTTTGGGTTCGGAAACAAGAACCAGTTCATATCGAGAACTACAGTTACGATATAAGAATAATGATTTCGCTTGTGATAAAAAAATTAAGCAACATCGTGGATACTATAATCTGCTTTTTATTGGCTCGTTAAACTCGCATCTCTCCACTGATGTTTTAATATAGCATCTGATTCAGTAGCAACTAAACAAACTTTGATTTCATATGAAATATTTTATATTTTATAAAAATGAAAAATATTTAATATTTATACAAAATTATAATATAAAAAATTATAATATATAAAAATATAATATATAAAATATTTAATATGAAATATTTCATAATATTTATTAAAAAAATCAAATATTTATAAAAATTATAATATGATTTTTATAAATATTTGATTTTTTTATATTTTATATAAATTTATATATATATGAAAAATATAAAATATTTATAAAAATCATATAAATATAAATATATTAAATTATAATATGACATATTTAATCTTTTTTTTTTATTAAAAAAATTAATTATTTGAATTTGCTTGGCCACAATTATTGTTTCTCTGACCAAAAACACTAATTTATTGCTGAAACTTAAGGTTGAAAAAAGATTTTTTTAAATCTATATTGCCCAGACCCTACTCAGAACTGGTTACTTTTAATTAAAAACGAACAAGCATTAATATTTTTCTGATGATTAAAACATGCTGTTCTGTTCACACTAAAAATAATCTGTAAAATAATGAAAAGGTGAATCCTGCAGTGCAAAAATACAGCATGTTTTATGTGAGTTTACAGTCTGAAGTGAGTAAAAGACTGGACAGTGCTAATGAACAGAAAACATCTATCATGATGTCCTCGCTGAACACTGAGTTCTCACTCAGTCTGGAATCGTGAACTATAAGAATCGTTCATGGAGTCATTGAGGAATCAGAAGTGTTCAGACTCACGGCTCCAGTCTTCTCTCTGAATCCCGGAACCCAGCACCCATAATGCATCTGTGCTCTGATTTAATGGATTCAACACTCTGAGTGATTCACACACACTCTTACCGGCAGCTTTTAGAGTGTCTCCCGAAACACTTCACGAAGAGCTGACGCTCAACAAACACCACGGATGGATGATGGAGGGCTTTGAATTGCTTCCCTGTGTCCGGGTCGCTCCGGTGGGAAATCAGAGACGGAGAGGCCGTTAATCTCCCGCGTCGCGTGTCAAAAGCCAGACGCATTTAGTTTTCAGCGTGTGACACTTTGAAGAGATAATAACTCAAATCATCTGTGCTGCTTTTCATCCTCAGAGCTTCAGAGACATCAGAGATGAGAGTTTGATTCCTTTCACATGCGATGGGAAACCGGAACGTTGTTATAAAGAAGAGTGTTTACATGATTATTAAAATTTCTCCACTTCTGAAAACTTCTTTCATGCTGATGAAATAAGGCCAGGTGGGCATAGAGTGGCCATTTCCATAACACCCAAAAGGAGGACACTTTGCGGCATTTAGTGAGGCAAGAATAATTGCATAGGACTCTGGTGTACTCGCAACTACAATACAATTTTGACCACTGAGATGAACCTGTCATGCAAAGTGCACAGTGCCTGAAAACATAACTTCTGGAAAGAAAAGAAATATATAAATAAACAAATAATGAATGCGAAAAATAAATAAATACACATTTCAGTTCTTAACAAAGAAGTTCCCCCTCTGCAGCAGCGCAGGCGACACCAGCTCCTCTAGGGTCATCATGGACAAACTCGTCCAAACTTTGTCCATTCCGGATTAAATGAGGTCTGACGTTTCGCATGTTAACGTTATGACATGACGTACCCAGCACGTGGACTCCACGACGTGGAGGCTTGTTTACGTTTTTAACCAATGATATATCAGATATTTATTTGACAGCGCTTTCAGCCAATCATTTGTTTGTCCAGAGATCTTACGGCATTAGACGCTACGCTGCTGCTGCGTCCCAATAAAGATTCTAGAGCGGGGTTTTTTAGGCCGATTCAGCGCAACTCCAAAAAGGAGGACAAATGAGTGTCCGGCTTGAGGGTGCCGGACAAGGGGCTTAAAATCCGGACTGTCCGGCCAAAATCCGGACGTATGGCCACCCTAGGTGGGCGGGGCTAAATATTATCAATCATTCCGATGCCAACCAATAATGTGAACCTAAATGGACAGAAGATCACAGGGATTAAAAGGTGTACTCCTTTTACTGCAGACAATAACAAACCACCTTAGCAACACCCTGGCAACCACACACACAGCACTGTTGCAACAGCCAAGCAACATCCAGGCAACCACACACACAACACTGTTGCAATAGCCTAGCAACACCCTGGCAACCACACACACAACACTATTGCAACAAGCCTAGCACCACCCTGGTAACCACACACACACGCACACACACACACACACACACACACACACACACACACACACACACACACACACACACACACACACACACAACACTGTTCCAATAGCCTAGCAACATCCTGGTAACCACACACACAGAGCACTGTTGCAACAGCCTAGCAAAACCCTGGCAACCACACACACACACACACACACACACACACACACACACACACACAACACTGTTGCAATAACCTGGCAACATCCTGGCAACATCCTGGCAACCACAAACAGCACTGTTGCAATAGCCTAGCAACATCCTGGTAACAACACACACAGCACTGTTGCAACAGCCTAGCAACACCCTGGCAACCAAACACACAACACTGTTGCAACAAGCCTAGCACCATCCTGGCAACCACACACACACACACACAACACTGTTGCAATAGCCTAGCAACATCCTGGTAACAACACACACAGCACTGTTGCAACAGCCTAGCAACACCCTGGCAACCACACACACAACACTGTTGCAACAAGCCTAGCACCACCCTGGCAACCACACACACACACACACACACACACACACACACACACACACAACACTGTTGCAATAGCCTAGCAACATCCTGGCAACCACACACACACACACACACACACACACACACAACACAACATCCTGGCAACCACACACACAGCACTGTTGCAACAGCCTAGCAACACCCTGGTAACCACACACACAACACTGTTGCAACAAGCCTAGCACCATCCTGGCAACCACACACACACACACAACACTGTTGCAATAGCCTAGCAACACCCTGGCAACCACAAAGCAACATCCTAGAATCAATGTAGTGGGTTCTGCACAAATAAAACTCATATCTTCAGACTTCTGCACGGCTCTTTTCTCCAGCGGCCCCTTCAACAACACTGCCACCTCTGTGCTCATTAATGCTTACCCACAATCCTCTGCTCTCATTGGCCACGCTCACTTCCTGCAATTATGAAGGCGGAAGGCGGAGGTCAAAGGTCAACTAATGCAGCTCAGACTGCAGACAGAAGCGCAGCTGCAGAGCGACAGCAAACTCTTTTAGCACACGAATACACTATTCTATATGGTAACTGAAAACACACACATATATACATAGCCTATATATATATATATATATATATATAGATATAAGATATATTGGGGCAAAATATATCTTACACACACAAATTATAATAAAACAGGCCCATAAGATTTACTGTAATGCTGTGGAAATTAATATATAATTAATATAATAAAAATTATAATAAAATAAGCTCATAAGATTTACTGTAATGCTGTGAAAATTATTATGATTGATATGAGATATGATATGAGACATGATATGTCATATCATATGATACAATAAAAGATTTTTAATAACCTTTATTTTCTTTGCCTATCTTTATATATATTTATAAAAAACACCATAGCAACACCCTGGCAACCACCAAGGACAATGTGTTATTGCAGTTGAGAAAATTCCATTGAAAAATTGTCTTATGTATGAAATAACCATGAGTAACGCCTATTTTTGAACTATTAGAGCACTTTCTGCTCCGTATACTCACATCACTCCGGTTCCCTGATGTCGTAGCAATCAGGCCTCAAGATTCACATCAAAACTCGGCGCGGCGCCTCTGAATATGAAATAAACTCATTATTCGGACTCTAAACTCTGACCTCTGCAGCTCCAGGCTTGAAGTTTACCTCAGTGAAAGAATCTCACACGCCTCCGTTCTCCAGGAACATCAGAAGCTTGTTAAATTCTCCCAGAAGCCCCTGGGGTATGCAGATTCAGAGCGGGGGACACGCACAACAGATCCTTTTACGCGCCGCTCACACAAAGACACAGTGTTCGGCGTGTCAGCGCACAATAACCCAAACGTTGAGAATCAAAGCTGAAGGTGACGGTGTGTTTAATGAGACGAGAAACTCCAGAACACCTTAAACCACAGGAACAAACACACGTCACACACTCACGGCCAGTCAAGACACACTGAAGCTGATCATACGAAACACTTTTCATTCTGAGAGACCCATTAGTATATTAGTAATGGACTGGATGGTCAGACAAAATCATCAGACAACAATATTCATTTTGAGATCAATAACTGCACCTGCTCCACTGTTCTCCAAACTTTCCAACAGCATTCGCAATAAACAATGCCCATTTTATTTGCCTAAATATTTATTTAGTGCTTTTGAGTATTTAGAATCTGTTGAGTATTTTAAATATGTATTATAATAATATCTACTGTGTATTTTGTTAATATATATAAATATTTACTATGAATATTGCTATAAAAAAAATACATACATATATATATATATATATATATATATATATATATATAGGCTACTGCAGTGCACATTCTGTGGACAATATTTCTGTATAATTATTATAAATAATAATAATAATAATAATAATAATAATAACCATCATGTATGATTCTTCATTATTTTAATATAATAATATATGAAAAATAATTAATAATTGCACATGATCATTACTATTAATAATAAAAATCATGTATAATTATTAATTATTTTAATATAATAATCATTATTATTTATAGTAATTTTGATATACAAATAACAATTGTTTTGCCAAATTATGCAGCCCTACAAACAACTTTTTGTAACTTTTTTTTTTAATTGCAATTTTTTAATCTGAAAATTTGCATTAACATTTTTTCCCGCTAAATTGTCGATAAATACCAGTGTTATATTTTCCACTCTGCTCTCTTGATACTGGACTCAGCCATCAAACCCAACCCAGTACTGATCAAACACCAGAGCTAAAGTGAATCTGCGTTCAGCGATGTGACGTAACGTCTGCGGCCCGATGAAGATGCGCGGCGAACAGCGTTATGGCACGTTTTTCACACCGTATTTTGCGGCAGTGAAATATAAGCAGTAAAACAGCACCGGCCCACTGGGTTTAATTCAAACAAGCCTCGGGCCGCCAAAGCCAGACCACACAGACAAAACCAGCACTTTCCCACACGCAGGCTTTTAGAAATCCCACCCAAAACACACATCAGGCCCTGTAATGGCTTTCTCTCATTACGCCGCAGTATAAATGACTCCTGTAGCCGCTGACACTCAATAACGCTGACACACTCCCAAAGAACACACTCATCCGACACACGATACTCACGATATCACAACACACTCCCGACCCGCTACGACTGAAGAGATCCGATCCGATGGACAAATCTGTTGGCTTCACTTCATCATCTGCTACACTGATGTCATTTTACAGCTCTCAAACAGGTATTATAGATCTCTGTTTATTAGTGTAAAACAGAATAAAAGTATACTGCATATATTCAGTAGGGAAACTAGTACTTTATTCCCAACACAAGCCCTGTGCTTTATCTGAGGGCTCGCTCATGGGAAAATCAGCCTCCAAAATCACACAGCGCTCATTAACGTTCAGATGACGCGTGTAAAACGAGTATAAACTTTCCTTTAAAGCTGAAGTGTGTCTTTATTCAATGGTAAAATACTTTCTCACATCCCTTCAATGCTTGACTTGAGACTCGACCAATGATGTGAGTTTGGGGGCGGGTCTATCTGCGTGAATGACCAATGGCAGACGAGGGGGCGTGTTTAGGGAAACTGTTTGAAAACAGTCATTCTTCCAATTCAATTTGATGACACAAATGGAGCAGAAATTACACACTTCAGCTTTTAAAACACGGTCAGATTAACACTTTCACTGTGAACAGACCCTTTAGATGAGTTTAAGACAATCACAATTATTTCAGTCAAATGCAAACATAAACACACATTCAATAGTGGAGGGGGAAAAAAAAAACAAAAAGAAAAAAACCTGCCTCCTTACCTCAGTCTGATGAATAAAGTTCCTTATGCATTTGTGATGTTCAGATCTCTCAACATCTACAGGAACAGAATGTTTCGTAAGACCTTGATGAAGCTCAATAAATCATTTCCCTTGAAGGAGTTATGCAATATCATTTAATATAATAACAGGTAAAACACCTTCAGGAATCCTTCCTGATCAAACTGTAATTTTGTGCATCAACACATCAGGAAATCTTCCAATAATAACCTGAACAATGTTTGATTTCATTATTATTCCTCACTTGCCTACTTAAAAAAAATCTAGCTAAAGGATATCATAGACTTAAATGCATAAATCGCCTTCAGTTAAATCTCTTACTCAAATTATTTTCGTCCATCACAACAGATACATTTCCTTTTTCTTGAACTAGTTCCACTAAAACTCAAGTGCTGACAGCTCGTGAGAGATTGACTCCTTCAGCTCAGTGAGATTCAGTGCGCGAGATCTACGAAAAAACGCCGAAACTTTCGTAATTACGAGCACGAGCGCGAGATCGAATTTGACAAACACACATGAACAACCGCGATTATTTTAGTACAAATCTGCGCGTGCATCGCAGATGAACGGTGACTTCATCGATATATACGGCAGATTAAACATTCAAAGTCTCAGTGAATGTGTCAGATTGGCGTTTAAACACTCACCTTCATTCACGAGCCTCTAAAGTCCGTCAGAAAGCTTCATCAGCGCGTGTCCGCGGAACATAGAAACATTCAGCGAAGAATTACTCGGTGCCGTTTGTTCTGAGATTGAACGGACTCCTTCTGCCCAACTCAAGGAGGAAAGCTGGTTTTCTTTCCTTCAGTGTGTGTGTGTGTGTGTGTGTGTGTGTGTGGCGCAGAGGCTCCAACCACCGACGCCTCAGAGAAATACACCTCAATGCCGCTTTACCTCACAGAAACCAGCAAATAATACACCACCACCATAAAACCCTTAATAAAATATTCTCTGAACCTCAAATTAATAACATAAACCAGATTTATCAACCAGATCTGGTTCACTGCAAGACGTCAAAGTTTGAACAAAAAGAAAAGTACGTTTTTGAACTGGTGGTGGCGCTATAGAGTACGTCGTAGATACTTCAAAGTTGGTCGGATTGCTATTCAGGACCAACTCTATCTCTGTACCAAATCTGATCATATTCCTGTGTATGGTTGATGCCAAAAACTCCCATTCGGGAATAATACTAATAATAAAGCAATAGAATAATTACATTATACAGCAACTAAAAATATAAAATAAAAACCCTAAATTCACTCTTCACCTCACCTCATTTTTATAATCCAAAAATGTATAAAATATTAATCTGCTAAACCAATAGGTGAATCAGAAATTTTCATTTAGAGAAGCAAAATGATCAAATATATAAAATTGTACCTAAAATATGAACACCCCTTCATATGACCTAAAATAATATAATGAAATGTATACATTTGCACCACCATTTTCCTTCTCTAAACCTCAAACTAACGACGAATCCTAAATACACCTGGAATTTAGGAATTTACCTGAAAACAGATAATTAAATACTGTAGATAAAATCTACTTTCATATAAACCTAAAAATAAATATTTTACTCACAATTGCGAGTTTATATATTGCAATTCTGAGTTTTTTTTCCTCGCATTTGGGAGTTTATCTCACAAGTCTGACCTTTTCCTCGCAAATCTGACTTTTTTCTCGCAAGTCTGATATTTTTTCCTCGCAATTGACTTTTTTCCCCTTGCAATTGTTTCGCAATTGCAAGTTTATCTCACAATTCTGACTTTCTTGCTATTGTGAATTTATATCTCATAATTCTTTTTCCTCGCAATTCAGAATTTTTTCTGATTTGATTCGCGAATTTCTCACAATTTTGACTTTTCACACAATTCACAACTTTTTTTATCGTTATTCTGACTTTTTTATGATTCTGACTGATTTGATTCGTGAATTTCTCACAATTTTTACAACTTTTCACAACTTTATCATTATTCTGACTTTTTTCTCGCAACTCTGACTTTTTTTCCTCACAATTGGGAGTTTATATCTCGTAATTCTGAGGATATATTAGCCTATAGCCTACTTAGAACTATATCTTTATCGTTATAGTTATTCTCCTCAGTGCAAACGGGCATATGTGACACTTCACAAGTCTTTTCACTCAATGTAATGGATTTGAGTTTCTCTTTTTATAGTCAAAAGTTAGTAGACTACATGTCCAAAAGGTTTTTGTTAATGCCGTTTTTAAATATGCATAGCAATCTGCTGGCAAATTCAGTCATTACCGGAAGGAGGAGAGCGTTTGCTAAGATCCATTTCGCAGTGACTGAAAATAATCTGCCATCCTATGAAACGGGAGCACAGGACGTGTGGTTGCGGTGGTGTGATGGTTTGGGATCTGGGAAACCAAAGGATCCCGCAAACGACACTCATTATTAAGGCATTTATATTAGTCATGTCAATGTCAATGTGTTCTGAGGCTCAAAGTGTTCTGCTATTTTAGGTCTTATTTAATATTTTGAAACAGAAATATATTTTATATTTTCTGTTTCATTTTCATGTTATTCGTTATTTTCCTCCACTTTTTAATATTGCTATTTAGGTTTCATTTATTTTTATTTCAATTTTAGTTATTTCCAGTTAATAGTTTTAGTGCTTCAAATGAATCAATCACACTACGAGACTTTGATAAGAACAGTGTTTTATTATTCATCCCGTCTCATAATAATGCATTACAGAAAACTACAACATCAAGAATGAGAATAAAGATGCACATGAACCACCAACCCATATTAGCTTAAAAACAAGAGCTAAATACTATAAAACAGAAATAAGAAAAATTAAATGTTTCTCTATATTAATCATAATTTGAGCACAAACAAAAAAGTTTTAATCAAGGCACTTAGACGATCAGATATCCCACAAACCGTACACAGACAGATGGAGCACAGAAATAACACGTAAAACATTAAATATCACCGTTCTGTGCTGTAAAATATGTGCAGAGCCCCTGGAAAGCCCCAGAAATCATCATCGCTCCGGCCTCAATAAATATACCTGCATAAATAGAGCTCTGTGTGTCGAACTGCAGCGGGACGCAGGAGACGAGAATCCAAACGCTTTATACCGATCCACCAGTGATTTCATGTGAGAAGTTGAACAAATATATCATCACGGAGTCAACTGCTCTTTAAATACCTGTGGAACGTCTGTAATGCTGGAAATAACACTCAATAAAACACATGATACTCACACAAAAACATCCACAATGCAACACTGACCATTGAAGAATGAAGCTGAAATACTGCAGTAAACACAGCATCTGATCTCAAGCTTTATGATGATCTTCAAAAACAGCTGGAAAAATTATTTTTTTATTCAGTGCAAATATCTAAACATTCTTAAATCAAGATGCATTTACTGGAGAAGCAATTAAGACTTGTTTTCAAAAAAAGTTCAAAGTAAGTTTTCCCTTTGAATTAAGTTGATTTTTCTGACTTTGTTTTTAATGTTTTAAGCACAAACTCACTTTTGATACATTTTTCATAAAACGAGACTTCAGTCATTTTACTCCTCAATATACAAGCAAATGTTTCTTAATTTATGAATGTTTAGATATTTGAACCTTGAAAACAAGACGAAAATACATTTTTTTTTTTTTTTTTTTTTTTGCAGTGTAACATTATTTAAATCAGTATTCTATAAACTCTGATGTAAATGTGTGTCTTTCTGATGCTTTTTTTGTTGTTGAGGAAAATCAAGGCAAATATATCTCTTAGCAAAAACATTCACATACTAAAATAAATCTGGCGACTGTAAAAGATGACCAGCGCCTCGTTCACTCCACCGTTCAGCACGAGCGCTCAGAACTGGACCGTGTGAGCGTGTTTCTTACATAAGGGCTTGTCTTTCTTGGAGAAGAAGGTCTGACCCTCTAGACTCGTGCTGCACACCTACAGGACGAGAGACACAGAGACAGAGACAGAGAGAGAGAGAGAGAGAGAGAGAGAGAGAGAGAGAGAGAGAGAGAGAGAGAGAGAGAGAGAGAGAGAGAAATCAGGACTCAAAACCAGTCACACCTCACTAGATCTACTGAAAGAGTACAAAGATTTACAAAAGAGTATTTTCACCAACATTTGTGCTTGTAACCGGACATTTTAATATCCAATTAAAGCAGTAAGAGAGATCAGATAATTGCATTTTTGTGTAAATTCATAAGTCGACAGCATTGCTGAGTATTTTCTCCTTAAAACTGCAGTGAACCAAAGACAGTCTCAAAAACACGCTTTGAAATCGCTGGTGTTTCTGACGTCACAAACTACCTTGTAACCAATCAGATCAATGTGTGATCGTCAACCAGTGGATCTCTGAGCTGAGGGAGTGAGTGGAGGCGGGGCTCATTTGCATATTCATAGAACCGCGCATACTAAATGAGGCAAGGGTGTCGAGTTACATTCAAGATATTTTAAGGCATGAAGACATTTTCTTCAAGGAAAAAACATTTAAATATGTAATTTTAGTGATCAAAGATGAGATTTAAGGGATGCAATTATTGACTACAAGGGGACTTTAAGTAAGAAATAATTTATTGTCAACAACATTTTTTGTAACAATCCCAAAAGCAGCTCCAAATAAAGCAGAAACATTGTGTGGTGTGTGAAAACTGTTACCTGAATGTTGCAGAAATTCACTTTCTGATATTATTCACACAATAGAGAATTTATTCAATCACAGATGAGCTCATCTAAATAATATTCCGGGTCAATTTCATCAGCTCAAAACACTGAAGAATCATGTTGATACTTTATAAGGTTTCTGAACTTCATACTTGATAAGTCCTATGTGAAAAATGTAACGTTTTTTTTTTAAGTTTTTTTTTTTGTAGTTACATTCAAGCTATTTTAATGCATAAATAAATATTTTTTCAAAGAAAAAAACATTTAAATATGTAATTTATGTCAGAAAACATATCTGCCAATGGAGTCAGAAAAATCCACTTGTTCACCTTTGAATTGAGTTTCATTTCTCTGACCGCACTGGCAGATAAGACATATCTCAAGTCATTGTGCTTCTCCATGTTCAGATAATCATACTGGAAAACTGCACTTTTTCAGTGAAGAAATGCTTGATCTGATCAAATGCTCAGCTAGAATGTTGCTTTGGATGAAAGCATCTGCCAAATGCATTTCTGCAACAGTAAACACAGTGCATCCAGTCAGTCGTCTGTGTTTGGTGTCTATCAAACACCCTTTAGACCAGCGTTTGAAATGAACACCCGCCAAATGCAGGTAAAAGTCAACAGTGGCGGGTTAAAAATTATATTTACTCACTTTGCTGGGGAAGTTTGTGTCAGACAAATCTGCACAGATTTAGCACAAATACTCAACTCATCATCATCATCATGATATATTAAACACAATATCTCTTTTTTTTATGTTCTTTGTACTGTATTGTTCTGTCCAGCTAAAACACATTTTTGGTGAAAAGGATGAGGATGATAAAGGAAGCTGTCATATGGTCATGTTACAATGTACCCCACCTATGGGGCATGTTGTCACATTTCACATCCATTCTTTCGGGGAATATCAAGAAAAAAATATACACTGTAGGGAGTGTGTATAATACATATATAGATATGAGTTCAGATGCAAAAGCCTCTAAGTGCCATCTGAAATTTTCTTCTAGAATGATCATTTTTATCAAGCTTGTATATTTAAGTTCAGTAATTTCACTTAAATGACAATTAATAGGTAATCTTCATTGCCAATTAAGTGAAATTTAACTTAAATATACAAGCTTGATAAAAATGATCATTCTAGAAGAAAATTTCAGATGGCACTTAGAGGCTTTTGCATCTGAACTCTTCATATGCTGTGATGAAGTTAATTGGTTTATTTTTTGGCTAGTAGAAGTCCTGAATGGCCGGTAACTTAATTTAGTAGCCAAATTGGCTGGTGAGCGAAAAAGTGCATTGCAAACCCTGCTTTAGAAGTGTGTATTCCTGGTGTTTCTGCACACACACACACACACACACACACGTACCGCACACACGAAGCAGGTGTCGTGCCAGGTGAACCCCAGCGCATCCAGGAACTTGTCGCCCGCTTCAATGGGAAAGTCACATCCGTGACAGCCGGTGCCGAAGAGGGTGTAGTAATCTAAAGCAATCAGAAAACAGGACAGAATCAGTCATACTGCTCTCGACTGGTGAATGTTCACTGATGGATCATCTACAGTGGGACACAAATCAAGCACAGTAGAAGCACAAGTACATATTTTCAGTTCTTGCTTTTTATTGTACTTAAGTATTAAATGTAAAAATTACTGATCGATGAAGAAATTTAGTTTAGTTTAGTTTTATTTAGAGTTTGACAAGGCGGGATATTGTAGAACAAAACCCTGAAATGTATCAAACATAATACATCCTCAAAACAACCTTATGTACCTAAACAGGTGGAGTAAAACAGATACACAGAAAAACCTGAAATACATCAGGCCTTATACAATCAAACCTGTAAGTTATTTATAAGAATGTTTATTATTTATTCTATTCATGTTGTTTCATAATTGATGAATTTTGCAATATTAACACTGTTATTTTCCTGCTTATTACTGTAGAGCTGCTTTGAAGCAATCTGTATTGTATAAAGCACTACAGAAATAAATCTGACTTGACATTCAGTGGGCTTAAACAGTTTCCCCCTTTAAAGCAGATTTACTTAAATAACTGACAGTCATGAACTAAATAGGATTTAATTTACAACAATCAATACTAAAATTCGACATTAGTAACTTACTTTTCACGCCATCAAGTTCAAACGATATTCATGACTCATTTTGACCGGATCAGTGAATCGGTGAGTCGTTGAGCAGCAGCGACTGAATCAGTCTGATTCGTGAATGAATCGTTCAGTGTGATTTGTGAATCAACTCAACAGGAAAGAATCTTCTCGTTAATAAATCACAGTGAAGTGGGTGGCGATTTCTTTGGCTTTACATAATGACAATCAAGGCATAAAAATAAAATGTCTGCCAATGGGGTCTGAAACTTGTTTTTCCTTTAAATTGTTGATTTTTCAGACCCCGTGGCAGATATTTACTCTTGTTTTAAGCAAAAACTCACTTCATTTTTTATCAATTTCTTATTGTGCATCTCAAGTATGTGGATTTAAGAAAGTGTAGATATTTATTTATATTGTTTGCATTATATGCATCACTACTTTTTCTTCGGCTTGAAATATTAAGTAACAATTTATGTTTAAAGTTCCCAAAATAAAAACTCTCTACCACCCTAGTTAGCAGTAAACCATGACAAGGGTAGTAAAGTTTTTACGGTTCTCTTATAACCTGTAAAGATCAGTTAGTGTTTAAAGGGATAGTTCACCCAAAACTGAAAATTAGCCCATGATTTACTCACCCTCAAGTCAGCCTAGGTGTACATGACATTCTTCTTTCAGACGAATACAATTGGAGTTACATTAAAAAATGTCCTGGCTCTTCCAAGATTTATAATGGCAGTGAATGGGTATATTTTTTTGGAAGTCCATCAAAGATCATCCATCCATGATAAAAGTGCATCTATCCATGATAAAAGTACATCTATCCATGATAAAAGTGCATCTATCCATCATAAACGTGCATCTATCCATCATAAAAGTGCATCTATCCATCATAAAAGTGCATCTATCCATCATAAAAGTGCATCTATCCATGATAAAAGTGCATCTATCCATCATAAAAGTGCATCTATCCATCATAAACATGCATCTATCCATCATAAACGTGCATCTATCCATGATAAAAGTGCGATAAAAGTGCATCTATCCATGATAAAAGTGCGATAAAAGTGCATCTATCCATGATAAAAGTGCATCTATCCATGATAAAAGTGCATCTATCCATGATAAAAGTGCATCTATCCATGATAAAAGTGCATCTATCCATCATAAAAGTGCATCTATCCATCATAAACGTGCATCTATCCATCATTAAAGTGCTCCACAGGCTCTGGCGGGTTAATAAAGGCCTTCTGAATTGAAGCTCGTTTGTGAAAGAAAATATCCATATTTAAAACTATCAACTAAAATAACTAGCTTCCGGCAGACGGCCGTACGAATCGATTAACGGTGAAAGACTAACCTGACGCACAACGTAATGATGAGCGCGGTTGCCCAGCACTGTGTGTTTGAACCGCGAGAGGCGCCAAAGCTTACGCTACTCCTACATCTACGTCATACATCATCAAGTGTTACTCTTGTGGCGTAAGTCGACTTGCGAACGGCCGACTGACGGAAGCTCGTTATTTTAGTCCATAAAGTTATAAATATGGATATTTTTCTTACACAACGCATCTCTTCACTTCAGAAGGCCTTTATTAACCCCCCAGAGACGCAAGGAGCAGTTTTATGATGGATAGATGCACTTTTATGATGGATAGATGCACGTTTATGATGGATAGATGCACGTTTATGATGGATAGATGCACTTTTATGATGGATAGATGCACTTTTATGATGGATAGATGTACTTTATGATGGATAGATGCACTTTTATGATGTATAGATGCACTTTTATGATGGATAGATGCACTTTTATGATGGATAGATGCACTTTTATGATGTATAGATGTACTTTATGATGGATAGATGCACTTTTATGATGGATAGATGCACTTTTATGATGGATAGATGTACTTTTATGATGTATAGATGCACTTTTATGATGGATAGATGTACTTTTATGATGGATAGATGCACTTTTATGATGAATAGATGCACTTTTATCATGGATAGATGCACTTTTATCATGGATAGATGCACTTTTATCATGGATAGATGTACTTTTATGATGTATAGATGTACTTTTATGATGGATAGATGCACTTTTATGGACTTCCAAAGACAGACACCAATTCACTCCAATTATAAAGGAGGGGTTTATGGGTAACGGTGGGTGTATGGGTAATGGAGGGGTTTATGGGTAACGGAGGGGTCTATGGGTAACGGTGGGGTTTATGGTTAACGGAGGGGTTTATGGGTAACGGAGGGGTTTATGGGTAACGCTCACCTGTCTCGCAGTACGGCTGCCCGTCCTCCAGGTGGAAGGTGTTGTTGCGGATCGGCTGCTGGCAGGAGGCGCACAGAAAGCACTGCACATGCCAGGTCTGCTTCAGGGCATTGATGACCTCCTGTTAGCAGATGAAAACAGCACATTAAACTCTCTCTGTGAAACAACGACTCGTTGCTACGACTACAAACGCTTCGGCTACTTATCTGAGCAAATCACAGACTTTGTCAGCCAAACCAGTTAAGACAAAATCATTACTACACATTTTTACAACACAGATCTTGTTTTTACAACAAGAGATTTTAACACATTCACACGTTCACAGTTCTCTGATGTCTGTTAATGGTCACATAATGTGCAGATAAGTAAATAAAATATTTAATCTATCTTAGTAAGCTTTTATAAGAAAATCAAATTATAAATAATTTTTTTTATGTATATTATATGTAAAAAAATTTGTTTTAATTTCTATATTTTGAATTAAATGTTTTAATTTTAGCATAATTAGGTATTAGCTATAATATTTTATAATAATTATTAATATATCACAGTCCAGCTTAAGTCAGTTCAGTTATGTTTCATTTTTGTTGTAAAAAGGTTATTCATTTAGTTCATTAATATAGCCGATCTGGAGAAAACCGTGATGTCATCGTCCAGCTCAGTTCAGATCTCATATATTGGTGTCAATGCAGGCAGATCAATAATATTGTTGATATTAAATATATCTAGGACAAAAAAAGCACAGGTTTTCTCTCATTTGCTCACTAAGCGAGTGAAGCGGTTCTGAAGCCCACTAAAGCCGATGCGACACAGCCAGTGCTAATTGTCACACATCTGAGCAGCCGGTGCCAGCTTTACCAGACCTTATGATCCCGATTAAAGCTCGTTCCCACAGTCCCACACTCTCAGAGAGAGCAGAGGAGGGGGAGGCTGGGAATGATGAAGGAATGAAGCTTTAAAGGGAAAGAATCACAGAGGTGAGAACAGACAGAACGAGGAGAGGAGAAGTGGATGGACGACGCAGCAAAACTCAAACTAGTTAAGTTGTGATGAACCGCCTACTAACAAACTGAAGCAAAAACTACACTGAAACTATTTACGGGTACTATAAACCTATATAAACCTTTTATATGGTATATAAACCTTTTTTTATATATATATATATATATATATATATATATATATATATATATATATATATATATATATATATATATATATATATATATATATATATATATATATATATATATAAAAAAATTTTTTCAAGTTTTATAAATAATTTATATAATATAAACACATAAAATGTATTTAAAATAAGTATATAAATATATTTCAATATATATAAATATATAGAGTGTGATTTGAAATATTAATTATTTAAAGAAATAAGTGAGCAATCGAATATGAGCAATCGTTGACTCAGTGTCTGTTGTGTCACTCACCCCGAGCACCTTCTGCTGGCAGCGGGAGCATGTCGGGGCCAGAAACTGCTCGTAACAGCGCTCGCAGTAAACAGACCCGCGCTCCTCCACGAAGCCCACGTCTGCCAGCGAGCGGTGGCAGTGAGAACAGCTGAACTCCTCATTGTGCCACGATTTGCCCATGGCCACCAGGAACGGACCCCTGCAAAACACCAGACGCTTATTCAACAACAAACAGGACAAATAACGGATCCACTTAATCATACAGGGTTATTACAGTTAAACACCGTTACTTGAAGAAAAGAAACGTTAACTTAAATAAATATAAAATAAGAATAAGATAAATAGGTACAGGTAATTTAGGTATGTGTTTCTATGTGTAAAATTACATGCTGTATTAGCTTTATTCCATGATAAGTATTTTTATTTTTAATTTTTTTTAGAAAAGCCTTTCTAGGGACTCGAGACTTATTAGCAAATTAGCTTATGCTATACTCTCAATGTGCAATACATATTTTCCAGTTTTCGACTGGAATCATGTTTTTTGTACTGTCCCTATATAAATAAACTTATGACAAAACATGATAAACAGGGCTCCAGACTAACTTTTTTTATTAGGAGCGCTGTAGCCCCTGACTTCAAATTTTAGGAGCGCAAGCAGAACATTTAGGGGCACACCTTAAATCACCTTACAATGCAATTATTCACATTTTCCCCCAAAATAACTGTATTACTGACAAATGCTTTGATAATAAATAGACTTAACGTACAGAAATTACAATGTGCAGTTTTATTTTAAGTTCACAGGGCTCCAGACTAACATTTGAAGGCAGCAGCACTAAGTTCTACAGAAAGTGTTTGGTAGCACTGTGGGATGACAAAGCACTGAGCTTAATTTGAGGTGTATAGATAAAGTTAACTTTAATTATTATCATTCATAATGTCTTAATATTAATTCAAAAGCAAAATGAGTGACAAAATAGATAATAGGGAGTGAAAATAGCCAATAAGCACCCTCAGCAGCTATGTTTACAATGGTAATTTAATCTTTTTTTTTTTTTTTTTTATAAGTGTGAGTTTTCCTACTTCTTGAAACTTTTAGTTTTATAAATAGGGACAATCTTTAAAGGATGAACAAAAAATGTTTTGGTCAACACATTAAAAATAACATTTAAATAGCTTTGAAGTGGTGGAAGCAGATGTGTAGGCTACTGTTATAACCACAGTATACCATAGTTACAGTTAGTGTTACTACATTAAATCCTTGGTGAATGTTGCTGATCTGTGGACCTAAAGCCTTCTATAACTTGTTCGTTCATGGCACGATGTTTCTCCTGGTTTCCACGTCAGCGCTGTTTGATCTGATGGTTTATAACAGAGAATTCTGCGTCAAATCTGAATGTTTCTCAATGGATCTCGCAGCGATGTTATTAATTCAGTCGCGAACGCAATGGATTTCTTCACTGGATCTCCACGATGTAACTGTTTCGCGTGATCGGCCCGCGACTGGCGAGAGGAGCTCTGCGCTGTCTATTATTGGTTCGAACTATTAAACGGTCTGTGAAGCAGAATGAGTAGTAGCACAGTTTTTTCCCACTTTCATTTTGTTTTGATTTATTAACATGTCACGGCATGCTCTATACTTGAGGCTGAGATGTGTCTAACTAGCGTATTGTGTTTAAACTGCGAAGTGCCTGCACTGTCTGCAAACTTCATTTTCCCCTCAGTTCTGGGGTAGCGACTGCAACATTCACAGCTCATGGAGTTCGTCACCTTACAGTACCTCAACCAGCTGAATTCTCGTAGCCAGTCTTCCCGAAAATGGTGGGTTCAGGCCTTTATCACCTAATAAAACCTCTGACTCTGAATCATCATCTGACTGTGTCTGTCTGTGCATGGGCGTAGGTTTAGGGGGGGACGCTAGGTACTAGTCCCAATCAATATTTTGAGATGACAAATTTGTCCCCACCAATATTTAGCAAGCTCCTTTGAACTGCTATTTGGATCTTTGCGCTGCTATTTGGATCGATTCCAACGGCCAAAACAACGACAGTACAAGAAACGCCGTAATTTGATTGGCGGCGGTGTATCTGACAGGCTACACGCGCGGGCCGGGACTACTTTTGTGCTTGCACTGGCAGCGAGCGGGTGGTGTGTGTGTGTGTATGTGCGCGCGCCGACGGTAAGTTACCAGGGCTGTCTCTCTGCCACATACAAAGGCCAGAGTAAAACATTTTAATATTCCGTTTTTTGCCACTTTTTGTACTTTGTAGATAGATCAGCTATGCCACCCAAGAAGAAGAAAGGGGACATACGAAGCTTTTTCATAAAGCAGAGTGTAAGTAGGCAAAATAACTAGCCACACAAATAAACTAGCAGTAGTAGTGACTGACCAGGCTTTCAAATGCAGATTCTACTGTGGAAAATAGTATTGGTGATAGTATGTGTTACCCAGGATGTTGTTACAGTTAAACCTAGCAGCAGCAATCTTTCAACTAAGGTTAAGAGTATTGATTAGGCTGTGCAGCACAGCACTGATAGACTCATAGAAGTCGCGCTATCATGATATAATGCTAACGTGATATATATATATAACGTTAGCAAGTCACTGAATGTTAATTAGCTGACCTTAACTTAGAATCTTGCAGTCAACATAAACAGTGGATCTGAGACATTTTTCGTTTCTACATTCTATTTATGTAATGTATTTGTGAGTGAGTGTAGCCTAAGAATTTAATATTTAAGAATAGAATATATCAATAGAATTTGAAATAGAATAGTAGATACAATTTTAGTATTAATGGAATACTGTAATCATGGATAATAATAATAATAATAGATAATAATAATGGATTTGTTGTGTTGAATGCATACTATGATACGTGTGTATTTTATTCATTTGTTCATTATTTAATTACATATAGAAAACTCAGACATCTTGTGAAGATGTCACAGAGCATGTTGAGGAAGAAGTAGCTGGACCTATACAGTTATACTAGCTCTTTAGGGACAGTATACAGGATGGTGTATTGGGGTCAGGATACAATATAATGAGATGAAGTAGATTCACTTCTGTATTGTGATATTCTGTATTGCCAACAGTCTGAAATCGCCATTAAAGCACTGGTATCTTACAACAAAAGAATTCCAGGGGGAAGGGGAGGGGGGATGTCCCCACCAAAGCTGAGGCCAAACCTACGCCCTTGTGTCTGTGACATTGATATTTGTCTCAGTCTCCTTCCCACGGACGTTTACGCGCGCTCGATTATCTCTAGGACTCTCCCCTTCCACACATTAGCCAGTTACAGTGGCCATTCCCTATTCTTCTCACACTCATTGGCCTGCCACACGTTCCGGATTCATTGACGCGGCCCTTCCACGTTTAACGTGAAAAAAAAAATTAAAAAAACCCCACTGGTCGCACATGTGCGACTGGATGTAAAATTCAGTCGCACACTCTTAAATTTTGGTCGCAGTCTGGAGCCCTGACAAAACTACTAAATCTAAATTAAAAATATAAAAATAATTCAAAACATTAATAAAAACTATAATAGTATCATTGACTACAATAACGCCTCATCCACCATATAAAAAAACACTTTAACTAATGTTAAAAAATGAAACCTTATTATAATGAACTAATAATAAACAATACTAGGGGTGGGAATCTCTAGGCACCTCACGATTCGATTACGATTCTGAGGGCTGCGATGCGATGATAAAACGATTATCGACGCATCTTTTTTCCTATACAGATTTCTTTTTCTCACTGTGTGACTACTTGGTACTTTTAAAGCAAAGTATTTGTAATGATCCATAATGAATTTACTTCCAAAATATTTAATTAATTAAACAAATGGAAGCGATTTGGCAATAAATGTTGTAACGCACATTTGGTCGCAGTCTGGAGCTCTACTTGCATAAAGTGAGGCTCTTGTCCAGGTCCTTTTCCCCTCAACTTCATAAAGTCAAAGTTACGCTAGATTTTAACGCAGAGGGCGCCGGTCGGATTTCCATCATGCGTCTCTGTTATGTGCACAGCTGCATGCCACAGACTGTCCAGGCTCCTTTTGCGTTCCGTCAACATTACGTTATCAATTAACATTTAGAAAATCGATTTTTGACATTTGTAATTTGATTCAGAATCGTCCACGTACGCATCGCGATGCATCCAAGAATCGATCCCCCCCACCCCTAAACAATACTAATACAGCATTTATTCATCTTAGTTCATGTTAATTTCAACATTTACTGATACATTATTAACATCAAAAATTGTATCTGTAAATATGATTTAATGAACCTGAACTAACCATCAATGAACAGTTGTATTTTAGTTAAAGTGGCTCTGTAGTCAATTGTATCCCTTAAAACTCATCTTTGATCACAAAAAATGACATATTTAAACGTTTTTCCTTTGAAAAAAAAAATCTTTGTGCCTTAATATCTTGAATGTAACTCGACACCCTTGCCTCATTTAGTATTCGCGGTTCTATGAATATGCAAATGAGCCCCGCCTCCACTCACTCAGCTCAGAGATCCACAGGTTGACGATCACACGTTGATCTGATTGGTTACAAGGTAGTTTGTGACGTCAGAAACACCAGCGATTTCGAAGCGTGTTTTTGAGACTGTCTTTGGTTCACTGCAGTTTTAAGCAGAAAATACTCAGCAATGCTGTCGACTTATGAATTTACACATGGTTTGTCTTAAAGCAGATTAAAAACACCACATAGAAATATAAACTACATTAAAACCTGGATTTTCACCACAGGGGGACTTTATCTAATGCTAACTAAGATTAATAAATACTGTAACGAATGTATTGCTCATTGTTAATTCATGCATTAACTAATGGGACCTTATTGTACTGTTTTATGCCTAATAAAACAAATATAACAGATTTTCTGCTCTAAGAATGTTTGATTTCCCGGTTTGTCTGTCCTGACACTGTTAAACAGCCGCTTTGAGCGAGTCGATGTGTAGATGTGATGTGAAGGGTTCAGTTCAGGGTAACGTGAGGACGGCAGCGGGGATGCGGGTTACAAATCGGATGATTAGCTGGGAGGGAAAACAACAGACAGCGGCGATATCAAATGCAGAAAACGGAGACTTCAAGCTTGGATGTCACGGGTGTTTCGGCAGGAGTCTGGCAGTCTGTGTAACAGATACCGACACTCGCTCGCGATCTCTGGGGTCGAGCTGAAGGAGTCTGAGATCCTGAACCACGAAGAGCCTCAGTGTCATCACAAATCTGTCACACGCTTCTTCCTCTGCTAATTCAACTTCACACCGACATTATCTTCAACTCAGAGCTGCTTCAAACCATGAATTATAGCATTTGATCTCAGCAAAACATGTTTTCTTAAGTCTCTTTCAAGGTTACAACAAATGTAACAAATGTAACACAACCGTTCAAAAGTTTGGGGTAAAGAAACGAATACTTTTATTCAGCAAGGATGCATTAAATTGATCAAAAGTGACAGTGAAGGCTTTTATAATGTTACAAAAGATTTGTTTTCAAATAAATGCTGTTCTTCTGAACTTTCTATTCATCAAAGAATCATGAGAAATAAAATGCATCACGTTTTCCAAACAAATATGACTGTTTTCAACTGATAACAATCATAAATGTTTCTTGAGCATCAAATCATCATATTAGAGTGATTTCTGAAGGATCATGTGACACTGAAGACTGGAGTAATGATGCTGAACATTCAGCTTTGATCACAGGAATAAATTACACTTTACTAGATATTCACATAGAAAACATTTATTTGAACTTTTAGTAAAAATGTTACTGTTTTTACTGTATTTTGATTAAATAAATACAGCTTTGGTGAGCAGAACATCTTACTGGCCACAAACTTTTGAATGCTAGTTTACATTAATTAATAAAATTAATAAATACCCTATATTTATAATATAATAACAAAATAATAATAACAGAAAAATGTATTATAATAGAAAATAAATGCTCAAATTTATTCTTGTTGATTTTAAACTGTAAAGTCCCTAAAGAAGTCCCTCTTAAATCCCCCACCCACACAAACAATGTAACATTTTTCACAAAGGACTTGTTATCAAGTATGAAGTTCAGAAACCTTATAAAGTATCAACATGAGTCTTCAGTGCTTTGAGCTGATAAAATGGACCTGGAGTCTGAATATTATTTAGATGAGCTCATCTGTGATTGAATAAATGATCTATTGTGTGAATAATATCAGAAAGTGCTTTTCTGCAACATTCAGATAACAGTTACATATAAACCATGTTTTTGAGACTGTCTTTGGTTCACTGTGGTTTTAAAGTGCCCCTATTATGCTATTTTAAAGTTTCCTAATGTTGTTTTGGAGTCTCCTACAACAGGTTTACATGCATGAAAGGTCAAAAAACTGTTTCAGTTTCTCATAATATACATTTGCACATCACCACATATTAAAAACACCACATAGACAAACAACATTAAAAGCTGGATTTACTCCACAGGGGGACTTTAAGTTCTTAAAACATCTATAGAGGTAAAATAGTGAGAGAAACTTCTACACTTAAAACATCTATAGAGGTAAAATAGTGAGAGAAACTTCTACACTTATAACATCTATAGAGGTAAAATAGTGAGAGAAACTTCTACACTTATAACATCTATAGAGATAGAACAGTGAGAGAAACTTCTACACTTATAACATCTATAGAGGTAAAATAGTGAGAGAAACTTCTACACTTAAAACATCTATAGAGGTAAAATAGTGAGAGAAACTTCTACACTTAAAACATCTATAGAGGTAAAATAGTGAGAGAAACTTCTACACTTATAACATCTATAGAGATAGAACAGTGAGAGAAACTTCTACACTTATAACATCTATAGAGGTAAAATAGTGAGAGAAACTTCTACACTTAAAACATCTATAGAGGTGAAATAGTGAGAGAAACTTCTACACTTATAACATCTATAGAGGTAAAATAGTGAGAGAAACTTCTACACTTATAACATCTATAGAGGTAAAATAGTGAGAGAAACTTCTACACTTCTGCTTAAAAAGGTTCATTGATTCAACACGTTGTCGGAGATGATTCATCGCACAACAATCATTGTGATTGCACGTCATCTCATTGATCATAGTCACAAGTTCACACAATTTCCTCGGTCCCACTTTATATTAAGTGGCTTTAAGTACTATGTACTTACATGTACTTACATTGAAATTAATCATTTGATACAATGTACTTATTGTGTAACTACATGTTTTTACATTGTACTTACATTTTAAAAATTCCTGCATGTAATTACAGCTGTAATTAATTTATGTAATTACATTTGTAATTACACAGTTGACCCTTCCCTTACACCTTAAACCTACCCAATCCACCACACCTGTCCCTAACCTTACCCGTATCACACCTCAATAGCAGCAAAAGTGTTTTACAATACAACATGAACACAATAAGTACATTGTACTTATTTGTTTATGTAAGTACATAGTACTTAACGCCACTTAATATAAAGTGGGACCATTTCGTCTAACCAATTCCTTCTAACTAATATTATAGTGTACTAAATGAGAGGGTTCCCTGTATAGTTTGCAGCATTATTTGGGAAAAATAAAGAGAAAGAGAAAAATCAAACTATCGGTATCGACCGATATCATTCTGAATAATCGGCTATCGGTATCGGCGGAGAAATGTAATATCGGTGCATCTCTACATTCAATATCACTGTGGTTTGCCCTGTTTCTCTTCGTTTTTTGCGTTGGTCAGCTGTGCTTGCTGCTTTTAAATGTGCTTTAGAAATAAAACAAACTTTAAACTTAAACTTGATTAATATCACAGTTTGAGGAGTATCATGATGCAGAAGTGCATGTGTGTCTGACCTGATGACCATGTTGCATTATTTTAGAAATGTATGTGCAGAAATTTCATATCGGTGCATCTCTACATTCAACATCACTGTGTTGTTTGAGGAGTCTCATGATGGAGAAGTGCATGTTTTATTTATCTTATTTATAAGTTTATTTTTGTAAGGACAGTACAAAAAAACACGATTCCAGTCGAAAGCTGGAAAATATGTATTGCACATCGAGAGTATAGCATAAGCTAATTTGTGTCTCGGGTCCCTAGAAAGGCTTTTCTAAAAAATAAAATAAAATAAAATAAAATAAAATAAAAACTACTAATCATAGAATAAAGCTATTACTGCATGTCATTTATACACATACAAATGCATACCTAAATGACCTGTACCTATTTTAAGGATGCTTCCAACCCTGGCATGAATAACTAATTAAAACAAACATAAATATGCATGCGTCTTTTAAATATATGCATCTAAATTTAAATGTGCATCTGACCTGATGACCATGTTGCAGTGAGCGCACATGGGTGTCCGTGTTCCCGCTGGGATGTGTTCGGCTCTCTGCACCAGCGAATCGTCCTGGTCACTGGGATGAGCTTGAGGTTTGGGTCGATCCGGTCCCTTCGCGGGGCCTTTGCTGACCCGTCCCGTCTGAGGCGCAGGTGCACCTGCTTTAGGAAGCCCTAATAATCAAAGAGAAAGAGATTTCAATCTGTGCGACCCCTCGCTGAACTTCACCCACAACAGCGCCTGTGTTACGCAAGACCAAAACGGGTAATGAGATCGGCCGGTTTTGTGTGCGGTCGTGTAGCGTGACCGAAGGTGATGGAAAGTTCTAGTTAAGATATATGAACTCTATCTCTTCTCGCCGGACCATCTGCGGACGGGACATCCACACCAAAAACAATGGATCGATTTACTCAGGACGGGAGAAAAAAAAAAACAACATTCCCAGAACTGGAGGAGACACCTGGCAAAATAACCGGCCGTTTCAGGGAGTGGAAGGACAAGCCTTCCCTTCTCTGAGAGGTCAGAGGTCAGCGAGGCACAGAGCGGCTCATTCAGACGGTGCTGGAATCAAAGCCGCGGGTCACGGAGCATGTGCTCCCTTGATTTACGCGTAACGGAGGAAAAACGAGCCGACAGATCCGTGCGAATGAATCCGCGTTGAAGCTCAACACTCTTATCTGCAGCTCACAGGCATCTGGAGGAAGAGTGGTGTGTTCATATAACTATCCTAATAATGATGCTTAAAGGGGCTGTATGTAACTTCACTCTACTAAAGCATAAAAATACCATATGTTTGCATCTGAGGAAACGTGCTAAGTTCACATACTCGTTTCTCTGAAAAACACTTCTACAGCCAGTTATTCTACTTTGAAATGTGCATTTACGGGCTGGAATGTTTGTTTTTGTTTTGGTCTGTGATACTGCACAGTGCCAGTTTTCATTGTCCATTGCGTTCGTTCCTGTTGTGCGTCTCAAACTGGCGACCCGTGTGAGCGTCGAGTCTGAGGAGTAGGAGGCGGGAGAAACCACAATCTCCCATATTTTGAATTTGGACTGCAGTACCTATTTCGACCACTAGTCATTCTTACAGACTTCACCTATAACTATGCAAACTGCACTATATTATACACACATATGCATGTATATATTTAAGAAAAATGTGTTATTTATATATAATATAAATGATGTATATAAAAATAAATAAATAAATAAATATATATATATATATATATATATATATATATATATATATATATATATATATATATATATATATATATATATATATATATATATATATATATATATATATATATATATATAAACATGTGTGCGTGTATATGTATATGCATATATAACATGATACATCAAGCTCAACAATATAAGCTGGAAAATATGTGATTGTCCAACAGAACTTCAATCTGAATTGGATCTCTAGATGATCAGTGAGAAGCAGCAGGTCAAAGATCAAAGGTCAAAGACCAGAGGTCAGCTGAATCATTACAGATTTATCCTGCAAGTCTCATAGAAGAATGGTAACATCCTGAGACTGGAGTGAGAAAATACGAGATAAGACGAGCTCTTCCTTTCAGCTGAGCGTCTGTCGGAGGACGAGGAAACGCTTCTGACGCTTCAATATATATCCGTTCGTCAAACGTGTCTGTGGGAACGTGGTAGTGGCAGATTGTGAGGTCAACTACTGAGTGCTCTTTACAAAAACAGTTGTAAATGGGCTCCAATATTTAAAAAATATATATATGAATATAAATAAGCAATACATATAATTATTCACACACACACGCATATATATGTGTGTGTATATATATTATATATATATATATATATATATATATATATATATATATATATATATATATATATATATATATATATATATGTATGATGTATTTAAATACTTTGTATATAATTTATATAATTTCATAATGACTCATAGCACTAATGTATACATTTATAATTTATAATATTTAAAAAAATATTATAAAGGACCAAATATAAAAACAAATATTTTAAATGTATAGTTTAATTATAACAGTTATCTTTAAATAAATCATAAAACATTTATAACATTAATAATTGATAATTTAAATATTTTAAAATAATTGTTTTTTTTTTTATAAAAAGTTTACATTATTATTTTATATTTTTTATACATAACAATTACACATTAACTAAGAAAGAAAGAAAGAATGACCCATTCCCATCACTGATGTTATTTTCTCTTCTCTTCTATATCTATATCTATTTAGTTAGACTAAACTGGGAAGGGTCATAACACTTACATATTGTTGTCCTATTGTTAGTTTAACTGCTTCTATTGCTCTCCTCATTTGTAAGTCGCTTTGGATAAAAGCGTCTGCTAAATGATTAAATGTAAATGTATAAACCCCAGCAGTTATTCTGAGTTTGAGCAGAAACATCAGTGAAATGAAGCCCATATGTTCTCCTTCTACTCTCTGCGCTTGTACTCGCGAGTCCGTCTGGAATCAATCGCTGCGATGAGCTTTAATTGAAGAGATCCTCAGCTGATGAGTTCCTCTCCCACCTCGACCACTGACCCACAGATCCCGAGGAACATTATTAATCCTGATGCGCTCGGCGTCTCTGCAGGACATCCGGTGCATGCACTGCAAATAATGCTTTTCTTACTTAGTATTTTGGTCTTGTTTCCAGTCCAAATATCTACAAATTCTTAAATCAAGATGCATTTACTATAGTAAAATGCCATAAGATATTAAGTCTTGTTTTCTGGGGAAATAAATCAAAATTAATAGAGTTTTTGCATAAAAAAAGCTAAATTATCTGCCAATGGGGTAAGAAAAATAATCTTGTTTCTGTTTGAATTAAGTTTATTTTTCTTACCCCATTGGCAGATAATTTGGCTTTTTTTAAGCATCAACTCACTTAAATTTTATTTATTACCCCAGAAAACAAGACATAAAATCTTATAGCATTTTACTATAGTAAATGCATTTTGATTTAAGAATTTTTTTAGATATTTGGACTGGAAACATGATCATACATATATTACACAGAGATACCTGTGTTCCCCGTCAGCCGTGCCAGAAGCGTCTGTCAGCACTTAAGAGCCCAGAGAGGGGCATGATGGGTAAACATGAGGCCTTCCTCTCCACATACCGACAATAAAGATCACCTGATTCCCAGAGTCAACATTTACCCTCCGACCCGCGAGTAAAACCAACAACACCTCTGGTTAGTCCGTACACGTGAAGAACACGTGACTGTGAACCTGTCTTAATCGTGAAGGCGTGACATCGTCAGGCTTTCTGAGTAAAACAGCTCTTTTGTCCAATCCATAAAATCAAAGCTTTAAGATCTAACAGTGCAGTCTGCCATCTAGAGGACACATGAGGAGCTGACACTTGTCTGTGTTTTATAGTTCATTAAAAATATTAAATATTATTTAAAAAATAATTTTCAATCATTGGAAAAAAGCTGATATAAAATAACGTAAAATTTGATTTATTACACTTAAAAAACAAAAATTCTTAAATGTTTCCTTTGCAACCAACTGTGTATGTGTATATATGTGTGTATATATATATATATATATATATAATACTAATACTCTATGTACAGTTTCTAATAAAAATGTGTAATGTAATATTTTTTCAAAAGTATAATATTATAATACTAACAATTTTAGACTTAAATAATAGACTTATTAACCTTTTGAAATTATTTTATAAACTTATTAGCAATTTATAAGTAATAAATATATACTTATATATATACATTTATAAATAATAATAATACATTTATAAATAATAATTTCAAAAATAAACAAATAAAGCTATTAAAACCTAATAAAAAGAAAAAAGCCCATAAAATTAGTAACACAAACTAAAATATAAAAATGTAATAATTCAAAATAATAAATACTATTAATAAAGACAACATAAATAATACAAAATTAACACAGCAATAGAGACAGATTTGACTGAAGGTTTCAGCTGAAATGCTTGAGATAATTTTTGAAGACAAATATGAATTGTGCCTATATACTATAAAAATACAAAAACAAATTTAATTGTGCTGACTGCTTTTACCTTTTGCTTAATATCCGTCTTCCTTGAGAAGACATGAGCGCAAGTAAACAGGTTTCGGCTGAACTGTCTCTTTAAGGAACATACACAGATAAACTCAATGTCTCCTGAAGGAGCGG
Source organism: Squalius cephalus (assembly GCF_949319135.1). Classification (NCBI taxonomy): domain Eukaryota; kingdom Metazoa; phylum Chordata; class Actinopteri; order Cypriniformes; family Leuciscidae; genus Squalius; species Squalius cephalus. Next base: position 1,748,138 of record NC_137145.1, read on the forward strand.
ATGCGTATTGAGAAGTGCTAAAGCCTCACCTGTGGTGTTCGCAGGCTGCCAGCTCTTGGCGGCGGGTGGAGGGACACCGTTGCCCTGTCGAGGAGCTCCAGCGGGACCTTTGCTCATAGTTTTGACTGAAGATGTGGCATGAGAGCTGGACTGAACCTCCTCTACGGCCTCACTGGGGAGAAACACAGAACAAGCACTCAAACATCCAACCCGTTACCATCAGAATCAGGATTCATCCTTCCCTCGCGTCCTGTAACACATCTTTCCCTCGCATCTTGTAACACATCGTAACACATCCTTTCCTCGCGTCCTGTAACACATCTTTCCCTCGCATCTTGTAACACATCCTTCCCTCGCGTCCTGTAACACATCTTTCCCTCGCGTCCTGTAACACATCCTTTCCTCGCATCCTGTAACACATCTTTCCCTCGCGTCCTGTAACACATCTTTCCCTCGCGTCCTGTAACACATCCTTCCCTCGCGTCCTGTAACACATCCTTCCCTCGCGTCCTGTAACACATCCTTCCCTCGCATCTTGTAACACATCGTAACACATCCTTCTCTCACGTCCTGTAACACATCTTTCCCTCGCATCTTGTAACACATCCTTCCCTCGCGTCCTGTAACACATCCTTCCCTCGCGTCCTGTAACACATCCTTTCCTCGCATCCTGTAACACATCTTTCCCTCGCATCTTGTAACACATCCTTCCCTCGCGTCCTGTAACACATCCTTCCCTCGCGTCCTGTAACACATCCTTCCCTCGCATCTTGTAACACATCGTAACACATCCTTCTCTCACGTCCTGTAACACATCTTTCCCTCGCATCTTGTAACACATCCTTCCCTCGCGTCCTGTAACACATCCTTCCCTCGCGTCCTGTAACACATCCTTTCCTCGCATCCTGTAACACATCTTTCCCTCGCATCTTGTAACACATCCTTCCCTCGCGTCCTGTAACACATCCTTCCCTCGCGTCCTGTAACACATCCTTCCCTCGCATCTTGTAACACATCGTAACACATCCTTCCCTCACGTCCTGTAATACATCTTTCCCTCGCGTCCTGTAACACATCCTTCCCTCGCATCTTGTAACACATCGTAACACATCCTTCCCTCGCGTCCTGTAACACATCTTTCCCTCGCGTCCTGTAACACATCTTTCCCTCGCATCCTGTAACACATCCTTCCCTCGCGTCCTGTAACACATCCTTCCCTCGCGTCCTGTAACACATCGCGTCCTGTAACACATCTTTCCCTCGCGTCCTGTAACACATCCTTCCCTCGCGTCCTGTAACACATCCTTCCCTCGCGTCCTGTAACACATCCTTCCCTCGCGTCCTGTAACACATCCTTCCCTCGCGTCCTGTAACACATCCTTCCCTCGCGTCCTGTAACACATCCTTCCCTCGCGTCCTGTAACACATCTTCCCCTCGCGTCCTGTAACACATCCTTCCCTCGCGTCCTGTAACACATCTTTCCCTCGCGTCCTGTAACACATCCTTCCCTCGCGTCCTGTAACACATCCTTCCCTCGCATCTTGTAACACATCGTAACACATCCTTCCCTTGCGTCCTGTAACACATCCTTCCCTCGCGTCCTGTAACACATCCTTCCCTCGCGTCCTGTAACACATCCTTCCCTCGCGTCCTGTAACACATCCTTCCCTCTTTCCCTCACATCCTTCTCTCACGGGTCAAAATGACCCAAAGCCCTAAGATTATACTTTTTTTGTGTACAGAAAGCTTATTTTATTTTGATTTTTTTTCTTCTATTTTTTAATGCATTTTTTGGGGGAGATTTCATTTTGATTTTTTTTTACCTTTAAATTACTAGATTTAATCAATACATAATAAATAAATGGTAATTTAATCACATTCCTCACATCATTTCAACTTAAATTCAAAATAACTCACAATTTCATGCATAAACCTTTTAATTCAGCTCAAAATATCTTACATTGGGTATCTTTTCCGACCTCTTGTGGAAGAAAAAAGATATATATAACATGATATTTCATGACTCTAGATGGCCTTATATCTCTATATGGAGCAAATGAGCTGTTCCACTGGGTCCTAAAGTCAGTTTTTCTTCAGTATGCATTCAGATACACATAGACATTATAAAATATTTTTTTGGTAAAGTTTTAGCATTTTTAGTTTCAATTTTGAGCATTTTTTGGTTTTTCTATGTGTACTGAAGCATTCCTTGTATTCCATTCATTCCTAAGGGGGTCAAATTGACCCGCGAGGGAAGGATGTGTTACTTTTTAAAACTTCTACCACAAAACTCCTCGAATCCATTATATAATCCATTTTTTTTATTTTTTTTTATTCCTGGTTCAAATGCGACAAAGGTCATGGGGTCTTGGACCCCTCTGGGGGTATATGTATTTCAAAAAAAGAATGAGTGTTAAAAGCCAGTTTACGGTCACGCACAAGCTGACTTTTATGCAAACGTGTGGTCAAACCGCAGGATCGAGGATGTTCAAACAGAGACCTGGATCAGTGATTGACTACCAAACACAACCTCACATCGACCTGACCCTGTGAGAGGCGACGGAGCGTGAATCTCCACACCCGTCCTGAGCCCTTCAGCGATGTTCTGGCTCCAAACATGAGCAGATTGATCAAACACAAGCGGCCCGACGGCGCAGCGGTCCCAGATGGTTTGTTAATGAAGAAAACTAGTGCCAACAAAACAACGTCCGCTGCTGAAATGCCCTTGTTTCACTCTGACTTACAACCTGTCGACAACATGACCGGGTCACATGTCACTCTAAAACAAGAATCAGTTATATATTGTGCCATTCAAAAGTTTGGGATCGGTACATTTTTTTACTGTTTTTAAAAGAAGTCTCTTCTGCTCACTACGACTGCATTTATTTGATTAAAAATACAAAACAAACAGTAATATTGTAAAATATTATTACAATTTAAAGTAACTGTTTTCTATGTGAATATCTAGTAAAGTGTAATTTATTCCTGTGATCAAAGCTGAATTTTCAGCATCATTACTCCAGTCTTCAGTGTCACATGATCCTTCAGAAATCACTCTAATATGATGATTTGATGCTCAAGAAACATTTATGATTATTATCAATGTTGAAAACAGTTGTGGACATTTTTTGATTCTTTGATAAATAGAAAGTTCAAAAGAACAGCATTTATTTTAAATTAGGGCTGTCAAAAGATTAATCGCGATTAATCGCATCCAAAATAAAAGTTTTTGTTTACATAATATGTGTGTGTGTACTGTGTATAATTATTTTGTATATATCAATACACACACATGCTTGTATATATTTAAGAAAAATGTGTAATTTAAATATATAAAAAATTATATTTGTATATAATATAAATTATATATAAATATATACAGTATATGTATGCAAATATTTCTTAAATATATACATGCATGTGTGTGTATTTATATATACACAAAATAATTATACACAGTACACACATATATATTATGTAAACACAAACTTTTATTTTGGATGCGATTAATCGCGATTAATCTTTTGACAGCCCTATTTTAAATCTAATTTTTTTGTAATATTTAAATATATTTACTGTCACTTTTGATCCATTTAATGCATCCTTGATAAATAAAACTTAAGTTCTTTTTTTTTATCTTACTGACTCTTACTAACATTTTTCCTTGTGAACAAATAAGTAAACACAAATGTTTTGTGCCTCATGTTCATGCTTTGTAAGAAAGAGTTTGATGAAAAATAAAATGTACTGTTACATTAATTTCATGACAATTAAACATCTTGCAAAATATTATCATTGCTCTAAATTGCTCAAAAATTAATTAAAATCGTAAAACATTTATACATCATGATAACACTTATTGCACAGCCTTTAATATATGCTTATTTAAATAAAAAGCATTACAGAATTTTATATTGTATTACAGTATTGAAAGTCTAATCAGACTCACCATTGAGAATAATAATAGTATAATAATTATTAAAAAAAATAAAAATGATGGTTTGCGGGGGAAATCATTGTATTTTGTGCTCCGTTTAAATGTGTTTTACTCGTCTACAATCACACAGGTCTGTAACCTGCTAAAATGATCAACTTGATATTGACATGTTTTTAGATGATACAGTATATTGTGGTTTATCTCTAAATACCATCTGTTACTTTTCTGTGGTGTTGCATTCAATGCAAACACACAATCCTGCAATCCTGCATCACAATCACAGCAGCGAGTTCAGTTCAGCACACACACACACACACACACACACACACACACACACGTTGACCAGCTGGAAACACGCGTGAAACACCGACAGCAGGGGACCGTCCACTTACACACTCACTGCAAAATTAATTTCATCCACGGAGAGCCAACATACGGCCCAATTAAACCTCAAATCTTTATTGATCACCACATGGAGTCTATTTAACACGAGAACACATTCTGTTACTAGTCTATATTAGTCTAATAAATAAATGCACACACACTCTCGGCTTATTAACAAAAAAAACATCATATTAATGTTTTATAATGCTTCATATTTTTGTGGAAACTGATACAATTTATTATTCAGGATTCTTTGATGAATAGAAAGTTCAAAAGAACAGTACTTATTTGAAATAGAATATTTAGTAACATTATAAATGTCTTTACTGTCACTTTTGATCATTTTAATGTAGCTTTTCTGAATGAAAGCATTACTGTTGAAAAGTAAGATTTAAAAAAAAAAATCATAATAATGAACTAGTGTATGACGATTTCCACACAGATCTGAAGCAGCACAACTGTTTTCAACACTGATAATAATCATAAATGTTTCTTGATCATCAAATCATCATATTAGAGTGATTTCTGAAGGATCATGTGACACTGAAGACTGGAGTAATGATGCTGAAAATTCAGCTTTGATCACAGGAATAAATTACACTTTACTAGATATTCACATAGAGAATAGTTACTTTACATTGCAATAATATTTCACTGTTTTTACTGCATTTTTGATCAAAAGAGACACTTTGATACAGCACAAAGTGTTAAAACTTTCATCCCATCACTAGAAGCATTAGTGATGATGATTGACTTAACTTTCCTGTTAAGATGAACCGCAGTGCAGTGCTGCCCCCTAACGTCCACTACCAGAACTGCGCCAGTCTTTTACAGCCCGTGGCAAACGATGAAAGTGCATTAAAGTGAATAGAAGCATTAATATATAACCAGCCCTCAGGTTTACATAGTGCTTTGATTGAAACACATTTCATTTTCTCCAGAGTCCAGGGTGAGTCATATATTTTTGAGGGTTCTTCGGCTCCTGAGGACAAATGTGACAAATGCATAGAGGAACTGCAGGAGAGAGAAATAAAGACGGAGGCATCCGTGGCCAGAAGGTGAAATCATATCTATTATTTATCACTCATAAAAAACACTAGAAATGTTCAGATGTTCTGTCATAGACTGGCTCTATAAAGGGTTTGTTGGATAAAGCGTTGAGTGTCTCACATGTTCCCGATCAGCCGCTGAGCTTCATTAGTGCAGTAATAGACTTACAATTACAGCTCTATCTACTTGAATATGGAGAGACAGAAAATGGCCAAGAGTGCGTTTCAATAACATCTTCCACATCTGCAATAAAATCTAACCAGTAAAAGCCAGTATTACAACACTGTAGCAGATCAATATTTGTCAAAACTTTTGCAATCATTAAGATTTTTTAAAATATTTTTGAAAGAAGTCTCTTGTGCTGCATTTATTTGATCAAAAATACAGTAAAAATATTAAAATATAAAGTAACCGTTTTCTGTGTGAATATATAGTAAAGTGTAATTTATTCCTGTGATCAAAGCTGAATTTACAGCATCATTACTCCAGTCTTCAGAGTCACTCTAATATGATGATTTGATGCTCAAGAAACATTTATGATTATTATCAATGTTGAAAACAGTTCATATTTGTGTGGAAACTGTGATGCATTTTATTTTTCAGGATTCTTTGACGAATAGAAAGTTCAAAAGAACAGCGTTTATTTGAAATAGAATCTTTTGTAACATTATAAATGTCTTTACTGTCACTTTTGATCAGTTTAATGCATCCTTGATAAATAAAGTTAGTTTCTTTAAAAAATGTTTGAAAAGTATAGTGTATATAAAATGCTTCCTGAGAACGGAGAATTGTTAATGGAATCTTTGGTTTCATCTTTCAAAACTCAACCATTAAACCAAACCCGTTTCAACAGTCACAGTTCAAGAAGAGAAGAGAAGACAGAGAAAAGAAGAGACACAACAGATGCAGAAAGACGAAAGAAAAGCTTTATTGAGCGATGAAAGAGTCCAGACATTCAGAGGAGAAACAGATGCAGAGACAGTGCAAGTCATGCAGAGGAAAACAGACGACAGGAACCTCCTTCCAAGACACTCTCACACATACAGTGCAGAGACACACGAGTCACATGACTGCTTCTCTGTGATTGACAGGCGTGTGGATATTTAGGATTTGGGATCGGACGGTTTGAGCATCAGACGGATCTATTACATGTTAAGCGCTCGGGCCGAGACCCCGTGATGCCAGTCTCTCAGCTTGTTGTACTGAGGCCGGAGCAGCTCTGGGTCCACTTTATTCACTCTGACGGTCCAACGACACACACACACACACACACACAGAGAGAGAGAGAGAGAGAGAGAGAGAGAGAGAGAGAAGGACAGAGAGGAAATAAACTGATTACACAGCTATAGTCAACAGTGATCAGTTTCAGAGAGCAGGAGGACAGTGAGCGAGTGAAACCTCATAATACTGCAGACCAGAGAAACATGAAGCGCTTCAGAGAGGAAGACGAGCTTCTGTGAGCGAAACACTACAGTATTACATCAGTCATTAGATACATGTTCTAGTTTCGAAATTATGTTTGAGTAAATATTGTGTAACAATTTTTGAATTACATACATTTGTACAATTATATTTATACATGCATATATATATATATATACATATTATTTGTTATATAATACACAAAGTATAATCTTATATTTAATAATGTGTGAATATAATACATAAATATAATATATAATAATCTAAAAATCATATTTAAATATTTATAAATATAATACATAAATATATACATATATTGTGTTATATAATACACACAATGCATAATTGTATTTAATGTATATATTATTTATAAATATAATACATAAACATAATATAGTATTTATATTTATAAATATTATTATAAAAAATACTAATAATATTAATACTCTAAAATAATAAAATCTATTTATATTTTTATATTTATAAAATAAAAATAATACGTAAATATATATATATATATATATATATATATATATATATATATATATATATATATATATATATATATATATATATATATAACCATATAATATACATAATTGTATTTAATAATTGATATTCCATATAGTTAATAATAATAATAATAATAATAATAATAATAATAATAATAATATATTATTTTTATAAATGTTGTTTAATAATAATTATAAATAAATATTAAAATAATAATAATAATAAATAATAAAATAATATTGACATATTTATAATAATATTTATAAATAAAATAGACATATATTGTCATATAATCCACAATGCATAATTAAAAAAAAAAAAAAATAGAATTTATAAATATAATACGTAATTTTAATAGACTATATTGCTGTCTCAAAAGGGATCTGTCTATGTAGACAGCAAGGAAGCTCAGATGAAACACACGTCCAGAAAACAGCCCTGATTACCCACAATCCCCTCTCATGACTAACGACTCCCCTTAACGGCAGTGTGATCAGAGGAGAGTGTAAAGGATCTGATCTGATGGTGAGACGCAGAACTTACTTCTTTCCAGGCCGGTTCTCCTGAGCTTGATCTAGAGGAGAGAAGCAAGAAAGACTTTTAATAATAATAATAATAATAATAATATGTTATTTATATAGCGCCTTTCAAGAACTTTACATAATACTGACGTTACAAATATAATCAGGATAACAACATGAACAGGCAGACAGTGATCATATTACGTACAAAAGAAAACAAAAGTAAGGCATGCATGGATCAGAAATTTTAAGTATACAATTAGCTAACACAGCATGAATAACAGGTTTTGAGCTTTTAAAAGTGTAGAGTTCAGCGGTCCCTACCGTTCTCTGTGCCGGTGATCTGTGCCAGGATCCTGAAGGAACGGGACTGAGACGTGCCGGTGCGCGGGTGCCAGTCCTCCGTGTCCTCCATCAGACGCTTCTTACTGGAGTCACTGGGCAGAGAAACGTGGTTCATCTCTGGCTCCGACACGGGCTTACGGGCCGTTCTGATACACACACACACACGCTACATCACTAAACATTCAACACAACAAATGCTGGATGTAAAACCCTGGGATCAGTTTACCTGGGAGGAGTCTTTCTAAAGAAAAGACAGAAATCAAGAGAATCAGAGGAAAGAGACAAAAATCAAGAGAATCAGAGAAAAGAGACAGAAAATCACCCCATAATTCATATTAAGACTGTTTTTACTCACTTAAGAATACTCTGAGGTCCACTATGGAAATAAAAAGTCAAGAAAATATTATTAATATATTTTTTATTTATTTATATATTGGTGATATTTATTGTTGTTGTTATTATTATTAGTGTGTGTGTGTGTGTGTGTGTGGGGGGGGGGGTGAATCATCAAAAGTTAATTTAAATTCTGCATGCAAATGTAATTCATAATGTGTCCTAGAAAGACAGAATATTGTAATAAATTGAAAAATACTAAATTAAGTCAATTCATAGTCAATATAAGTGCTGATATTCTACATATTAAAAAGTTTTTTTTAAATAGAAAATTACTTGCAGTCTTTTAATAACCTGTGTTATTTTAGGATCATTGATATATTATGTGTTTTATTAATATTTTGAATATTTCTTTATTTATATTGTATTTTTTTTATATATATATACTCAAAGTTTTAGTAATTATGTTGTTTTTGTCATTGTTTTAAATATATATATATATATATATATATATATATATATATATATATATATATATATATATATATATATATATATATATATATATATATATATATATATATATATATATATATATATATATATATATACATACATAAGTTATATATAGTTACATAAGTTACTTATAAATTAAGTTATATTTAATTTATATATTTATATTTATTTATATTTATATTTATATTTATATATATAAATGCCAAGTTATATTTAAGTACATCAAGTCAAAATAAATGAAAATAAGAAATGTTGGCAGCTAGCTGAAATAAATATATATTGATTTCAGTTCATATTTATTTTATTTCAAGTAACAAAAAATGTTTTTTTTTTTATGACTTTAGTTGTTTGTAATAAACAGTGGCAACAAATGGAATTGAAAAATATATTTAAAAAAATGAAAAACCTTTTAAAATGGAATATTTCCTTTTTTTAACTTGCTAAATTAATTCCTAAAATACTTTAAAACCAATTAATATTATTATTTTATTAGACACTTTAAGTGAGGCCAAAATGCTGAGTGCGCCTTTAAAATGTTCAGCTTGAACTGCACTAACTACTAACACTAGATGGCTCCACTGTCTCAAGTGTTTTAACTAGCTGACCTGTGCTGGTCTTCCTGGTAAATCTCACTCATCTGTAACAATGCATGTGGAGGTAAATGTCACCGCTGCTATTTATACGGCACACAGGAGAATTAATGCCACTGCCGTGAATAAACACACAGACACATGATGATTGACAGCAGCACATGATGAACACTAGCACACTATCCTGACCTCAAAACCCCTCTACAACTCAATAGAGATAGAGAGAGTGATCATGAGTGT
>NC_137145.1:1762989-1857989 GCF_949319135.1 Squalius cephalus
AAAAAGATATTAAAATATTTTTAATAACACATATGGAAATGAAGGCGCCCTTATATGGGCAGTAATGGAGTCTGGTTGTCACCTAGTGAAAATGTTTGGTACTGCGCCCAAACAAAATCTCACTGAAAGCTCATTTTTTGAGATATCAACCTAAAATTTGAAACACAACTTATTCAGATTTTTGGCTTTGATTTTCTAGCAGTTTTAGAGTCGGCCAGGTTTTAAAAATATATATTTTATATAAAATATGAATAATTAATTTTTTTACATTGTACATTTTCATAAACTCAAACTTCTATAACTTTTTTTTTGTTTCACTTTCTTTATTTCACTTCAACAAAAATCTGCAAAATGTCTTCTTTAAAACAAGACCAATTTTACGTCTATACTCCAAAGCATTCTTTAATTACAACCATTTAAAGTCGAAATGTGCATTTTCATGTATATTTAAAAAAAGGGGGGTGACACTTAAAGGGTTAAATAATAATTCATACTAATAATTAAATATAAATATAAAATATATAAAAATATAAAACAAATCTAAAATAGAAAAAAAAAATTAAATAATAAATAAATAAATAAATAAATAAATAAATAAATAAATAAATAAATAAATAAATAAATAAATAAATAGAATAGAATGAATGAATGAATGAATGAAAATACTCATCTAGAAATGCCTGTTAAATAATAAAAGGAATGAGAGCAGATTGTGTACAGGTAAGGATGAGATTCATCAGCTCATCTAGTTTTCAGTACAGAGTCACTCGCTCAAACCATCACTTTTCTCCCAAGTTGACGCCCAACTTTCCCATACGCTTCCCCACAGAGAGCGGCGTGTATATTGTCTAGTGTTCAAAACATCCCTTGGACTACAATTCCCATCCAAATACATTTCAACACCAAAAACAGCATTTGTGACAATTAAAAAAATGATGTAACCATCCATAAAGCACTGTTTACACGAGCAAACTCAACCAACAGCAATTCTGTAAGCAACAGATCAGCAGATCACATCTGTGTAGAACAGTAGTCTCACTTCAAAAGGGTTATTTAGACAAATAAGACACTGCGCAATTCATTTTTAAAAGCTTTAACCAAACCACAAGGTTTTATATTCCTTATTTTAAACCCAGCTGCATTAAACACATGTCTGCTTTCAACCAGGGATCTCTGGAGAAGATAAATATATAGATTAATCATAAAGATGTGTAATAAGTAGATGAAAGCTGCTCTACTTCGTTGCAATAGCTTTGCAGATTGGCGTGTTTTGTTATTGTATCTGAAGCTCTTGTAAAGGCTCCGCCCTCTTCTGAACGGAGGCGGAGCAGCAGCTCATTTGCATTTAAAGGGACACACACAAAAACGGCGTATTTTTGTTCACACCCAAAATGGGGCAAATTTGACAAGCTATAATAAATGATCTGGGGGGTATTTTGAGCTGAAATTTCACAGACACATTCTGGAGACACCATAGATTTATATTACATCTTGTGAAAAGGGGCATAATATGTCATCTTTAAAGAAAAGCGAGGAAGAGTAAACGAAGGAAACAGAAGTATGAAGAACTGCAAGTTGATTGGTCAAACATACCCGTTATGATGTTCCCCAGTGCCTTTACTCTCCATCAGGCCACGTCTTTGGCCCATGGCCACCTCACACGCGTTCACATTGGAGTAGAGGTTGATGGGCGTGTTATAGACAGAGGGATGAGGGGCGGCAGGGGCGGTGGGGGCCGGGGGGGGAGGAGCCAGAGGAGCTGTCACTCTCGCAGGGGAGGAGGAGCCAGAGGAGGAAGTGGAGGATGAGTTGGCAAAGGGGGAGCGGCCAGAGGCAGGTTTAGGGGTGGAGCTAGGCGAGCGGTGGGCGGAGCCAGAGGAGGAGGTGGAGGACGAGTTGGCAAAGAGGGCGGGTTTAGGGGCGGAGCCACCGAGTGGGAAGGGTGGTTGAGGAGGAGGAGGCTGCTGGGAAGGAGCCGCTGGAGTGAATGCAGAAGATGCGGAGGGGATCGAGGCTTTGGGTGCGACGGGTGTCGGGGACGGGCTGATGGAGCGAACCGTACTAGCGGCCCCGCCGAAGGGCCGTGCAGTTTTATTGTACGCGCTGCTGCCCGGGGCGAGACTGGTGGCGGGTGCAGGCGTTTGGGTGATGGGCACAGGCTTTATGATCTCCAGTGGTTCCTCCTACAGGAAGTGATGAAACACATGCAACACATGCTCACGCCACAGCACACGCATGCAGGAGCCACGACCCCTCATTACAGCCTTAAACTTAAATAAATAAAAAATGCTGGGTTGTTTTAACCCAACTTTGGGTAACATGGACAAACCCAGCCGTTGGGTTAAATTTTTAACCCCAACGTTTGGGTTTGTCCATATTTGACCCAAAGTTGGGTTAAAACAACCCAGCATTTTTTTTGAGTGGGGTTGCAAATCTAATTTATTTGATTTAATCAAACCTTTTATGTTGCAAACATTATTTTTATTATTACATTAACTTAATATTGTGCATATTTTAATCTGAAATTTCTGTTAATTTATTTTTTTCTTTTAAATTTCCAAGGTTTTACAAGAACATCTTATAAATATTAGACAAATATCATAAAATTTTAGATATTCCCCACACAGCAAAAAAAAAAAAAAAAAAAAATTCAAGTTGTAAATAAAACAAATATTACAAGAAAATACTATTTCAGTTTTCATACTTCAAAGTTTCACGCTTAAATGTGCCGTTTCTTTGTAATCATTTGTGAAAATTACTAGCAATTTATGAGAAAATGGTTTCAAATTAAATTCTACACCAACTTTCTCAGCGCAGACTGTAATGAGGGGAAGCAGAAATACTCAGTTCTTCAGTCATGCAACAGATCAGGCATTTCAAACATGCTACACACGTCACATGCGTGTCCTAACCAGGCGTGATGCAAAGCCATAAATCCCACCCACCGCAACAAATGATTTGGATCAAGAGGCTTTATTGGTCACCTCATTTATAATCTGTCACAATGCACTAGGAGGCCACGCCCACAGTGAAGTCTAATTGGTCCAACTCCTGCTTCACATCACCATGTTTAAATATATGCTATTGACGAGCAATCCGTGTTTTCAGTGTTATACAGTAGAGGGCGCTATTACGCATCTTCTGAAAGAGTACAGAATCTCCTGAAGCAGAAACAAGCGATAGAAGCATTTCTGACGCAAATGTAAAATATCTCAATCATCAAACAGCATATAAATCAAAACTGCTAATGTTACTGAGTGAAATGTTGAACCCTTGAAGAGGGAACGACTGTGAAGCTTTGAGGTGTTGATGGACTCGATCGACTCCATCTGTGCTTTGATCATCGATCTGAGTCTTTGACAAAAACACAATTTATATATTTTTTATATAAGTTTACATTTTGACATCATGAATGGAGAACAACTTCTCGTCGTCAGCTACATGATGCATTATAACGAGCAATTTTTGGGGGGTAATTATGAGCACTTTATTGTACATTTAAACACACTTAGCCAGTCCTTGATACTGGAAATGCACCTAGTTAGGACACCCATTGCATGTTTATATTATGATTATTTTTGAAGGTACATACCTTTGGGGTCTCCCTTTTAATGACACTGGAAGATCTGCAAAAGACAAAACAGATGTTTAACATTGATTGTAAAACACAAAGCAACACTGAATGAATTAAAGTCAGCATGTGAATATGTAAATAACGGGACACGTTTGACAGAGAGACTCTTGATATTGTTTGAATAAGGACTCTATTCTGGCTGCCATTCAAACAAACCTCGGCTCCCACTGTACGCTACATTACACGGGCCATAAATAAAGCCGAGAGCAAACTGTGGCATTCAATCCCAGCGTCCCCTGCCATACGAGGCCAGGCAGGAATAAATACACAAGCTGTCTTCACTGTGTAAAACAACTGCAGCAGAGTTCGGTCTCTGAAGAGCCGTAATGCTTTAGTAGTGACTTATGACATTTCCAGAGGAATCTTTAGGTGTTTTGGAAGCTCTTAGGTGAATAAAACAAGCATGTTTAGTTCCCTTATTATAACTAGGGTATTTACACCCGAAACGCTTGTACAGCGTCACAGCAGCGGCTCTAAAGTACATAACTGAGCATTTCTTTACACAGACAACTATACATTTGTTTTTATAAGTTGGTTATTTATAAACTTGATAGTCTTGAAAGATTGTTTTAACATGGGGTGTGTACAACATTCGCATGTAAATAGTAAACAAACAACTAGGGCTGCTCGATTATGGAAAAAAATCATAATCACGATTATTTTGGTCAGTATTGAAATCACGATTATGTAACACGATTATTTCACATGACTTTGGGAACGTGTTGCATTTATTAAAAAGACACGGTAACACTTAACAATAATGTTAATTAGTTAACATTAGTTAATGTATTAACTAACATGAACTAACAATGAGAAATACATTTGTTACAGTATTTTATTTTTTAATGTTAGTTAATAAAAATACAGCTGTTCATTGTTTGTTCATGTTAGTTCACAGTGCATTAACTAATGTTAACAAATACAACCTTTCATTTTAATAACGTATTAGTAAATGGTGAAATTAATATTAACTAAGATTAATAAATGCTGTAGAAGTATTGTTCATTATTAGTTAATGTTAACTAAGGTAGTTAACTAATGCTAATTAATGAACCTTATTGTAAAGTGTTACCAAAGACAAAATTAGAGCGTTCTTTCAAAACAGAACATGGCAAAATAGTCGTTTTTACTCGATTGTACTATTTTGGTGATCGTTGGGAGGCGATATCGAAATTCAATTAATTGCACAGCCCTACAAACAACCAAGAAAACAGCTCCGATCATGTTGTTTCAGTCATACTTTGATATGTTGATGAGATTGCAAACAGATCTGATTAAAACAGATTAAAAAATAAATTAAAAAACCTTGCAAACTCGGGTTTGATTTACTAGTGCTAGAGCTTATTTAGGCTACCTGTCTGTGTATTACATAAACTAAAAGCAAGTTTATAAATCTGGATAGTTTTACTTTAGTTTCTTTGGTTACACTTTATTTTAAGGTGTCATTGTTACAGTGCAATTATATATTTAAGTACAGAGTAATATTAATGAACTACATGTACTTACTATAGGGTTAGGGTAGGATTAGGGTTTAGTTGAGGGTTAGTTGCATGTAATAATGCATAATTTACTGTTATTACTATGGTAAGTACACGTAACATATGTACTGTAACAAGGATACTGTAAAATAAAGTGTTACTTTTTTTAATACACCATACTTTCACCCAAACTAAATTAATTACAACTTTTTTGACATCCTCCAGTTCTTGTTAAAGCACACACTACACTACATGCATATTCTGTGCACTTTGAGCACTTTTTGTGGGAAATCATATTTGGTTTAATTTGTCCGTCAAAAGTGTGCTTTCACTTTAATTGAGTGTGAGCAGCGCAGTAAAAATACGCTTGCGGTGTGAAATACGCTTGCACGTAGGCAGACACCGAGTGTGTGACCATACACTCACACAAATGTGATTACGTCAAATTTGAACTCGCACGTTCTCAAAGAATGGTTGCATATGCCTGAAGCCCTGAAACAATCATTTAAATCCAGCCGTGTTCCCATCATCGTGACCCAAACACAATCTGACTGTGTGTCAGCAAACCTCCAGTGAAAGTGCATCAGGGTTTGTGCATTTGGAGATGTTTTGTTTTTCAAGAACTCACAGACATACTTTATGTTCTGGTTTATCAGTGCATTCTCGTCACACTGTCTAGACGGCTTCATTCGTCCTCATTAATCAACATCACATCCGACACGACCTCCACATTCCTCATAAACAACCTCCGTCCTCAAAACAGGCGACAAACAGGCCTTTGCTTCCTACAGAACTGCTGTGGCGCTGCGGATTCGCTCCGCGTCCTCAATCGCTTCCATATTAGGAAAGCCGAGCAGTTTCTGCAAGGCCGGTTCTTTTGTGCCAGACGGTCCGACTTGTGTTATAATAAGGAGCAAAGGTGGAGTGCTGGGAACACTAAGAAAACACTTGCACAAGGAAGTTAAAGGCGCTCACACAAAGAGCAAGAATCAACACTCATGGGACAAACATGAACAGAAGCAGCGGAGAGGAAGCGGATCTAGCTTTAAAGAATGATCCTGCTTCCTCTACCACTGCTTTTACACACATATATATTGTTTTGTTTTATTTTATTAAATGGAAAATAAAATTAATTTTGTATTTGAATGTACCAGGATCATTCTTCAAAGACAAGATCTGCAAGTTGACTGTATGCTTACTCTCTGCTGGTTTAATTTTATTATTTTTTTTTTATAGTTTCTTTTCTTTAAATGTAAGATAATAATAAATAAAATAAAATAAAATGAAATAAAATAAAATATTAAACATTTAATTAAAAATAAAGTACACCTTTTAAAGAACACAATGAAAGCGAACAGGACACTCCAGGAAAAGCTTTCACAAACACGCCGTTTTGCCCCAGGGTTTGATACTGACGGGACACGCTGGGAAAAATGCAGGCGGCAGAGAAAAACTCCACAAGCCAAAATAAACAGAACGACTCGTGACATGAAACTGAGACACTGCTGTTTTCTGCTCTGTACCAATCACTTACAAACACCCTTTGCAATAAATATACACAAACAGTTCATTTGTTTTTATTTGAAATTAATTATGAATGACTACAGACTAACCCTAAAAGGAAAATAAATAAATAAAATAAATACAAAAATAAAAATAAACTTTAAAATGAAAACAAAACAAAAATAACAAAATAACAAAAATTAAAAAATTAAATAAAATATGAACAATATAAAATTATATAAAAAAAACAAAAACAAATATATAAAAGCAAAACAAAATAAAAACAAACTAAAAAGCATAACATACAAAACAACAACAGAAATAAAAAATAAAAACATCAAAATAAAAGACAAAATATATATCAATTAAAAAATTAAATAAATTAAAATAAAATATTAAATAAAATGCAAAACAAAAACAACAAAATATAAAATGTTAAATAAAACAACAAAATCAAAACAAAATACAAAAATAAAATAACAACAATAAAATATAAAATAAAAACAACAAAATTAAAACAAAAAATAATAAAAGAAAAGAAAAAAAGTTGAATAAAAACAAAAAAATAAAATAAAAATGGAAAATAAATAAATAATAAAACAAACAAATGAACACCTAAAATAAAGCTCTAATCAAAGCCATGAGCACAGTATGTTTCCTCATATCACACACAAACACAAACAGATGCTTCATGATGTCTTCGGCATACGGTGAGCCTGAGGAGGAAGATGAATAAAGTCAGCCGGGAACGGCGAGCTGTTATTCAGCTTATAAAGCTCTGATGTCAAATACCTGCATTTCCATCCTCTGACAGAGAAAATGGCTTTTCCTTTCACGTTCCTTCCACACCGCCACAACTAATATACACCAAATGACATTTCAAGAGATTCATTATCAACTCCAGCGGGATCCACTGGAAATGGACTCGCAAATAAAAACATCATATATAACAGGATGAAATGATAAATAATGCGAAATAGGGACGTGATCATACAGGCTGAAATGTTTGAAACCGAATACAGAGTGTAACTTCTTCATCTTTACTGATGCTCAGTCAGACAATGTTCAAATATTTGTATAAATAGTTATTAATATATAAATAATTAGCCACAATAAATAATTGTACCACACTCTGCATAAATATAATCAATATAAATATTATCAACATCAGTAACAACATTTTTATGTTGTAACTGTTGAAGTATAATGATAGTTTTGGATATTATATAACTGTAACCATTTCGTCTTATTTATTTTTTGACGATATAAAGACAAATAAATTGAATATATACAATTCAATAAATACATATTTTAATATTTAATAAATAAGTAAATAATATTTTATGTTGTCATTGTAATAGAATGAATATACATAGAATAAAAAAATAAAAATTAAATTAAATTAAACAAAATTAAATAAAATAAAACAATATAATAAAATATAAAAACAAAACTGTTGTCAGCTTGAGAGCATATTTTTGTTAGTAGCTAATAGTGTAGCAAAATTAATAAAAATATAAATAAAAAAATTAAATGAAATATTAAAATCAAATAAAATAAAATAAAATAAAATAAAAAAAAATAAAAAAAGTCATGATAAAATTAATGGACACCTCTGAAAAACATTGATCAATCTCTAAAGTTGATTTGGTCAGAAGTGGCTGCGAGACTGAGCAGAAAGAGTGATGTGAAAAGGGGAAATGACATCATGCACGAGGCCTGTGGCGTGACCTCGGATCACAACGCCTCGCCAGCCATTCAACAGCTGATCCGTGTGATGAACACACCGAGCGTCAGCTCCACGGGTGTGCCATGGAAACCTCATATATCGCTTCATGTGGAGCTTTCCAGAAAACCACAGCGAGCCAAACAACGCCTCAGAGAGACACGCTATCTGTGTTTCAGCTCAGAGATTTACAGAAGAATCATGTGCATTATCATGTGCACTAGTTTAAGAGCCTCCTGACGTGATCTTCCCTAAATAGAGAACACAGCGTAGGACACTTAATGTGACGACTTCAGCAGTTTTTGCACATGCATTTTCCTGCGTATCCAAACATTACTCCATAATGCTGGATCAGTTTCACGTCTTTAGCTGAAGAATGAACGATCCTGCAAAACAGGAGGGCTTCGTACAGAATCACCTCGTAAACTCAGTTTATTAAAGCGATACGTTAGTGTGTGTTAAAGGAACGATTACACCGCTAAAGCAGAGACTTTCAGGAGTGTGGAGCAGTCGAGCATCTTTCATTTTTAAACGCTGATGCTTTTCTGCTTACAGAAACACACGATTCAAGCATGATTAAAGTCATCATGAAATAAAGATTAACACGTTTAGCTGCACATCGTTCATCATTCAGTCATGTAGAAACATGAAATGTCACATTATGGGTACGTGTATTCGTACCGGACCGTTTCGGTACAGGGCTTTCGGTTCGGTGCACGTGTGTACCGAATGACTGAATGCAATATTTTGTGTGCGGAACATAGGTACATTTTCGTGTTTCCACACGAACATATTAAGTGGCGGAAGTCTCCGCGTTCAGCGCAAATCCCGCCCTGCAGCTGATTCTAATGTTTTACCCGTCGTCACTGTAACCTAAACCAATGAAATAGACTGCAGGGCGAAAAACAACTTTTCCGCTCCGTGTGCGCCGCCGCACTCTCCGCGCGCGTGTGTGTGTGTGTGTGTGTCGGCCCGCTGCGCTCTCTGCTCAGTGTTCGAGTCCGTGTTTGCGCTGCGCGTTCTGCTGTGTCGTTAACGGCCCAAACACTCCAATCATGTACCGATCACGCACTGGAAAAGCAAAGTCCGCTCAAATAAGGTGAAATTTCTCTGTAGTACACTTCTGTTTGCTGAGCTGGTATAGTTATGCTGGCAACAATGGTAAAATGACCTGCTCTGATCACATGCTCTGATCACATGCTCTGGTAATAATAGCTTTGGACTATAGCTTTGGACTATATTTTATTTTGATAATTAGTAAAAATCTTAAATTGATTATGTTGATTGATTATTGAAAAATAATACTACATTGATATATTTATGTTTAATATTATTTTAATATAGGGCTATTTTCTGTTACTTTTTCCCCGTGTTTCATTTAATTAGGTGATTTATAAGTTTAATTATTGATGATTACAAGCTTGGAGGAATTGCAATTAATTACAGCAAATTGTGTAATTAATTAGTTCTTTTTTTTTTTTTTGATTCCCAGCCTTAATTTTTAAATATGAGCAGGCCTACAAGCTGGGATTGGTAATGCTGCACTGTAATCATAGTTATTTATTTATATTTTTCATTATATTTTATTATGTGATATTGGTTTGAGACTGAGAGTATTTTATTTAGTGGAGAACTTCGCAGCAGTATTTTATTTCTTATTCTTTTTTTTATTTTATATATATTATTATATTTTATTAAAAAGTGTTTAAAAAAGTGTAAACAAATTGTTAAAAAAAAGTTTATAGTAATAAACAACCTGCAGTTTAATGTTTGCATTTCTTTCCCTTACTGTACCGAAAATAAACCGAACCGTGACTTTAAAACCGAGGTACGTACCGAACCGTGATTTTTGTGTACCGTTACACCCCTAATATATATATATATATATATATATATATATATATATATATATATATATATATATATATATATATATATATATATATATATATATATATATATATATATATATATATATATATATATATATATATATATATGAACATATATATATGAACTAAATTAATAACCTTTTTACAACAAAAAATGAACTATCACTGAACTTACTTAACTGGACTGTGATGCTATTTTCTTAGAAACAAACTTTGTAGCATTATTTTCCTGTTATCACTGTAAAAAGCGCTTTATAAATAAAATTGACTTTTTTTACTTCATGTATTAAATGATGTATATTATGTTAATTTTCTAACCACTCCAAGGGTTAATAACATTCATCGGTCACTCCACCAGCATGACATCAGTCTAAGCGGTGGCATAATGGAAAGCAGGACTTCCAGTTCATTTCAGAGGGAACAAGCGTCTGTGTTGGGAATCAGAGCGGAGCGCGAGAGAGTTCAGACCTCAGACACACACGGTCACTGGTTTTCCTGTGTCGTAAAGGTCTAAAACACCAACTTTGTTCTGCTTTAACAGTTCCTCTTAACACCCACATGCTAGACTTTCAACACAGGGTTTCAATCACTATTTCTCACAAATACGGCCCTTCTTCTGGTGTTCGTCTCTCGATGGAAACGCACAAGCATAAATCTCTCAACTTTAAACAAACTAGACCATGTTCATGCACTTTAAGAGCAATACACTATATAGTTTTTTTTTATATTAAAGTATTAAATACTAAAATATATAAATATATATATATATATATATATATATATATATATATATATATATATATATATATATATATATATATTACACTTTTTTTACTATATATAAAGTAAATTAAAACAATTAACAACAAAAGTAATATACAAAAAATAAACAATAATACTACTAATAAAAACAAAATATAAAACAAAAAATAAGAGAATGTACATTTTGTTTATAAAATAAATATAACAAAATAAAATACACATTGATATAAACAAGAAAACAACAAAAAAACAGGTTTTTCCATCTATTCTAATCTGTTAAATTACTGGTCTATATAAATTCACAATATAATGACTATAGACTTTATTAATTTATAGTATTTACATATATGTTATATCAAAAATAGTGCACAGTAAAATGTAATAATAAAACAAATAGTAATAAAATAAAATAAAATAAAATAAAAATAACAAACGGGTTGTTCCATGTATTCTAATCGGTTTAATTATTGGTCTGTATATAGAATATGACAAAATAAAATACAAACATTACAGGTGATCTTGCTTCATTGGTGATTCACTTGTATCCCTTTTGCACCAAAAGGGTTTTCATGTTAGATCAAGTTTTCACTGATTTGAGAGCCGAACCACAATAGCCTTTTCGTCAGTGCAAATGCATGGAAAGGTTCCAGATTGGGTGCTGTGTTGACGGAAAAGGATATTTGATGATCAGGAACAAACAAAACCTAGTTTCTTCTGCACATACCCCTTAACAACAGAGTTTTACTGTGGGCAAAAACAGCCGTCACAACCCTGAACCTCCCAGAAGCTGCTGCGCCGGCAGGTGACGGTGGTTTTCAGGACAGAGAGAGAGAAACACATGAGCCGCTGCTCCTGCAAACCTGTCCCAAACCTCAGGCGCCGCTCTGTACACATATTTTAAACAGCACTTTATGAATACGGTCTGGAAACATCCTTAAGAAAACAAGGAAGGGGAGCAACATGTGGTCTGAAACGAATTGAAGACGTTGACGCAAAACAAAACGGTACAAATTTTGGTTTGGATGTGGAGGGCGAGCGCTGGAGGGGGACGAATGGAAATCTGCACCAGTCTTTTGATTCATCCAGTGCAGATCAACACAGCTTGGGCTGTCTGAAGATCTGAAGAGACCAAACAGAGAACGGGTCACTTACGTCAAGAGCGTTGATTTCAATCGCTGGTCATTTTCAGACTGAAAGACATTGATGTCATATTGGATCAGATTGATCAAGGATTATGAGGAATTGCAAAGCAATTTTTGTGTCAGAGCACATTTGATACGCAGTGATTGATAAGCCACATTAAATTATCAGTTCATCCAGAAATGTTGTTTATGTTTGTGCAGCAGTCGTTCACGAGAGGCTGCCACTTTACTTTCGTTTTGTTGTTTATTTTAATGCGTGTTAAAGTCCTCCTGTGGTGAAAACCAATGTTTTAATGTTATTTATATGTCTATGTGGTGTTTTTAATATGCTTTAAGACAAACCATGTGTAAATTCATAAGTCGACACCATTGCTGAGTATTTTCTCCTTAAAATTCGGTGAAATCACAGGCGGTCATCATCGATAATGGGCGGGGCTCATTTGCATATTCATAGAACCGTGTATACTAAATGAGGCAACCGTGTATACCAAATGATTTGCTCGCAGCGCCTGAGAAGCCCCGTGGTGAGGAGCAGAGAGTTCCTCAGAGTTGGAGTAAATCACTCCGCAGAAGTAGCAGTGCTTCGCCTTCTGAGAATATAGTTCCCAGTGTGTGTACGGTTAGAAGATGGCTGTGTCTCATGTGACCTTGTTATTTGTACACACTGTGACTAAACAAATCACAACATGTAAATAGGAAAATGTTGGCTTTATTTTGTCACCATATTGGGAGCAGTATGCTAGCTGGAGCCGCTTACCTTCAGTCTTTGTGCTAAGCTAGGCTAGCGGTGGGTGCGTCAGACAGAGTTACGGCACGCACGGAGATGAGAAGGGTATGAGTGGACTTATCTAACTCTGGGGGATACGGTGAATAAGATAAAGTCCCAAAAAGTCGGCGTGTTCCTTTAACTCTTCTCAGACTCTCAATATTTATACTCAAACATTTCAGAAACACGTACAGACATGCTGGTTATTAAGCAGCGAGTTACGGCTGAGGTGAGACCTGTCCCGCACTGATCTGGGTGGCTCTCTGGGATCTCAGAGTAAACGCTGCGCTCTTAATGTGATGTTATCTTAATAGTAAAGCTTAAGTGCTGTTTGATGGCCTTTGCAGACTCACTGACAAATGTTCAACAGCTATGAAAATGCCACTAAAAGACTTTAATGGGAGATTCCAGAGCTCTTGCACAATCTCTCTTCCCTAAATTTCCTTTCAAAGGGCTCATAACTCCAGAATATGAGCCGTTCCTTTTGCTGCACTGAAAGAGGTGCTTCGTTTCAAACTAAATCTTAAAAATTCAAATCTACAGTTTTTAATTAATCTGTCTATGGTCAACACACATTTACAGACATTTACTGGAATAAATCATGTATAAATAAACAAACACAGCCATCATTTACTTCAGCCTCTCACAAAATAAATCTTGCAATGGAAATAATTGAAATGGATAAGGTCCAGCTGCAAAAATGACAAAAAGCATCATAAAAGGGGTATTTATGACTATATTCCAGGACATATGAATGCATAAACTGTCTGTTCTCCACACAGTCTTATTTATTTACGGCCTTTTCCAGAGATTGACACCATTTATCCATATTCACTTTTATTTTGTATAAAATTAAAGCATTTAGATCTTGCAATCTAGAAATTTGCATGCTACCCTCATGGGTTTGATAAAAATGCATTCCTTGAATGCAATGCAAGTCGCTATAAATATAATTATTCTGAAGAAGAAGAAAAGGTCTGGAATGTCATGAGGGTGAGTAAATGATGAGTTAACGATGCACTAGTCCTTTAATTGTAATTCGGCAACCCTAGACTGAATGTCTAACACTAATAACTGACAATTAATGAGCAAAACTATAATTAAAGATTCAGTGTCCAGGACACTCGCTCAACCCTCAGAATGATGTGCCATTAAACAGGCTGAAACACCAAAGCCGCTCGACCCGAACATCTTGACTGCATTAGATCCTGCGTGTCCCGTGATGGGAAGACACAAACCCGGCCAAGAACTGCATAAACCAAACAAATCTTCTCCTCTGAGGCACCGCTGTCATATTTACACAATTCATGATCGTATCTGGACAACCATGAGTTCGCTTTCAATGAAGGTTCTGCATGAACTTTGAGAAGAGGCAGTTTTGAGGATACACTAGAGGTCAACAGAATGGAGTAAATAATAATTATTAATACGTTTTTTTGTTTTTGAAAGTCTGTTCTGCTCACCAAGGTTGTAAAAAATATAAAAATGTAAAAATAGTGAAATATTATTACAATGTAAAACGGCTGTTTTCTATGTGAATATATAGTAAAGTGTAATTTATTCCTGTGATCAAAGCTGAATTTTAACTGGATGAAGGTGCGTGAACCCACTGTGACAGAATGGACACAGACTGAAACAGATATACATGTTTGAGAAGATGACAGCAGACTTGCAGTTGAAATCTGACATTTTTCGCACTAATTGAAAATTTGCTTGAAATAAATAGATTTAATCTGTTAATGTTTGAACAATGCAGATAATGTACTGGTATGTGGTGTATTCTCTGAAGTGCTGTCAAGGATTTGTGTATTTATTTTAACTTTATTTGTTGTTGTTTTCTTTTTTCTTTTTTTTTTAAAGTTCAATAAAAACACAGTTCAAAAAAAAAAAAAATCGAAGCTGAATTTTCAGCATCATTACTCCAGTCTTCAGTGTCACATGATCCTTCAGAAATCACTCTAATATGATTTGATGATCAAGAGACATTTATGATTATAACCAATATTGAAAACAGTTATTTTTGAGGAAACCATGATTCATTTTATATTATTCAGGATTCTTTGATGAATAGAAAGTTCGAAAGAAAATAATTTATTTTAAATAGAAATCTTTTGTGATATTATTAATGTCTTTACTGTCCTTTATGAATTTCTTTTCTTCAAAACTTTCTTAGCCAAAACTTTTTTAAATTGCAGTGTTTCCACAAAAATATGAATCCGCACAATTGTTTTCAACACTGATAATAATCATAAATGTTTCTTAAGCATCAAATCATCATATTAGAGTGATTTCTGAAGGATCATGTGACACTGAAGACTGGAGTAATGATGCTGAGAATTCAGCTTTGATCACAGGAATAAATTACACTTTACTAGATATTCACAACAGCTATTTAACATAATAATATTTCACTATTTTTACTAAATAAATACAGCCTCGGTGAGCAGAAGAGACTTCTTTCAAAAACAAAACAAAAAATCTTAATTATTCCAAACCACTGACAGGTAGTGTAGATAATCAAGGACTCCCACAAACACTAACATGCACAAGAATTTTCCAGTGTCCATCACAGTTTGGTGATTGTATTCCAATCTGCCAGGTATTAAGACTTATTCGTGATGTAATGCAATATCCATTTATATCTGCATGTCCAAGCCAAACTTCTGGGTGCCATGAGACATTGACAGCTGAAAAGTCATTGAAGAAATATTGTGTGTGTGTGTGTGTGTGTGTGTGTGTGTGTGTGTGTGTGTGTGTGTGTGTGTGTGTGTGTGTGTGTGTGTGTGTGTGTGTGTGTGTGTGTGTGTGTGTGTGTGTGTGTGTGTGTGTGTGTGTGTGTGTGTGTGTGTGTGTGTGTGTGTGTGTGTGTGTGTGTGTGTGTGTGTGTGTGTGTGTGTGTGTGTGTGTGTGTGTGTGTGTGTGTGTGTGTGTGTGTGTGTGTGTGTGTGTGTGTGTGTGTGTGTGTGTGTGTGTG
This sequence comes from Squalius cephalus, assembly GCF_949319135.1. Classification (NCBI taxonomy): domain Eukaryota; kingdom Metazoa; phylum Chordata; class Actinopteri; order Cypriniformes; family Leuciscidae; genus Squalius; species Squalius cephalus. The sequence continues at coordinate 1,778,867 of NC_137145.1, forward strand.
TGTGTGTGTGTGTGTGTGTGTGTGTGTGTGTGTGTGTGTGTGTGTGTGTGTGTGTGTGTGTGTGTGTGTGTGTGTGTGTGTGTGTGTGTGTGTGTGTGTGTGTGTGTGTGTGTGTGTGTGTGTGTGTGTGTGTGTGTGTGTGTGTGTGTGTGTGTGTGTGTGTGTGTGTGTGTGTGTGTGTGTGTGTGTGTGTGTGTGTGTGTGTGTGTGTCTTACCTCAGCAGTGAGAAGCAGTGAGAGGTTTAGGTTCCCCGTACAAGCTTTGATTTTGTTCTGGGCTTCCAGGTGGGTCATTCCCTCTGTGGCGATGCCATCGATAGACAGAACGACGTCCCCAACGCTGATCTTGGCTTTAGCTGCCTTTCCTCCATCTGTCAGCTGCATCAAACACAAACACACACAGTTCAGAAACAAACTTCTACACAACCCTAGGTGTCATCGCTATATTCTTGCGGAGCTGAAAGGGTAATTGATTTGGAACCACATTCATAAGCAATAACACAAATCATACTTCTCACGTGACGTGCACAAGAGATCGATTGCAATAGAGTTTCACTCATAATCCAGTGAGCTCAATCTGATTCATCAGATTCATTAAAAAGATTCATTTTACAAATCAGAGTGAATGCAAATGTAAATCCAGTCTGTTTCTCACCCAAATGAGTTAAAGAAGTTTGAACACCTTAGTTACCTTTTATTGTGATTGTAATTAAAAAGAGAGGCGCTAGCATTCAAAATTGCAAATATATAAATCAATCTTTCAACAAATTTGATTCACAAATTTGAGCAAAATTATAATTTTTTTGCTTGATTTGAAAGTCTCGAGTTACTTTATCCTGATTAGAGTGATGCTTGACAGTGTTATTTTAGTGTTATTTATATACCATTACAGTTTTATATTTATATATATTTTTATATTTCAGTTTTTAGTTTAAGTATTAATAATTTTGTTATGTGCTTTGTGACTTATTAGTGGCTTAATATTTCTCAAATATTTCTATTTAGCTTTCTTTTTTATTTATTTCAATTTTAGTCATTTTAGTACTTCAACTTATTTACTTCAAGTTGCCAAAGCATCATTTCTCATGTCTACTTAAGTTTTTTAAGTTAACGTTTCTCATCTAATACTTACAGTATATTTTATTTCAGCTTAATTTCAATCAAGGGAAATTGTTTTTAATAGTTTTATTTAACAATAACAATGGTTTGATGATGCATCACATCCTACAGTAGTAGCCCAAATGTATATTTAGGAAATCTTGAATGCCGTATGTAATATTCCTCCAGCTTTTAATAATCAAACCATTAACAGAAGCTGAAGATCAACAAATGACTGATGTTCGTCTGACCTTTGACCCTCTTGGCCCCGATTTGAAAGACGGATCTGTACACGTGCGCTCACCTTTGATGCCGGAGTGTGTGAGATGTTCACGCGAGTGGACGCTGATGAAACACTAGACGTGGGCGAACACAAGAGGCCAGCTGTAATGTATTAGGGGAATCTGTGAATCTGTAGCTCTGAGACACTGCAGTGCTGTTGACCTCATCAGATTAGACCTGACGGGCTATTAGACTCTGTCTTAGAAACGGTCCTCGCTCTTGTTAGTACTGAGATCTTGTCTGGGCTAATAAACAACCCGATATCTTACTAGATAACTAACAGCAGGGGAAGAAAAGGCTTTACTCCAATGATTTACACACAGGCTTCTGTGGAGATTCTCTTCAAACTAAAGGCCTTGCATGTATTCTTTACAAGAAAACCCAGAATGCACTGCAACTATACAGACTTTTTTTTATCCAAGATAAACAAATCTAGAGAAATGCATGTTATATTTCATCCAATTCTACAAAGAACCAATATAAATTTCGTAATATACATTTCGATCTATGAATATGCAAATGAGCCCCGCCTCCACTCACTCACTCAGCTCAGAGATCCACTGGTTGACGATCACACGTTGATCTGATTGGTTACAAGGTAGTTTGTGACGTCAGAAACACCAGCGATTTCAAAGCGTGTTTTTGAGACTGTCTTTGGTTCACTGCAGTTTTAAGGAGGAAATACTCAGCAATGCTGTCGACTTATGAATTTACACATGGTTTGTCTTAAAGCATATTAAAAACACCACATAGACACAAAAACTACATTAAAAGCTGGATTTTCACCACAGGGGGACTTTAATAAACGTTTAATAAATGAAAATTGTATAAGTTTCATGTTTTCAATTAACTTGCAGTGCATACTCTATCAGACTGATATTAAGTGAACTGGCATGGAGCCTCTGCTGCTCGATGTGTCTGAACAAGAAGGACTCATTACAGGTGTGCATTAGAGGCATTATGCAACCATGCATGACAGACAAATATCAGTCATTCATCACTTCACATCTGCTAGGCAACTAACTCAACTAAAGCAACTACCCCTCCCGAGTCAGATTAAGACTTGCTCTGCTCTTGGCCGACAGCTTCAAAACAACAATTATAATGCGGAACTGATGAGAGCAACACTTCACCCTGAAGAATCAAGTTTTTTTGAGGTGAACGGGTTTAGAGCAACATGAGGACAGGTGTATTTCCTTCAAGAAAGTGAATTGTGATGTATTGTTATCTTTAAAAGACAAAGACTTATTGTGACAAAGTAAAAGTCTCTCATCTTCACCCTATACTTTCTATAGTGAGGAAAAACGTGGACTGAATCGAGAAATTCAGTCATAAAAATTAAATTTACTGTATAAATGTCACAGAATTTGCCAAATTTTGGATGAATAAATTAAAATTAAGGCATATCATATACACACAGAAACTCAAAGAAATAATTTTGTATTAATCATGAATCCAGAAAATAAACAGAACACAGAATTTCTGGAAAAAAATCAAACATTTCATAGGGCTGTATTATTGCAAAAAAAAGGTACATTTCATTAAGTTGTTAAAGTTTTATGAATCAAATTATTTAGACCTGCATTTTGATAATTAAATTGAAAACATAATTAAACCATTAAAATTTAATCGAGAAAAATAAAAATGGAAAACAAGGATTCTGAGAAAAAATAAATGTATTTCATAGGGTCCTAAAAATATAGTTTTTGTTAAACCTTTAATAATTTTTTGTTGAGTCAAGGTTAATATCGTTAACTAAAACAAAAATGAGACATGTTGACTTAGATGATTAACTGGAAATAAATAAACACTGAAACTGAAATAATAATAAATTAAACCTCAATAGATCTTATAAAATGACAAAAGCACATAACAAAATTACTAAAAAATAAACCAAAATGATGCAACATGAAAAATAAAAATAAAAGCTACAGTAATTCCAAATATTAACAAAACTTAAGAATAAAATAAAAATAATTTCATGATTTCAATTAATTAGACATGGTTTTTGATTCCTAAATTTTAGTCCCCCCAAAAAAAAAAAACTAATTTGGGGGGGAAAAATGATTTCATACATAGGGCCCTAAGAAATTACATACGCCACATTATTGCATTATTCCAGCAGCAGGAACTACAAAACTAGAGGTCACGTGTTTAAACTCTGTCCCACACATCTACGAAAGCACCTCTGTGAGTTTGACGGGGTCACACACACTAACACACACTCTTTGAGTCATCAGGTCAACGACAACAGCCGGGCCTCAAAGCCTGAATCCAATTTAAAGGCCCAAGGAGACCCAACAACACAGGAACATGATGAGAGCTGAGGGGTCTTCACTCGCTGAGCTGATACAGACCGTATAAGAAAGCCGCTTAACATTAGCACGAGTCCCAGATGTCATTTCTTTTATTAACGTCATAAACTAAACCTCAGTCTCATAAAGCTAAAGGCAACAAGGATCAAATCCCACCGCAGAGAAGAACTACACACCAAATCAAACACAACATCTCACAGTTTGTCTTTATGTTTCCCTTTAAAGGTTTTTATCCATCATATTTCTAGCAGCATTTTCACAATGAAAGATTAATAAGTTGGGGCTGAGTTACGATCTGACAGGAGAACTTTCACATGTCCATGTTACATTCTATGAGGAAATAATCAAACATGCATACATACATACACACACACGCATACATACATACACACATATATACATATATATACATATATATATATATATATACACACACATACATACACACACATATGCATACATACACACGCATACATACACACATGCATACACACACACACACACACGCACACATACATACATAAACTTTTAATGATTTATGATTACATTTTGGGGGGGATTTCTGAAAACTGAAAAGTAAGCAGCATATTTTGATAAAAGATTAAGAATAATATTCACAGATTCAAATTCACAATAAGACTAATAACACCAGAAACCAGAAAGAAAGGTCCCTGCTGACCTTATAATGAAAGCGAATGCTTCCCATGACATGTGTTTGGCAGATAAGCGCCTCTAGAAAGCCACATGTATGAGACACTCGCCTCTTCCACTTGGCAGTCGCAGAGCGCAGCGCTGGTTAACGCCGGCTAGTGAACGCTAATGAACGGTTGCTCAGATACAACACCAAAGGTCTGCTCTCCTTTTATAGCGTCTGAGGGTATCACAGGCCACATCACACACACACTTGTGCAGAGAGAGAGAGAGAGAGAGAGAGAGAGAGAGAGAGAGAGAGAGAGAGAGAGAGAGAGAGAGAGAGAGAGAGAGAGAGAGAGAGAGAGAGAGAGAGAGAGAGAGAGAGAGAGAGAGAGAGAGAGAGAGAGAGAGAGAGAGAGAGAGAGAGAGAGAGAGAGAGAGAGTGTGTGTGTGTGAGTGTGATGTGTGTGTGTGTGTGTGTGTGTGTGTGTGTGTGTGAGTGTGAGTGTGTGTGTGTGTGTGTGTGTGTGTGTGTGTGTGTGAGTGACTCACACTCTCAATTCAATTCAAAATTGCTTTATTGGCCTGACTGTGCATTATACAATATTGCCAAAGCTTGGAATACATAGAATAATTATAAAGTAAATTATTAGAGAATAAATTAATTATAATACATAAAGTAATTATAAATGAAAGTAAGACTAATAAAATATTATAACATAACTTAAATTTAAATGTACAAATTAAATTAATTGTACAAATTAACAGTGTAACAAATCAAAATGTGTGAACATTTGATAACTCTCTCACACACACACATTTGATAACTCTCTCACACACACACATTTGATAACTCTCTCTCTCACATACTCTCTCTCTCTCTCTCTCTCACACACACACACACACACACACACACACACACAGCTCTCAATCCCAGTAACCAGTGGCTCGTTGTGACATTAACATGACGCGGGCCTTAATCTAAAACTTCATGAGCCACCAAGACTCGTTGCTTCTCAGTGTAAACCGAAGAGGAGGCAGAAATGAGAGAACAGTGATGCGAATAATTACAGAGAAACTGATGAAGAAAAGCGCCACGTTATCGGGACATTAGTTATCGGGACATGAGTTACGCTGAACCAGACAAAAGAAGACACAACATTCATTTCAGTTCGACATGGACGCCAGCCAAACGCTCCCATGCGCGCTTCTCAAATCAGTCACATTAGCCACAATCACACAAATCAAGTTAAGGTGAAATTGTTTGATGATAAACCCATGGATCATCATTATCCGCTCTATGTGAACCGCACGTCAAAACCTCATCTGCAAATGCAAGCGTGTTTTCAAAACAAGTTTCCATTCCTCTTGTGTGCACTGTATCATTATCATAATCACTGTATGATTAACAATAGCGATCTACATTAAAAATTCATCATTTACTGTTTGTGCATCAAAACAGGTTCAAAGTGGATCTACAACACAAGTCAAAAGATTTTTTAAAAACAACAAATAATGTGAAATATTATTCCAATGTAAATCAGCTGTTTTCTATGTGAATATCTAGTAAAGTGTAATTTATTCCTGTGATCAAATCTGAATTTTCAGCATCATTACTCCAGTCTTCAGAGTCACATGATCCTTCAGAAATCACTCTAATATGATGATTTGATGATCAAGAAACATTTATGATTATTATCAATGTTGAAAACAGTCATTTACGTTTTTATTTGAGGATTCTTTGATGAATAGAAAGTTTGAAGTAACATTAAACACTACCGTTCAATAGTTTGGGGTCAGTAAGAATTTTTATTTTATTTTTTGGGTGAAAGAAATCAATACTTTTATTCATCAAGGATTAATTAAATTGATCAAAAGTTACAGTAAAGACATTTATAATGTTACAAAAGATTATATTTCAAATAAATGCTGTTCTTTTGAACTTTCTATTCATCAAGAATCCTGAAAAATATAAATGCATCACAGTTTCCACACAAATATGAACTGTTTCAACATTGATAATAATGAGAAATGTTTCTTAATCATCAAATCCTCATATTAGAGTGATTTCTGAAGGATCATGTGACACTGAAGACTGGAGTAATGATGCTGAACATTCAGCTTTGATCACAGGAATAAATTACACTTTCTATATATTCACATAGAAAACAGATGATCTACATCAACAGTCTTGGTGAGCAGAAGAGACTTCTTTTAAAAACATTAATAATCTTAGCAATCCAAAACGTCTGGTAGTGTACACGTGCGTTCGGTAACGATACGATCACCGCAAACCTTCAGCCAACTGTGTTAAATGACTTAGAAACGTATTAAATGTGTTGGATTAGTTTGCATCGCCTCAAACCACAAACCCAGTTATTTCTGGTACTCAATTTTGGCTCAATAAAAAGTCAAAATTTGAAAGATTTTGTGCAGATCTGAGATCCTGGGCTCAGCAGCACTAATGAAAGCAGACTCGGGTCACGATTCCTCCTTTAACTGTGGAAAGATAATAATTGTGTGTTAACTTCAGTGGAACGGCTGCTTTTCCTCCATCGAGACTTGAAAAAAATGCCTATATGTTACAAGATTTTTCTGACTGACTCGAAGCACAAGAGTGTGGCCTCACACACACTCACACTGAAATGCTGATGGGCTTCATTTGCAGCGGCTGAACGAATGAATGAACGAGTTTCTGAACAGCGCATTTTTAAGACGTCGAGTCACAGAGAGCCAGTTGTTTGCGGCCGCTTGTTAAAGTGGTTTAAATTCTCTTTTAAATGCCTTATATGGATCTGGGAGATTTCTCTCGCGGTGTGATCCGCGTCAAACATTCCAGGAGCGTTTCGGGACAAACCAGGTGTTTTGCTGGAACTTGATGAGGAGGCATTGTGTTCCTAGAATACATCCATGACGTCACACACACACACTCTTTCATACAATAAAAGTGTAGGAATATTCGTCTCGAGAACCAGAGCTTGATTCCTTCTCGACAGTGTTACTTTAGTATCAGTGATTCACTGTAAAAAGTGGAAACCTGAAATTCCCTTACAGAGATGTTTATTACTTGATTTGACCTTATAAAAATGTAGTTGGAATAAATTAATGTAGGTTGATTCTTGGTTCGGGCCGATAGACTGTGTCATCATTCATCGTGATTCCAATAGACGTCGCCCAACCCTAGTTGATTCAGCAATATCCATCCATCCCTCTATCCATCCATCCCTCCCTTTATCCATCCATCCATCCTTCCGTTTATCCATCCATCCATCCCTCTATCCATCCCTCTCTCCATCCCTCCCTTTATCCATCTATCCCTCCATCCCTCCATCCAGCAATCCCTCCATTCATCCATCCCTCCATCCATTAATCCAACTACCATTGTATCTATCTGAAACAGGCTAGCAATGCAATAATGCACACTAGCAACTGCATAGCAACACATTAGTAACCTCCCAGAATACCCTAGCAACCCCATAGCACCACCCTAGCAATTACCCAGAATACCCTAGGAACTACTAGCTTTTTTCTATTTCCATTTTAGTAAATTTGTTGTTATTTTTGTTATTTGTTTGGATTTTTTATTACATGTGTTCATTTTTCATTTCAGTTATTTCAACACATCAAGTTAAACTAAATGAAAATGACAAATGTTGCTTTGCAACTAGCTGAAATAAGTTTAACTTTTTTTTTTTTTTTTTTATCTTTTTTTTTCAGTTAAGATTTGTTTTAAAGTAACAAAGAACACGTTTTGTGGTTTTAGTTTGGCCCATTTATAATAACCCTGCTTCCTGATAATGAAAACAAGAATATTCCTGAACAAACGTGAAAAAAAAAACTGAATCTAGCCATCTAATAAAACTGCCACTGTATATTATATTACTGTCTCTTTGACGAATTGCTTTGGTTCCTATTTTGTAAGTCGCTTTGGATAAAAGCATCCGTAAATGCATAAATGTAAGAACAAACCTTATGTCCTGAAATAGATATGAAGTTTAAAACAAACCCCCAAGTATGAGCACTAGCAATAGTGATGATTGACTTAAACCTTTAAGAGAAATACATGGAAAAGCTTCCGCATCTAATAGCTAATAATCGACACCTAACATGAGGTGCGTTATCCAGATGTGTCCCAGATGTGCCTAATGAATCCATCAAACAGAGGAACTGCAGCATCAAGCCACTCAAACACAAGCCAGTCTGTCATTAATGTTCCTGTGATCCCAGAGATCCATGCGAGGAAGTCTGGAAATCTCAGGTCGATCTCCATGGCAACGCAAACAAAACAGAACATTCCAAGGCCAAAGAAAGACAGACAGAAAGAAAGAAAGTTCTGGAGGAACAAACTGCTGTGACCAATCAACCGCTTTCATTTCCACGGCTGTAACTGAGAGAAATTGAGTGTACAAGAAAACGAGTGAGGTGCAATGTGAATAAAAGAATAGTGCTTTTGAAAGTCCACTGTGAGCCGCCTAATAACAGTGGACTTATTCTGCATGGAGTGGACTGAGATCACATGACCAGAAGAATGCCACTAGCTTTATCTCTGCAAGTCAATGTTTAGTGGATACTTTATAAATAGTACATTTACTAAAAGGTATCAATAGACCGAGACATATTGGACAGCAAAAAAAAATAATGTTTTTGTTAGTGTTACCATCACAATTTGCTCATTTGATTATCTTGGTTATTGGCAAAACAAAATAAAAAAATAAATAAAAAAGTTAGAAAGTTAGTTAGCAGAAAGTTATAAAATAAAAATGCAATATAAAAGAAAAGGCAATAAAAAAAATTAATATAATATATAATATATTATATTATATTATATTATATTATATTATATTATATTATATTATATTATATTATATATTAATGCTGCCAAAACACACAAAACAATCCAAAGCAAAATAAATTAAAATATAATGCAATTTAAAATAAAATGACAAAAAGCAATATTATATTATTTCATATATATCTCTTGTGTGTCATCGGCTTAATGAGGACAAGGCTGTTCAGTCTCTACAGACCCTGGAGAAATAAAACAGTGACATGTGACAGCTCAAAATTAACAATTAACAAGCTACAAATGAGAGTAAAAACTGTAACTGGTCAAACATTATACATGACTCGACTAAATCTGATTGAAAACACGGTCACCGTATGAATGTCATGCAATGGTAATGCCAACTCTTTATCTTATCTTCTCTCACCAGCCTAATTAAATCAAAGAACAAGAGCTTGTTCAAAGTCAGATTACATCCACACCACATTCACCCGGCCTCCTTGGCAATGAGTCCAAACGCTTGCCAACTTTCAGCACACAAATTCACAAAAGCTGTAAATCAGAGTGCGGAGTGAGCCAGCCTGACATGACGGACGAGTTTTCATTCACGTCACGATTAAAACCAGATCGGCTCAAACATGCTGCGGTCGCACGGATCGTGCTCGGATTTTACTGGGATTGGCATTCATGGAAAACTCTGTGCATGGTTATAAAACTCTTTCCTGTCAAATTAAAAGTCCCTTAGGTTGCTAAGGGTTCACGTCAAAAGAGAAGAATTCCCGTTTCCTGTTGCTCTGTTTATGAGGGGAAATGACTCCTAAAAGCCTGTAAAAAGTCTATATTTAGATACAGGCAATTAAATCTGAGTGGATATGGATCCTAAAAGACAGTCTCCTCAAATCAAATCATTTTGATTTGTAAAGCGTTTTTCATAATACACAGTAGCCGCGTTTCCATTACCCTTCAAATTGCGCAAATTGAAATTGCGAATTGAAAATACACCCAATGCAAACACGTCAATTTTGCAAAAACTCCCATTTATCGCAAAAAAGTTTTTACGCTCGCATGAGGGGGTTTTTCAGGCAATTCGAAAAAGAAATATTTCGCAAAACTGCAATGGAAACAGTTTTTGCACATTTACAGGTCAGCTGACGTAGATGATGCGGTGTGTTTGGACAGAATACGAGACTGAGCTCTTTATTGAATTCATAAAAGACAAAATAATGACAGATATACTGGATTCTAAACCTCAAAGAAATGCCACAATCAAGACCTCGAAGCAGATCTGAGGGAGAAACACCCAGAAACACCTCATATGTGCCGCTCACAGACACAGTATAAGGTCTTTCCTTGCCATTAATGCTTGGACAACACGCCTACGTTTCCTTCCATTAATAATAATAACATCTAGTGCGGTACGTGGCTGTGATATATATATAAACTTACCAACGTCCGTTGCCATGATTTTTGGAATGACTTTTCGCAAGAGGAAAAGATGACGTTTTAGTCGCATAACATCGGTTAATGGAAACGCCGTCATTTCGCAATAGTTTATCGATATTTAGAAGAAAAAAAAAGAAAAAAAAAAGAAAAAAAACTCAAAAGTTTTGCGAGAATATTTAATGGAAACGCGGCTAGTATTTCAAAGCAGCTTTACGTGATGTTTATGATTTCGTAATTTTCATGCGTTATAGTTGGAATAGTATATACTATAGTATAATATAGTCACATTTTGCAACAATATAAACAATCAAGCAGTTGAGATTTGCAAAATCCAAAGTAAAATAAGGCAAAATTAAATAAATTACAATAATAATAAAAATTAAATAAATTAAATAAAAAGCATATTATATGAAATAAAAAAATTAAATATAAGCAATATAAAACAAAATAAAATATCAAAAACATTTGAAACTTAACTTAAACCTGTACATTACAGTTTAATAAACTGAAACTGTCCTTGTTCACTCCATCCGCACTACTGTTATTTTGCACTATTATTGGAAAATCAATAACGTTTGTCACACTTTGAAACAGTGTATTGTATGAAGCGCTATAGATATAAAGGTGACGATTTAATAAAACACAAAACTGAATCTGAGAGTAAGGAAAGATGCTGTACTCTTCAAAAAAGAAATTGTCACATCTATTTAAAATAAAATTAAAATCAAGCAGGTCAGATTTGCTAAATTGTTCTTCTCAACACAACAGTCAGAAATACTTTGAGTATCATCCAGCCCACAACACCAAAGCATGATTTAGAGTCGAGTTTTCCTGTAAATGTCCTTTTCATATCAGATCAAAGCGTTAGCTCACTTCCAAATCATTAGAAAGCTCAGAATCAGTACCTTGAGCAACAAAAGCTGGATTGCTGCTCGACTCTTTCATCTTGGCTGAATATCTGAGTGATTCAGGAGGTCAGAACAGTTGAACTTTCCCTTTGAAAGCAGAAGATGAAACTGAAAGATGTTGCTTCACCTCAGTCTCCCAAGAGTGTGTGAGAGTGTGTGTGAGAGAGTGTGTGAGAGAGTGTGTGTGAGAGTGTGTGTGAGAGTGTGTGTGAGAGTGTGTGTGAGAGTGTGTGTGAGAGTGTGTGTGAGAGTGTGTGTGAGAGTGTGTGTGAGAGTGTGTGTGAGAGTGTGTGTGAGAGTGTGTGTGTGTGTATGTGTATGTGTGTGTGTGTGTGTGTGTGTGTGTGTGTGTGTGTGTGTGTGTGTGTTTTTCACTGCAAAGAGCACAACAAGTGAGCCGTAAAAATCCCACTCTTTTTCTCCATAGAGAGTCTAAAAGTTAAGACAGGCTCACCTTGAGCTCTGAGGTTATTAAGAGATCATATCTACTTATGTTTTTTTAAGGACACTGATTTCCTGATTTGTGCAATTATACAGTTTAGTGTCATTATACAAAAATGTGTGACAGCAGAATGAGGCAATTGAACACTAACCCTAACCCTTGGTTTGAGAGCAAGAAAGTCAATGCTTCGTATTGCTTCACTCATACAGCAAGTGCTAAACCATGCTATTGTTAGCAAGTTAGCATTTATTGAACTAGTTTGTTATAACCAGCTAAGTTTATAAAAACAAAAATGTTTTTATAGCGGTAACTTAAATGTATGGGTTATTGTACTCAAACATTTCACATTAAGAACAAGTAAAATATCTGAGTACAAAATAAAAATCTGCAAGTTCTGCTTGCTTAAACTTTGAATTTCTTAACTTAAATATTTTGAGGCAACTGATCGCCTTAAACGTACAGTATGGAATTTTTCGCCGCTAGGGGACGCTAACCTCTTTACAATAACAAAGGCGTAGTTTGATGACGCAACATTTGCTAAGAATTATGGATCTTGTCGTCAACGTCAAGCCGACCGATCTAATAATGTTTATGGATGAGAGAATACATCGATGTTTTTATCATGACTGTGATATGAAGCAGTTCGGGATTGCTAAGAGACAACTATCAGCTCCACACGCGACGCGAGTCCCGCGGATATAAAAGGAATATAGACATTTCATTTTACTGAACTACACGCAAGTGCAGAATTACTGCTCACAGGTCAGTTTATTAGACAAATTAAACTTGTGAGGTAACGCAGCGCTGTTTCACTTGGTCTAACATTACACTATCACACTAAACTGCATTTGAATGTGTTGAAATGAATGTGTTAGTTTGTCTGTATGAGACTAGCAGTAAGCTAGATCAACATTAGAATAACATACAGATCATATTCTAACATTTTATCATTGTTGAACTATATAACATTGATTAGTTTTATGTAAATGTGCTCACCTGTTTAATAAAGTACATGTAGGAGCGGTCGAAGTCTCGGACGTGGAGCTCTCGTTTATATACTGTCTATGGGAGCTCTCGGCATCTCGAAAACACCGCGCTGATATTGATCCTCGTTTTAGTTCTCCTTTTTTATCCAAAGTCTGCTTGCCATGGTCCATAATGTTTGAACGAAACAACAACAGCGTGCAGATAGACATTACGAACTACACAGTGGTCCACGTCCGTCGCCTTGGTTACTATCAGAGGGCTCTGGTTGCTATGGCAGTACGAGCGGAAACCAGGGACAACGCGGATATGACGCCATTGATGGCGACAAAACAGAAATAAAGAAACGGGACGTGTCTTCGAATTAAATTACAAATTTCTCCTGGTTTGAAAGTTGTTGGAAACAGTCGGGATAATGTAAGTACACAACTAAAAAAATATATATAACATAGATATAGTGATTTTTGCTATTTTTAAAGCAAAAAAGTTACATATTGTGCCTTTAAATGTATTGAGTTTTGCCAACTTATTCGGGTTTACAGTGCATGTGTATGGAGTCAGATTAACACTGGCCAACAGCCTTGAAAATCACCGTCTACATCATTTAAACATTGTTTTAATGAAATAAAGGGGTAATTCAGAGTCAGCCAAAGAGCTATAAATCGAATGAGTTCATCATTGGAAATGTCAAAGCAATTAAACAATGTTCTGTTATGAATCTTGCTTGTGTGCATTAAATGAATTTCAAATGAAGATACTTAAAGAGTGGTCAATTTTAAATCAAACAGCCATCTATTACTAGATATTAAACCAGACCACGTAAACCCTGTACAATTATAATTGGCCCTGTACAATTATAATTCTCATATAAGGACTTTGTACATAATGAATGCATTTCTTCTATAAGTAAGTGTTTGTTCTGGTGCTCCAAACATTCAACTGTGAATGCCAGAGAACTGAAAATAGTCCATGTGGTTTCGGTGAATGTCGGTTTAATAATTGAGCCATATGTTCTTGCTCCCAAAAATGACAAGTTAGAAAGTGCCACAAAACATCTACGCGCTCTCGAGTCAAAGCCGCAGTGCTTTTGTAGACTTTTATATGCCGAAAGCCGCAGTAACCTTTCGCTGGAAGTATTCTGAGCCTTGACCACCATCCGCCAACTCCACAGAGCTGACAACATGCCCGGACAGACCACTAAGCCCTGGACCGAGACACAACTGGAGCACGACATGCAAGGTTCATATTCAGTGGGAAACATATGAAGCAGTGGATGGCAAAAGGGATGATGATTTATGCAGTCAAAACCTCCATTAAAGTGGACTAATCAAGTCTTCTGAAGTCATACAATAGCTTTGTGTGAGGAACAGACTGAAATCTCCCAGATATCATTCACACAGGCAGATAATTAGACCTGGTGCCAAGTTTAAACATGTGACCCTGGATCACAAAACCAGTCACGAGTCGCACGGGTATATCTGTGGCAATAGCCAACAATACATTGTATGGGTCAAAATTATAGATTTTTCTTTTATGCCAAAAATCATGAGGATATTAAGTAAAGATCATGTTCCATGAAGATATTTTGTAAATTTCCTATCGTAAATATATAAAACATTTATTTTTGTGAGTGAATGCAGCACAATCGCCAACATAAATGAACAACTTTAAAGGAGATTTTCTCAATGTTTAGATTTTTTTGCATCCTCAGATTCCAGATTTTAAATAGATGTTTCTCGGCCAAATATTGTCCTATCCTAACAAACCACACATCAATGGAAAGCTTATTTATTCAGCTTTCGGGTGATGTACAAATCTCAAATTTCAGTAAATTGACCCATGTGACTGGTTTTGTGGTCACATATGTGAAGAACAACTTCGATCACAGTAGCTGTGTTTACATGGACCCTAATAATAATTGTAATCGGATCAGTAACACAATTAACTTGCAAGTAACCACGTCAACCGGAATGAATTGGCCAGATCTGATTAAAATTTCATTCAGATTGTAAGGGGTGATTTATTCCTTTGGTAATCCGATCAAGAGGACATGAAAACAAACTGAGAACCGAAACCGGAGAGTACTGTGCATGTGCACTGCCGTAGAAATAGCGTAATAACGCATTCCTGTTGAATAAAGTGTCGTGTCATTCTGAAATTCTCCTTTCACTCATCGTCTGTGAAGTGGAGCAGGACAGTCCTCGTTTCATACGCTCATTCACAGAACACACGGGTTTGGGCACGGGAAGGGGCGATTTACTGCTGGATAAATACAAGCGGCAACAGTTCATGTGCTCGTCGTTGCATATTGCGTAAACACTACATTCGGATTCATTAATCGGAAAGAATTCATTCAGACTGAAGCAAAAAGTGTCCTGTAAAAAAACTTAGCTACTGTATCGAACAACATGCAATGACAGACTTTTCATTTTGAGGTTAAACTACTCAATTAACGTGCATCCTTAATCCTATAAAGCCTACTGTACTGTACAGCCTACTTGCTGATAAACGTGTCGCGCACAATCTCCTACACTCCTGTCATCTGATCGATAGTTTAGACCTTTTAGCAAGTAAAAGTCCTTTAGTATAATTGTACAAACGTTCTTCTTCAGCTCGTGCTTCACGTATCTTTCTGCTGTCAAATCTGCACTGATTTTATCAAGTATTTTAAAACTTTATTTAATGTTAATAATGTGTCAAGATGAACACTTACTGGACTGAAGCAACTTCAGAGAAATCATGAGTATCAAAGATGATCATCAGGCTTTTGAGGAAGGTTTATTTGTTCCTCTATCAATCATTGCATTGTATTATATGTTTTAAAACTAAAGAGCTTTGATCATAAAACTAAGCCTTTAAGTGTCAACTTACTAAGACATTATTGGCAGATATATGCATTTTATGAAAGTATCTGCTATACTGTTATAAAGATCTCAGTGATTTACATTACAAGCATCAGACTTATCACTTTTTGTCCATATAAATATCAGAATCTGCACATAATCACATTTTTGCTCAGTTTGGGCTTCCGAATAAAATTGAGCTGTTTTTTCCTCCATATTCTCACTATATCAGATTAAATGAGCCATAAAACCCTGATACTGATATGATGCAAACTTTTTTTTCAGATTTAGACAAAAGGTTCAATAAATTTCAGACTATTATTTTATATGTCAGGCTTTACACAGGGTCAAACGTCTAATCGAGCTATCGGACCCTTCACATAAAGTATAAGGCCTGCTAGTCGGGACTGTGCCAGACCAAAACCACTACTTTCAAACCAAAACCCTTCATGGAATCCTTGAGCTATTCATCAAAGACATTATCCAAGGAAATCTGAGGCTGATGATGCCCAATGGAAAGCATTCATCTTCCTGTTCTCTTAAACGCCTCCTGCTTATGTAACGCTAGATTGTTGTTCTGAATGGAATCTCGTCCTGCTCTTACCTCACACTCGAAACCACACACACACACACAACGTGTGCGAAACCCATACGGTATGTTCACATGCTACAAAAGCATTCCAGGCCTTCCTGTGTGCGATGAGTACGGCCGTAAGCGAGGTTAAAGGAGCACCATCAGGGAATAATAGTGCTCAACACAGGCAGTCAGCTAAAATTAGAGCATATTTGTTCAGCGTGAGTATCAAATGTCAAGTTGACAGAAAGCAGACAGCTTTGTGAGGTTAAACACTGATGGGAGGAGGACTAGTGAGGGTACACACTAAAAAATGCAGGGTTGTTTTAATCCAAATTTGGGTCAAATATGGACAAACCCAGCTGTTGGGTTATATAAAAGTTAACCCAACAGTTGGGTTTGTCCATATTTTACCCAAATTTTGGTTCTAAAAATCCTGCATTTTTTAGAGTGTATCGGTTTCCGTCTGGTTTCCGTCTGGTGCTGTAGTTAAAGACACACTACTGAATAGTGAAAGGCCAGTTTTGTTTTGCTATCTGTTACCAAAAGGAGCATGAGGCGGTTTGGAAAGACAGGAACAGACTTCAAAAAACACCTACCGTTTCCTTCCTCTGATTATCGCATACTCTGGACCAATGCCTTGTTGTCTATTGACTATATACAGTAGGCTGCTGTCTACTAAATCAGCATTTTAAATGGAACAGAAACAGAAAAAAAAAAGTGGCTTGATACCAGAGCATTTATAATTAGATTTAAGGCGAGACACTACAGGCATTAACAGTGTTTTTTCATGCATCTGTCAATTTGGAGATTTGGGGCGTATTATAAAGAGTTTTTTTTTCAGACTAATGGAAAGAAAACATCCAAAATACACTGTAAACTAAATCTTTTAGTGCTCTTTATCTATTTGTGTCTTTAGATTTCAATTACAGTATATATTTTTAAAGGCCGTTTTCTCAAAATTAGTTTTTCTTCCTACATTGAGCCAGAAATCTCCACGTCAGTAGCACTTAAATACACCTTACAGTATTACCTATATTCTGAAGGTTTTTACAGAGGGGTTTGTTCAAATATACATTGTCCTGATTTTATACAACAAAGTATTTTCTGATTTGTGGACTGATAAATAGAGATATCCAAATTCACCTCTGTAAAAAACTTTGACTCTAATATAAATCAAAAAAATTAAAAGTTTTGAACCTGACTTTTTTGTTGAAAAAACCTCAGATTTTTGTTGTAGAAATGCATGCAAATTAGTGCATATTTAATTAGATAACGTCTCATTTGCATATTGAAACTTGTAATACTTTTTTTTTGTGCAATTATAATCAGCTAGTGAAGTATGGTGAAATCTATTAGTCATTTTTTACCCTATCACCTGGGGTGTCTTGCCTTTATTCATTTGAATGGAATAATGGAGCTTGTGCAATATAATGCATTCTGGGAATGTCCCTCTGTTAATGTCTGTCTGTCTCTGTCTAGTTAGGCAGTTCAATAGGTTTTCGGATCAAAGATTTTCTTTGCATGATTTTTCATTGGCATCAACTGATGCAAATCTAGATAAAGCAGTTAATCTCATGAATAGGACGTAGCATGTGATTCAACATGCTTAAACGATAATGAAAAATTGTGTTTTTATTGGTGTATTTCACAGTGCTAGTATCTGATTAAACTTGCCTGTTCCAAGAGACGGGTTGTGTATTGATTCAGTGTGATGCGAAGCATGCACCAACACTCACGCCAGTTAATCATTCACATTGAGATATGCACGAGATGACGAAAGCAACGATACAAAGGCATTGCATAATGATGCATCAGACACAATCGCTTTGGTAACGTCATTCTGGGACCAGCCACAGAGATGAGGTGAAAAACAAAACCATTTCTACAAGCAGTCACAACTAAAACTGCGTTACAATTACAGATGACAATTTGTCATGAAGTTCAAAAATCACTTAATTGCTTATGTTGGGCAATCTTGTTTACAAAATCAATCATGATCATCTGTGGAACCATTTAAACAAATTCACTAATTATGTGCAATTATCCAAAACGAAAAGCCTGCAAGTGATTTAAAGCTTTATTCCATGTTTGGTCTTAAACACCTTTTAAAGAGCCCATATTGTGCCCTCTAACAAAGTCCTGATGTTGTTTTTGGTCTCTACTAGAACATGTTTTCCTGCTTGAATGTTGATTATTTCCCCCATATTCTCCATTGTTGCAGCTCCTCTCTTCCCAGTCTGTCAGTAACGCTCTGGAGTGTGTTTTCCGTACAACGGCGTAACTCGCTGCTTTACTACAGTAGTATGATGCATCATTTAAGAAATCAACAAGCTAGTCACGAAACCGTATTGTCGTAAATTGGTCGTTCAAATACGTTGGTTAATGACTTTACGCAGGTGGTGGAGTAATAACTACTTTTAATGAACCTGTATGAGATAGAAATTAATGCTTGATGTTTTGCTATAAATTACGGACATGGTATCCAAAGAGCATTTCTCATTTTTAAACTAAACAAGAATGACATTAGTATGTATTCTAAAATAAAGATATAGATTGTACTGAACGTCAGCTTGCTTATTTTGCTCATCCTTGATGAGGATTTATTGTCCATGTCATGCAAACAAGAGACTGCTTCTAACCACAGGTCGAGAGCTGCCGCTCAAAACACAACTTTGCGATGCTGTTTGCGAATGTTCGTTATAAGTATGGTTTCGGGGAAACACTGACTCGTTGAACTATCCTGATAACGACGGAACTTGTGACCATAGTTGGATAACGATGCTTTTCGGAACACATTCCTGTTTAGTTCCTGTCTCTATGAAGCCCCTCCTTCTGAAAAGCACACTGTGCTCTGATTGGTCGGCTGGATCAGTGTGTTGTGATTGGTCGAGCGCTTCGAGTGTGTTTGGGAAATGTCCCACCCCTTACCATAACCACCAGTTTAACACACTACTAACTAACTCAACCAGGCCCCGCCCCTTTATTCTCCGTGTGAATTATTATAATGAGGAATATTGTGACTTGTTCGTTCCCGGAAGAAACTCAAGACTACAATGGAGGCGTTTCAGGAGTTCAGAAACACTGACACTGATATAGAGAAGAACTTTGTAGAGAAACAAATCTGCATGCATAAACACAAAAATTGTTTCTACACTATAGAATGGAAAGTTTGAATTACTCGCATTAAAAGACTCTTTGTATGTACAGTACAGTCGGATAATTTAGGCTTTTCCCACTCCTGAACTGAAACAGCAGCAAAAGAAAACCAACAATTCTTGTCATTGCTCACATTATTTATATTATTTTAACAGGCTTGGGCAAAATCAGTCCAAATAAACCATTCCATTCCCCACATCGAGCCGGATCCCTCCCACATCTGAAGGTCAGACGCCTCCGAAGGTCACGGACAAGCAAATATTATGAGGAAACAAGAGCATCAGTGGATCATGGGAGCAACGATGCGAAGCGACGCTCACAGCATTCGCTCGCTGAGTAAATGGTTTACGCAGACATACTTCTAGGGCTCTTAAAATAGAGTGTTAGTGTTTTGTCTAAGAATGAGAGGAAAGAACGTATTAAATTTCACGTTGATAAATTGGGTCTCGGATGCATTTAGAAAAATCTCCTAAGGCCCATCTATTATACAAACCAGACTCCAGCGCGTTCCCTAGTTTTCCTTATTAACGGAAACAATTACACAGAACAAAGGCTCTGAAAGATTCTTAACAACTGTTTTGCCTTGAGGTTTAGTTGATCTACACTATCACCACACGATTAAATCAAACTTAGACCTATAACACACACACAAACGTCTAATTTCAGACGACCCTCTCCAGATCCAGGGTTCATCGTCTCCAAGGACATAATCAGAAACTCAAATAAACAAATGACAAAAAAAACATCCATAACACATCAGATGTGACTTCAGCACTTTCTGCCTTGGGCGCGAAACATACTTTATGCAAATACATGAATGCAAACACTTCTAGCTATGCAAGTGCAATAGATTAAAAGAATCCTCACATTCTTTTTCATATATCAAATGTAAATTTATGTCCCTGTTACACAATTTTCTAAATAATTCAAATAGCTTGAATGTAACTCTACACCGCCACCTCATTTAGTATACGTGGTTAATATGCAAATGAGCCCCGCCTCCACTCACTCCCTCAGCTCAGAGATCCACAGGTTGACGATCACACGTTGATCTGATTGGTTACAAGGTAGTTTGTGACGTCAGAAACACCAGCGATTTCAAAGCGTGTTTTTGAGACTGTCTTTGGTTCACTGCAGTTTTAAGGAGGAAATACTCAGCAATGCTGTCGACTTATGAATTTACACATGGTTTGTCTTAAAGCAGATTAAAAACACCACATAGACACAACATTAAAAACTTGATTTCACATTCAAGCTATTTTAAGGCATGGTGATTTCCCCGTGCTTCAGAAGGCCTTTATTAACCCACAGGAGCCGTGTGGAGTTCGTTTACGACGGATGGATGCACGTTTTTGAGCTTCAACCTGTTGGTTGCAATCCACTGCCATTATAAAACTTGGAAGAGCCAGGATATTTTTTTTTTATATAACTCCGATTGTATTCGTCTGAAAGAAGAATGTCATCAATATCTAGGATGGCTTGAGGGTGAGTAAATCATGGGCTAATTTTCATTTTAAAGTGAACTACTCCTTTAAGTGATAAAATTATTGACTACAGGGGAACTTTAAACATATTAATAGCTTCGTTCCTTCGAGTGCTGTGGTTTGTTTCCGCCACAGTAATGCAAGAATGCATGACATGTAGAACGGAACTGATTGCCTGCAATGTTTTGAACAAACATCCGTGTGTGTGTGTTTGCATAGAGTACGGTTCTGACCTTCCTCATCTCTCAGAGTCTGAGACTCGCAGACAAAGACGGCTCTGTGGTGTAACGTCTGGCCCTTGACCAAGGCAATATCAACACTTCACCGTTGCTCAGAAGCAACTCTGGCAGCTGCCGTCTCAACCTCCACCAAGCGATGAGATTAGCAGCAGCTTCCCCGATGACAAAGGATCGGTCTTAATGCACAGAGGCATGCTGGGAAACCGAGGCAGCGTGAAGCGCTGATGCAAAGTGACTTATCTGACTGACTCCGGCCAGCGGCGTTGAGTTTGTTGACGCTACACGCTTAATAGCCGGACAAATCAAGAGAACATCCATTAACCACTTCTGAAAATCTGCAAGGTTTCACTTTCACGACGAGACTCACTGTCAGACCTTTAATTCTTTAAGAAGTCTTACACATGAGAGTCATGTTACTCGAGCTGACAGTGACTAAGTTCTACTGTTTTCTGGCCCGACGCCTCCAGCTTTTATGTTCCTGATGGGTAATAAATCAAATCCTGAATCTCTTTCTCTAGTGTAAGTCACACTACTCTATCCCTCAGTGTACTGTAAGGCAGATGGATTATATTTAAAGGATTTGCACATTTGTTCAATTTCAAAAAACAATAAAAAAAGAAATAAATTAAACAAAATTAATAAATAAAATGCCCATACATACACAATTATTATTTTTGTTCATATTTTAAATTCGATTTTATTTGTTTTCATTTAGAAGTTTGTGTAAATTTGTTTGTGTTTGTCATTTATAATAGTTTTAGTTTCAGAAGTTTTAGTCAACCTAAACTAAACGATGAGATGGGTATAATTTGTCAACTAGCTGAAATAAGATATTTTATTTTAGTTCATTTTTATTTTATTTCTAGTAATGAAAATGTTTATGGTTTTAGTTAACGATAACCCTGAAACAAAAAAACAAACAATTAAAACAAATATAAAATAAAATGAATAAATAAATAAATAAATAAATAAATGTCTAAACAACTAAATTGTTATAAAACTTGTTATAAAAGAGTTGTTAATTTTTTTTATATATTTTTTTAAATAAATTAAAGTACATCATATTAATCTCCAAGCACGTTCAGTATTACGATACACCAGTTATACTGAAGAACCAATTTAAGGCATTAATTTGTATATTTTTGGATCTGTAAAATGCAGATGACATCGGCAGTCTTTTTGCACATTGTATTATTGCAAAATACTTCAAACAAATAATAATAATAATAATAATAAAGAATGAATGCCCGATGCAAAATATGTCTGATATCATTCAGCATTCACCAGCCACTGTGTCAGAACAGCAAAAAGTTACCCAATACTCTTAAGTAAGAGCAGATGGGCTTATACGATTTGTGGCGAAAGCATTTATGGCATTCGTACGAAACTCAAGCAGCAGTTTTGGCTCGGAGTTGCTCTCGTAAAGTGGTTTTGTGCGACTGCGGCGTGAGCTTCAGGCCTCGACACATCCAGGGTGCGGCTCCGACTCAATCCACGACTCAATCCAGCGCTGAGGAATGAGAATGTGAGAGGAAAATCTTTCTGTATGAATCAAAAGAAACCTGAGGTAATTTCCCCCCGAAGCCGAAAAGTTTCATGCAACCAGACCAAATAAGGGATAATATGGATCTGGTTCCAGAGTTTTCCACTGCTGGTGTCAGTCCCTCCATCTCCCCCGCTCTCAGATGCCCGAGAGTATAAATAACTTCCTCTGACAGGAAGAGCCATTATCTCCCAGAGAAGCCTTGCTGTAAGAGTCACGGTCCTGCTCGCACGGTCCCACACTGAGGCACAAGACCACTTCAGTAGGTTGAATTAGAAGATCAACACACACACACCTAAACCAGCCTCTGAAAACACCCCTTCTGAAAACACCCAGAGGCCCTATTAACACTTACATCTATCCGTCGTGCTTATCAAAGCCGGTCGAAGTGCGGCGTTAGCAAATATTGATGAGAAGTTTATTGTAGGGATGCCTCGAGACGATTTTTTCTAAGTATTTTTAACTGATAGGTCTGATGATAATCAGGTGCGTGTGGTCTACTAACAACACAAGTGAAATATGGGTTAAGACTGGCAGGCTGTAAAAAAAAAAAAAAAAAGGACGTAGTGTTCGTGATGTCACGCGTGGTGTTTCTGAAGAGCAATTTTGAAACCCAAAGTGGGCGGAGCCGGCAGTCGCCATCTTGGAAGCGTGTCACTCCCGGATAAACGAAAATGTGCAGAGGCGAATTAGCTGAGGTGACGTGACGCTAACACACAGCAGACAAACGGCTAGTAGTGACATCAGCGGCAATCCACCTGTCACTCGAGTGGCCACGCCCTTAATTATGCACAACTTTAAGGCTTAAAGGGATACTTCACCGTTTTTTCATATTAAACTATGTTATTCCCTTAACTAAGACGAGTTGATACATACCTCTCTTGTCTCAGTGCGTGCACTCAATCGCTCTGGTGCGCGGCGTCACTTTGATAGCACTTAGCTTAGCCCAGTTCATTCATTAGGGACCAAACAGAGATGAAGTTAGAAGCGACCAAACACCTCCATGTTTTCCCTATTTAAATACAGTTAAACGAGTAGTTACACGACCAAGTATGGTGACACAAAATAAAACGTGGCGCTTTTCGCTATGCTATTTTTTGGCGGAATAGCACTTGAAGTTGGAAGCACTTCGACTCGATGCAGTAAAAAGTCACGTTGGTTCTAATGACAGAAGTGAGAGGGAGAGGATTTTTCAAGCGTGACTTTTTACTGTGTCGAATCAAAGTGCTTCCAACTTCAAGTGCTATTCCGCCAAAAAATAGCATAGCGAAAAGCGCCACGTTTTATTTTGTGTCACCATACTTGGTCGTGTAACTATTTAAAAACGGAGGTGTTTGGTCGCTTCTAGCTTCATCTCTGTTTGGTCCCTAATGAATGAACTGGGCTAAGCTAAGTGCAATCAAAGTGACGCTGCACTCCAGAGCGATTGAGTGCACGCACTGAGACGAGAGAGGTATGTATCAACTCGTCTTAGTTAAGCGAATAACAGTTTAATATGAAAAAACGGTGAAGTATCCCTTTAATATAATTTAAACGGATGAGTTATAAAAAAAAAAAAAATTCACCCCCCTCACAGTCGTCATGAAGGGCAATATTAGCTATATAGACCAAAAACACTTTTTGCACCAGACTGTAAACATATTTTTCTGCTGTAAAGTTGGGCATTTTAACATGGGGGTTTATGGGATTCTCTTTTGGAGCCTGTCTCTGGTGGCCAGTCGATGAATTGCAGTTTAAGTCTCTTCCGTGTTGGTTTTAAGAGAGAGACTGGAAGGTTGCCGCTCGGTTAAGACATGTTTTTGGGGCGTTAAATGGCGAAAATACCAGTAAATCGACTAACGCAAACCTTTGTAAATCACGTTGCATGATTGATTTAAAAACTCTCCACTCATAAACACTGCGCCTGAAAGAGAAACTCATATGCAATGAGGTCAGCCGCAAAAATAACCCTGCCCTCGCCTTTTCAGCACTCATTTTTCATAGTAAATCCTGATGGTAGTTTTCCTGAAAGCTGTTATTTTTTTCAGCATCATTACTCCAGTCTTCAGTGTCACATGATCCTTCAGAAATCACTCTAATATGATGATTTGATGATCAAGCAACAGTTATGATTATTATCAATGTTGAAATGAACAGTTGTGCTGCTTCATATTTTTGTGGATTCTTTGATGAACAGAAAGTTCAAAAGAACATTACAAATGTCTTTTAATTTAATGCAATCTTACCGACCTCAAACTTTTGAACGGTGGTGTATATAAAATGTTTAAATATTTAATTTAAGTAAAACATTTTTTTTTTTTTAAATAATTAATGGATATGACAAAACCTGTGTAAAGATAGTTAAATAAACATTGGGGTTCAAACAACAGACATTTTTTCTAAATATCTTGTGAGTAAATGATGACAGATTGATAATTTTTTACTTTAGCTCGCCGTTCGGATCTCAATCCACCACAGGACTTAAGGTGATGATACACAGGGCAACTTTTTGGGCAATGTTGCTGGGCAATGTTGCCGTCAACGGGCAACCAGATGAGACACGGGGCCCATGACCGATCTAAATTATCCAGATATATATTTATTGCCCATTTTCAATGGGAAAGTGCCCAAGCAACAATCGATTGGCAAGATTGCCCAGCAACATTGCTCAAAGTTGCCCTGTGTATCATCACCTTTACTCTTTTTCTCTTCGTCCATTATGTAATGACGTGTGCATGGCATGTGAGGCCACTCTTTCCACTCGATGCCCAGTGGACAGCCAAGCCGCAATCCCATAAAAGGCCTGCCTTTGTGGTGAAGCAACAGATAACAAGAGACATATCCATCCTGATTATCTACAACAACCCACAGTTTCCGCTCCTGTCACTATCCATCACACACGATTAAGCCTTGGATGTGCAGAGCAACAGGTCAAAGAAGATCAGTACCAAATCACCCATGAGCAAACAACAGAGATACTTGGGGGTAACTCATCACAAGTAACTTTAGTCACGTAATCAGATTACTTTTTCATGTAACTAGTAAAGTACTGCATTACTTTTGCAATTTACAACAAAATATCCAAGTTACTTTTTCAAATTTTTCACATTTATTGACTGACAGCTCTCCTGTCCTCATGTTGAGAGAAATAAAGTGAGGAGGTGTTGTGTGCGCTGGGTGAACATGATGGTTATTTTAGTTCCAGACTAAATGAACATGCATGCTTGTAGAACTTGAATGAAACATTCAGTATTCCTCAAAACGAAAAAAAAAAAAAGAAAAAAGTATAATGCAATCTCAGAATTTTTCGCAAAACTTTTATAAATTACCTATATTAAATTAAACATATATACTTTATGTATTTAATCTCACTTTATTAACCAATGTCTTTGCTGCTGACCTTCAATGATCTAATTCAACCATACTAATAAGCAAAAATTATACTTTAGATTAGAATTAGAAATAAGACTGTTGAACTTCTTTCTCTTGTATCCTATTATTCTTTAATCCAGAATATCAGCAGCTGAAAGGTTTGTTTCTACTGTACAGGCGTAAATATGCACTTCCTTCAAACTGAGGCTTATTCATTTCACTTTTGGTGTGAAAAGGCCTTAACATTTGCCAAAATTAAAACTTTTTTTGTTGTTATTAAAAAACAAGCAAGCAAGCAAGCAAGCAAGCCCAGCCCAAGTGATAAAAAGTAATGTAACTAAGTCAAGTCACCTTTATTTATATAGCGCTTTTTACAATACAGATTGTATCAAAGCAGCTTTACAGTGATAACATGAAAATAATACAACAAAGTTTGTTTCTAGAAGAAAATTGTATCATCGTCCACCTCAAGTAAGGCAGATCAATAATATTGTTGAATAATAAATGTCCCCAACTAAGCAAGCCAAAGCAACAGTGGCAAGGAACCAAAACTCCATCAGGTAACACAATATTGTAATGCATTACTTTTAAAAGTAACTTTCCCCAACATTGGTTACTACATCCATACGGCAATAAGCATTCACCGGCGTACGGCTTGAGAACGGCCATGCCAGCATCTCCTCACTCAATGCATGCCAGCGAGTGCCGACTGCCAAATCTGAGCTCAGATTTATGGTCGCAGTGCTTCCAGACAGATATTCCTGCGGTTTAAAGTCTTCGTTTGATTGTTAGGAGTACAGCTGGCGCACTAGAGCTCCTGTGCTACAGATTCATATGATACATAACGTCCCTGTGAGCCCAGTGTTGCATGTGGACGCCAGGTGAGAGACCTGCGTTCGGGGCCGTTCAGGGACATGAAGATCAATGGGAAACGAGCTGAATAAATGAGCCAGATGGCCCGTGTTTAAGCAGAACTGATGGGTGAGGTTTTCTTGGCGAATAATATATCCGGCAAACCAAACACATTAACTTTGTGTCTTACTTGGACTTTATATGTATTTCCTGTGGCCGCAAACAGATGCCTGTTTTTCCTGGTGGAAATCCTTCTGGTAATATAACCTCTAATGTGCTATATTTAAAAAGAAATATCCTTCAATGATATTTTAAAAATTAAGTCAACATGCAACTCATTTTAAGTCCATAAAGTGACAAGTTTCAAGTGAAATGGTATATGTAGTAAAAATAAAAATCGTAGACCTGATTTTTTTTCCATTGGTAATTAATGGGAAGAGAAAGGATAAATGTTTGCACAGCGAACACAGGTAAAGAGAGAGAAACAGTGACGCCGCCAACATCTCTCTAAGTAAGCATGAGCAACATAACAGGGTCAATGGCAGAACAAGAACAATATGTCTCTCATGCACCTATTATTGACATTTAAAGGGCAATTTAAAGTTGGCATGACGTAAAGGTGACACTCACTTTGGAGATGGTGAGAGGCATGCTGAAGTCCTTGCCACCCTGAAGTCTGAAGCCCCAGGGGGAAGGTCCGATCAAGGACACGCTGTAGCTGTTGCTCATGGTGGACGGGTCACTGTCGCTGGGAGGCCGAGTAAAGCCAAAGTCCAATACACAGCCTGAGAAACAAGAGCAAAGACTTAGTGTTGTTGTTACAGCAGGAGATAAAACATGATCTACTGATGCCTTTGACACCTAAACACATCCTTCTGTAAACTTAAAGTCCCCCTGTGGTGAAAATCAAGCTTTTAATGTTGTTTATATGTCTATGTGGCATTTTTAATGGTGTTCATGTGTAAATTCATAAGTCGACACCATTGCTGAGTATTCTCTCCTTAAAACTGCAGTGAACCAAAGACAGTCTCAAAAACACGCTTTGAAATCGCTGGTGTTTCTGACGTCACAAACTACCTTGTAACCAATCAGATCAACGTGTGATCGCCAACCAGTGGATCTCTGAGCGGAGTGAGTGAGTGGAGGCGGGGCTCATTTGCATATTCATAGAACTGCGAATACTAAATGAGGCAAGGGTGTCGAGTAACATTCAAGATAGGCATGATGATTTTTTTTTCCAAGGAAAATTTAAATATGTCATTTTGGTGATCAAAGATGAGTTTTATGGGATAAAATGATTGACTACAGGGAGACTTTGAGCCAAACTCCTCAGCTTGGAAGCATCAAAGGAAGTTATTATCCATTATCCATTGTTTGGACGTGTGTTATGTAATTATATTTGGCTAAAATAGACAAATAGAAAAGAATGGCACAGATCATTTGTGCAATTATTTGAACTGGAAAATGTTCCAGGTTTCGGTTACAATATTTTAAGGTGTCATTGTTTAAGTGTAACTATATATTTAAGTACTGAGTAATAATAATTAACTACATGTACTTACTATAGGGTTAGGGTAGGATTAGGATTTGGTTGAGGGTTAGTTGCATCTAATTATGCATAATTTACTGTTATTACTATGGTAAGTACATGTAACATATGTAACAAGGACTCTGTAAAATAAAGTGTTACCCAGGTTCCTAAATAAATCCACGGACAAGATGGTTCATAGTCCAAACTTATCTCAGAAGTACAGATAAAACAAAAGAGCAATCTCTATTTATATAAACATGACAGGAGGGGGACAATCTTGTTGTGCACAGGCAAGTATTTTAAGAGCTTACGGGTGAGCGCCACAGTTGTTGTTGAGGAAAAACCCTAGTAAAATCCAGCACAAGCCAAATAGAAACATTCCAGAAGAACGGATTAGACTCTGGGGGTCTCGCTCAGGAATGTCCCACGGACACAACGGGGACGCTTTTAGAAGTTAAAAGCAATGTTATCCACCTGCTCTCCTGCCTTTTAAAACCTCTCGGTACATCAGTAATTGAGAGCAACCGCAATACGGAAAATATTCCAATTTCATTTCAACATTCCACATCCTCAAAACAGATTCATATCGGTCGAATGCTCGGACTGTTTATTTATATCAAGCTGTGTGGATTTTCCATGCCCTGTTATAAATTGGACATATGGGAGGATGAGGATCAATGAACGTCAGTGTGGATGACAACAAATTAGGGATGCACCGACTTGAAAAATGTTGGCCGATACGATAACCGATAATTCTTTATATTTGAAAGCCGATAACCGATAAATCTAAATCCAAATTTTTGTATCATTTTTGAGAGCCTGATTACAAAAACAAGTCTCACCATCAAAAGCCATGTCCCAAACACACAATTATAATGCTCTCTTATGTAGCCGATATGACAGACTTGAACTGTATTTTCCCTTTTTGAAGCGATTCCAATCATATTTCAAGCAATTCAAACCCATCATGTTGAACAGTTGCGCATCTGAAGTGTCTCAGCTGAAGGAAATAATCCATTATTTATCGGCTTCAATATATCGGGCAAATTTTCTTATCGGGCTGATAACGATAACATTAAAAATGAACATATACTGGCCGATACCGATATGGTGGCCGATATATATCGTGCATCCCTACAACCAAGCCATGATGATGCTAAACAGGTGAAGAAGCTCAACATGCACCATGATGCCAACATTAGCACTCCAACCATCTGTTTAATGACTGAATAACAGAGTTGCATGGAAATGAGAACCTCAATAGTTGCTCAAAGATGAGTGTGCATCACTTTATCTATGTGACTATTGTATGAGTCAGTGAATCTGATGCAACGCTCCTCTGAAAGCACTAAGGGTGCGGTTATAAAGAACAACATGTATTGAAAACATCCTGAATAGAGAGAATGAATCAATTTTCCATGCCTGAAGCCACTAGGGCTGTGTGTGTTTTTGTCACACAGGCTTTATAACGGGTACACTTACTCATCTTCTCTAATCTAGATCATCAATAGTGTTATGATTCAGACAGTTAGAATAACATGATAAGTGTAGCTTCTTCAAAGTCTCCATGAGTTAAAGTTTTGAAACTTATGGCTATTAACGTTGAGAGTGTATGCAAATATGCTGACAAAGACTGACCAACTTTAACCAGATATAAAGTTTACAAATCACACACTTCCAGCCAAACAAACGAACGAAACTCCGATAGATAGTCACTCAACTTGTCCACATGGTGTGCATATAATTTTTTGTCCAATAAAATGCTCTTTAGAGTGAAGAACATCCATCTCTTTAAATAATTGCTATTCTGCGACATGAACTGAAATTTGTGTGAAAAATCTGCATACAAACGTTTGCACAAACAAATCATGATTCGGCAATAACATTTGTACTAAAATGCATTTAAAATTTGCAAAAAAAACAAACACCACACGTACACTGGGTGGACTTACATTTAATATTAAATATAAAGAAATAATATATGAAATAATATATGTGATCACATACAACGAAAGAGTAAGAAAAGCTACGTTAAGCCATTAAATGGAGATGTTTGGGCGTGTTTTATGCAAGTTTCTCATCTAGAATCCTCCAAAATCATTAACCCTTCGCATTAGGTTATGAACAAATTTTTTGTTAGAAGTTCTCCTGTGCAAACAAACACGAAATAATCCACGCAATTATTGGTGAATGAGACACATTGCTTTTAAAAATCCTTCTGATATGTCCCACTCTCTTTTCAAGAGGAAATACGTCAATCAAACCATTTCAGTTGAATATTAAGTCCATAATATTAGCATTTGGTTACTTCTGAGCTCAAAACATGGCCAGTCAAATACAAAACAACTAAGGTTTGTTTGTTTGTCACCATGTTAACTTCTGTGGCCATTTTCATGGTGAGAAAACTCTATAGTAAAACATCAGATGTTGATAATTTATTTTTGCTAAAAACTCCAAAACTATATTTGTTAACTTTGTTAAAAACTTCAAGGTAACTGAATAAAAAAGGTTTCTCAAATTAAGGTTAAGACAACACGTTTGTCCCTGAATGCCTCTGAAACGGAGAGCTTAATATGTCCGTCACCATATGAGCTAAAACAGTGTGAACACCAACACGGCTTTCCGCTGATCTGTCAGTCACGGTTGCTTTTCTTATAGTGCGAACGGCGCCAAGCGACGTGATGCCAAAGCCTCTGCCTCCAGCCAGCCAATAAAAACATTGCAAAACATTTTATTTAGTGAAATGAAGTAACCGTAACTGTAAATTCCTGACTCCCAACACTCTTAAAAATAAAGGTTCCAAAAAGTGATGCCATAGAAGAACCACTAGGTTCCCCAAAATAACCGCTTTAAGGGAAAAGTTCCCTTAAAAGTAAAAATCTAAACAACCGTGGAAAGGGTCCATGGATGACGTTAAAGGTTCTTCGCAGATGCCAATAAAGAACATTTATTTTTAAGGGTGAATATTAGTTTAAGATCAAAGCCAAACATCATTTTGGGCCAAAAACAGCAGAACTTTCTAGTTTATGGAAAGTTCCATTTAACTGAGGAATTACCTAATTCTACATCCATCCAAGCACTAAAATAACACGCAAAAGACAGCCGTTAAATCACTGCATGTGTAGACAGGGTTGAGCTACCGATTCATAGGTGGTAATTTAGGAATTTATTACAGCAACACAAAGAAACTGGCTCTAGCACGGCTGGACTTTCACTGCAACAGCTGACGGTTTAATGTTTAGCCACTAAACCTAGAAACAAATAACCAAACAATCTCCATTTGTGACCCTGGATCACGTCACCAGTCACGAGTCGCACGGGTATATCTGTGGCAATAGCCAACAATACATTGTATAGGTCAAAATTATTGATTTTTCTTTTATGCCAAAAATCATGAGGATATTAAGTAAAGATCAGGTTCCATGAAGATATTTTGTAAATTTTCTACCGTAAATATATAAAACATTTATTTTTGTGAGTGAATGCAGCACAATCGCCAACATAAATGCACAACTTTAAAGATGATTTTCTCAATGTTTAGATTTTTTTGCATCATCAGATTCCAGATTTTCATTAGTTGTATCTCAGCCATATTGTCCTATCCTAACAAACCACACATCAGTGGAAATCTTATTTATTCAGCATTCAGATTAAGTATAAATCTCAGTTTCAGAAAATTGACCCATGTGACTGGTTTTGTGGTCCGGGGTCACATTTGGTTAATCACCTGCGAAAGCATTCGAAGCTTCCCTGTAAAACACAGGTGTGCTTTTGTGACGCTGGCCAACTAATGATTATCCCCTTTATGGTGAGTTTCATTGGTTCTCCTATGTAACAGGAATGCACCTGGACAAAACGCTCTAGTGTTTTACTAGACTATAACCAACTTATTATTAAAGAATCCCAATGCTGAAGTTCCTGAGCCTACAGACCGGAGACATGGAGCCGCACCCGGCCCGGGTTCAGTTCAGGCGTGCTGAATCACGTCTCAATCCTCACTATTGCATTATGGGCCAGTTTAAGGGGGGGGGGGGGTTGCACTGGCAGTGTGTTTCTATTGCACCTTCATTCTGGGAAATATCCTATTTCTGATCGAGCACTTCCCCAGACGTCCCTAAAGCATATGTAATCATATTTATCTCACTTCTGGGGACAATTTCGTACCAAAATATAGTATGTGGAAGCACACAACTCACTTTTAACACTAACTGCTTAAGGTCACTGAACGGTTAGTCACCTGGAAGCACCAAAATACATAACATTACTGTTAATAAGTGCATTTAAACTAGCTAACATCATTATTATCCACTTAAAAATGTCATTCTCATGCCTCAAATGCCTGTTATTCCGCATGCAACCTCAGTTTAGAGCAGAACTACATCATAATGACCTCAAACTCCCATCATGAGGACTTTAACTGCTAAAGGGAAGCACAAATAAACAAGTTCACACTCTTTTCACGTTACGTATTAACTTTTCCCTGTTTTGTTTCTGATTTAAAACAGCTACTCTCAAGTAGGCTACAACATGACAGAAGAATGACGCCTCATGCAATGACAGATATTGTAATCAAATCTCTACACAATGTAACTTAAGTGCATCCAGTGCTGATATAACGGTAAATCTACTTATTTAGAGCTATATTGACACACCTTTATGAGAAAAAAACCACTTCCTCGTTGAGTCAATCACAAACCGCTTTACTTTTCAAAACTGACACGGCGCCAAAAAATAAATAAATAACCGACAAACTTCATTTTAAAGTAAACGGTCAACCACGGGTAAACATTACCTGAAAACATACATATTGTTTTTTTGCTTATTAATATATTCACAACATAAATCCTCTATATAATATCGGAAACTAATAAGAACTTTAAAAAGGATCGGATAAAGGAGGTTTTTCCCACGCTAATCGTTACATTGTAAACTTCATTCGCGTCTCCTCTCGCGCCGCGTTGACATTAAACGCGTGTTCATGTCACTCACCTGTGATGTGCTGTGGAGCCGATGTGGAGTCAAACTGTGTGTGAGGAGAGGAGAGAAAACGAGTTTAGAAACTCTAGAAACTGTCTCACTAACTTCCGCCCCTTTAACACACGCTGGAGGAAATTATGACGCTCTGACGCTCTGACGTCACCGGCGCGATGATTGACAGGCCGAGAGACTGACAGCACAGTACATTTCGTGTTCTACATGATGAAAGAGTTTAGCATTTATTTTGGAGTTGTCCTCATTCAGTTTGTTTTTGATCAGATCTCTATTCCTTTAATAAGGCTCATGTCATGCCCAGCTTTCAACTCTGCCTTAAAAATGTGTTATTTGTTTTGTTTTTTTCTCTTAGACAAATCTTCTCATAAGGAATATGAATTAATCTGCTTCTTCTTTTAGCTAAATTTAGTATTCATAAATGTAAATCTGGAGGAAACAAGCCTTTGTTTTTAATTTTAAGATCAGAAATTCAACAATACCTGTCCTAAACACAATATTGGGTTTGAAGAATAAGAAAGCTGCAAAGTTTGTTTCAGTCTGTAGACATTGTCACATTTTTGTTTAACTTTAAAGTTTGTCTCTGTATCTTTATATATTTTTCTTTTTTGTGTGTGAATGTTTGTTTACTCAATGAGATGTAATTCTTTAAAATCAATAAAAAAAAAAATAAAAAAAAATACACGTATTATTTCCATTTTCCTTTTCTTTGTTTAACTTTATCCTCATTATGCATCTTACCTTATTTGTCAATTATACACAATTATATGTAGCCTATATTCTGCCTCTTTCCTCTCTCCTTTTATATGCATGCAGCTCAAAAAAACTTTGAGTTTGTTCATGAATTTGGATAAATTAATCTAATATGGTTAAACAGCCCTTCATACACTTGAGACTGAAAACATAGAAATGCAAAGTAATATAAAAGAATGATGAAATGCCATAATGAGAGAAATGTGAGAGGAAAAACTATAATTTAGTAATAATGTCTGATATGAATTTTTCTAAGAACAAAGAGTTAATGTACTGTACATGCCAGGAATACCGGTAAATCCCTCTTAGTTAATGCCAACACGTATTAACTTGTTTCAGATCAAAAGCATTAAGATATGAATCACTATTGTGTGTTATAAACTGTCTTATCAGTGATCAGATTAGATCTGTTTTCCATGTTTCAGACTGACTTGACTTCACTCAGAGTACTAGTGTGGTCAAATACTGCCATCTACTGGCTAAAACACTCCTACAAACAACACTGCCTGCTTTTACAACATTTTTCTCAATGTTCTAAAAGGGAGGAGAAAAGGTTTCCTTCAGATTTGCAGAAGCGCCAAAAAATGAATATTCATGAATCAAGAAGACCAGCGTTTTAGTTTCAGCCAATCAGGGAGGGCTACTGGCCGATTGTCGGTTACTTAATTAATATTCATGAGATCATTTTACGCCTCAGATCCATCGGGATTGTTGTGTAAACCTCTATTTGTGCAACTGTGAGTAAATGGTTGGACGAAGGCAGGTAAATTAAGGCTGACGTTTAATCAATGATGTTGTTCTTTGATCGAGATTTATTGATGAAACTGACTTAGGTTGACTTGACGTCTCAGATGATAAAACGTAAAGAATAACCGTTTTTGGACGCACAGGGAAAAGACTATTAAAAATAAAGTCAAATATAAAATAAATATTTGGTTAAATAATTTAAGAATACAATGTCATTTACCTCACATATTTTATTTTTTAACGGTTTTGATGACTAGCGTAACTGTTAGCTTGATGCGACTCTCTAGCAGGGTCTCATATTAAAATCTGCCAAGAACGCCAAAATAGATGTAAACAAACATTTATCATGGTACTAGGCTACTACCATTAAAATGGCAGTCATTGCAAAAATTGCATAGTATGTTTGTCTTGTTTTCTAGTACAAATAAATATCAAAAAATCTTACATCAAGATAGGCTACTTGATAAGAAAATGACTTAGGGTAATAAATCTTGTTTTTTGAGAAACAGTATCAAAATGAGGAAAATGTCAGTCAGTGAGGTCAGAAAAAAGTCTTGTTTTCCCTTTGTTTATTTTCCTGACCTCACTGGCAGACCTTTTTTTCCTTGTTTTAAGCATAAACACGCTTAATTTTGACGATTTATTCAGAAAACAAGTCCTAATAATATCTTAAGTCATTAAGAATGTTTATATATAGGCTACTGGAAAACAAGACAAAATACTTAGTAAGAAATGTTATTTTTGCAGTGCATCTGATACAGCTGAAACTTGTATAGTTTTAACAGTGCATAAACACTTTTGCAGGAAAACAATGTTCACAGTGATTTGTTTATGGTTTTCAGATTTCACATCTAATGATAGCAAGACATTGTGAAAATGCAGCAACTGGCCCCGGATCATCCATCATTATTATTGAGTTCCAAGGTATTTTGTTAATAAGCTTGGTTTACCTTCTGTCAAGTTTGATTTGTCTTCAAAAATAATTTGCCCTTGAATGAGTTCTTAACATAATAACATAATATAGTTGAGCAATATTACACACGTGCTATTTTCTCAAATATCAGCACGATTGCAAAATGTGAAATTCATAAATATCAGTTTAATAAACAATTTGATTAAATTAATTAACAATTTTAAGATACAACATGGTCAATTTTGACTGTTTTTGCCCTATTTGGCCAACAAAAAGTTACAAAGCAGAAAAGTTGCGTCTCTCAG
This sequence comes from Squalius cephalus, assembly GCF_949319135.1. NCBI lineage: Eukaryota > Metazoa > Chordata > Actinopteri > Cypriniformes > Leuciscidae > Squalius > Squalius cephalus. The sequence goes on from NC_137145.1 coordinate 1,815,038, forward strand.
CAACACACAGTGTTGTTTCATTATTAATAGATTCACTGTTTCAAACAAATTGGTTGAGTCAATGATTCAATGACTCATTCTTAAATGTTGTATGAGTGATCCTATGATTTACTTTATACAACTTGCCAGATTTAGTGTCATAATAGTATCATTTCATTTTCCCCAACTTTTCATATTTCTATATTCAAAATGTTAGAACATTAATCTCATAACATTATTTAGACAATTGTAATTGCAGTGTAGATGGATTTTGTTTTGATTTAATTTAAATGGGCTTAACAGCCCTATAGTGTTAATGTAATAAATTAAACATGTATCTTTACTTTTTAGAAATAATTATAAGAGGGGTGCCCTTTTTTCATTTGAACACCTGACCCCAAAACGTCTGAACGAGCCTTCAAACCACACATCTTACACCAATTAGTGATGAGTCGTTCATGAACGTTTGTCACGTGACAAATGAACGAAAGACTCGGAAGGTAAAGTAATTATTTATGTTCCCTGTAAATTATTTTTGACTGCATTATAATGATTTCTTAATTCAGAATATGATCAAGATATTGCGTAGGTGGATGTGTTTGGGGAATTTGGCTGTTAAAAGTATAACATTTAAAGCCCCTTAAATGAAGGAAATGACTCGGAAAAAAGATTAGTTCATTTTGATGAACGAGATCAAACAAGAGAGTAAGTAAAATTATCCGAACTTCCCATCACTCACACCAATAGATGTAGCGATGCATGCAGGGAAGTTGAAGACAGAAGAATCAGGTTCTCATAAAACACTAAGAAGATTAATTCTTACTCAAAAAAGCTAGCAAACAGGCAGTGCAAACACATCTCAACATAACAGAGACAGGAACAAGAGTGAAGGCAAGGGTGAGGCTTAAATAACAAACTAATAAATGACACACAGCTGAAACCAATGAACTAATAATGACGGTAACCATGGAAACTGAACAAAGGCGGGAAAATGAACAAAGGAACATGAGAAACTCAGACGGGAACAAAACAAACATAACCCTGACATATACGAGCGTTTTTCTTAACATAAGTTTATTTATATATTTATATATATTCATATATAAATGTTTGACTTCTACATACCTGAGCCCCTTTAATGCTTGAGGAAACAAATGCTCCAAGATCCAGATAAATGAGGAATAATCCTGGAAATTAAGCTGGTTAGTAGCAGCCGTAAAACAATCATGGGGGATTTTGTTCACTATTCATTTAATCTCAGTCAGTCCAATGTAATGTTACACTGTAAAAGGGATCAATAAAGCTCTGTTGCATTTTCAACCTCACAATTAATATCAATAATAATGATAACATTGAACATTAGGGAATATACACAACGCTTGGCCTGTTCCTTGTGGATTTTCATTGGATTGGCACAAATCAGGAGTTCAACAAACATAACATATGAGCATTATGTTGCATAAATGTAAACGTGAATTTGGATCGTGATGAAGATTTAGGCCACTCTTTCTGGTTATATTCACATATCTTACAAGTATTCTTTTCTCACAGACCACTCAAATGATCATATCTTACTACAAAAATAGGATTCAAGGACACACAACTACAGGTGCCACAGGTTTAGGTGCGAATGTTTTCATGATGTGACGACTGGGAGAACGCACAGCCAGGAGAAGTGTACAATGTAAAGCTGAGAGATAGAAAACGACAGAGAGATGGAGAGATGCTTCACCTGGTTGCTCATATCTGACTCTGTGTGTACAGGACTGGGATGAACTTGAAGAAATGTTAACGGTTCAATAGAAGTTAAGCTCTATCAAATCAATTCGTGCCATAATGTCCATTAACTAGTGATGCACGATATATGTTCATTTTCAATGTTATTGTTATCGGCCTGATAAGAAAATTTGGCCGATATATTATATATTATTATTATTATATTATATATTATTATATTATATATTATTATTAATTTTTATTAATAATTATTTAATTATTAAGAATTATTTTAATTATTTAATTATATTTTATTAATAATAATAATTATTATTATATTATTATTATTATTATATATATTATTATTTGGCCAATAAATAATAATGTATTATTTTCATACAGCTGAGACACTTCAGATGTGCTCTGTTCACCATGTTGGTTTTTAATCGCTTGAAATATGATTGGAAAAAGGGAAAATATAGTTCAGTGCAACATGTGCAGCGCAAGTCTGTCATATCGGCTACATAAAATTATAATGAGAACATCATAATTGTGTGTTTGGGATATGGCTTTTAATGGTGAGACTATTGTTTTTGAGATCAGGCTCTCAAAAAATATATAAAAATATGTATTTAGATTTATCGGCCGATATATCGGTTATCGGCTTCCAAATATAAAGAATTATCGGTTTCACAATGTTAATATCGATGCATCCCTACCATTAACACCGAAAATAATCTTGACTTAAAGATTAAATTTGTGGTTACAGTAAAGCACTTACAAGAGCCATACATGGGGCCAGATAGTGAACATTAAAATTGACTATTTCAAAAGCATATCCACAAGACAACTGAATTAACTAAATTGAGAATTTGTTTCGTAATTAATGTACCGCAACAATGACACCATTATTGAATCTGCATTGAACTGAATAATGGCACTATTGTCTTCTGCGGTTGCTTTACAACTGGAATTGAAGTCATTTCACATAATTTAATACATTTTGAAACACCATTATTTTCCTGTTTATTTCTGTGAAGCTGCTTTGAAACAACCTGTGTAAATAAATGTGACTCGACTTGACATTTTACATTTGCATGATGGAATCACTTACATTATGAACATTGTCGGTGTAAATGAATTATACAACTTCAGTGTCATGATCACAAAATGTCAAAAAACATGGGAACATTTGCAAAGATATCAGAAAGAGACTTTACAGGAACTCCAGGAAATACTTTGGTGAAGCATGACGAGCACAAAAGCGCAGCTCAAATAATAAATAGGGTTTTCATATTTCTCTTGCACAGGCAGGGTTACTTGCATTTGAAGTGCATTGCAATAACTTGCTGTCGCAATGATTTTCTACAGTAATTGACAGTCACAAATGCGTCAATAGAGCTCAACTTGTATTGAATCTGAAACACTGCTTTAATTAAATGAATTCTGACTGTTTTTTGGTCTTATTGTGGCTCTTTTCGCTCTTCGTTAAAGGGAAAGTAGGTCTGGTAATGAAAACTGCAAACACAGTGTCACTCTGGATTATTCTACAGTCCATGCTGTGGCTGGTGTGTCGTGAAGTTGAAGCAGCTGATTATCTGCACGCAAACTAATTCGGCCCGATTGCTTTGCCAGCAAAAAGGCTGATGTGAAACTTTCAGCGGAAGACTGTGGTTCTCACGTGTCCTGACTTGTCTTCAGTGAAACGCAAATGTAAAGAAGAGCATCTTCAGGCCTCAGGAGAGGAACTTCTCCACTGACTCCAGAAGCTCGCTGGAGCAGTTCAGGCTTTTGAGGTCCAGTATTAATTTGTCTTCTCTGCTCGGTGACATTTGCTCCTCTGATTCGGGGCCGATGATGATTTGTGGCTCCTCTGTGTCTTCGTAAAAAGCCAGACCGTTTCTCTGGGGGCTCACAGTATTGCACTCCTCTTCTTTCTCTTGTTCCCCTCCTGGAGTGTGTTTGGCCATGAGAAGCGGGACAGTGGCCATGTTGATGGATTCGGACGCCAGGTCGAGGCCGTAATCCATCAAAGAGCCGCTCTCTGTGACTGCAGGCTGTGGTCGACAAAACAAGTACATTTATGCATTTGATGCTTTTATCGTTGAACGTTTAAACCTTCATCTTTCCCTCGCACTTTATAAAACTAAAACATCTTTCCCTCGCGTGTCGAAATAACCGGAAGCCCTAAAATTATACTTTTTTATTTTTTGTCCAGAAAGCTTTTTTATTTTCATTTTGACAATTTTTTTTTTTTTTTAATGCAATTTTTTTTATTTACCTTTAAATGAATAGATTTGATCAATAAATAATAAATAAATAAATAGTAATTTAAGCACATTCCTCACATTCTTTCAACTTAAATTCAAAATAACTCACAATTTCATGCATAACCCTTCAGCTCAAAATATCTTACATTGGGTGTTTTTTGCCGACCTCTTGTGAAAAAAAAAAATTTATATATATATTCTTTACCACTAGATGGCCTTATAGCTCTTTATGGAGCAAATGAGCCGTTCCGCTGGGTCCTAAAGTCATTTCTCTTCAGTGTGCATTTATGAGGGTTAAAATTACACCAACTTCAAAATTTCACTCAGAAATTGCAGAATTAATTACAAAGAAACGGCAAGTAACACACTGAAATAAACATTTAATTTTGAAGTAAAATATACTCTTATAATCGAAAAAAATATATATACAGTGTATAGCGACTGAGGCATAAAACTACAAGTTATGGCGGAGGGAAATTGTTTTGCTAATAAAGTTAGTAATAATGCTATTCTGCACAGATTAATCTGATGATCATCAAAAACTCACCTAATAACGAAAAATGTCATGTATCTCATGCCATTGTTGTTTCAACTTGTTGAAATCAATTGTTATAAAATAACGTTTTAAAGGTGCCCTAGAATTTGAAATTGAATTTATCTTGGCATAGATAAATAACAAGAGTTCAGTACATGGACATGACATACAGTGAGTCTCAAACACCATTGTTTTCTCCTTCTTATTTAAATCACGTTTTTGAAAAACACCCCTGAAAAATTGGCGAATCTCCACATAACACCGACTGTGACGCAACAGTCGGGATCATTAATATGTACGCCTCCAAAAATTTGCATATACCAGCCCATGTTCAATGCCAGGAGGAACTGCGCAGTCAACAGTCAAATGTCAACAGACGTGGTTGATGTTTATCTATAATCGGATACCGCAACAGTTTAATTCGAAGTTGTTAGTTTGCTCTGTCCATTTCACCACGGACTGTTTTTCTAACCTGGGACAATATCAAGCAGACTTCTCTCAGCGTCTCATACTGACGAAGGGGCCAATTCCAACTATATTCCAGCAAGCGGTAAGTAGTGATTTACTATGGAAGTAGCGATCACTCTTCACATCGTTCTTTTCTCTTAGTAGGATGAAAATAATCTTACTTAAACTGTAATTAATATATATATACAGAAAGCGATCAAAGAACAATCCCTTTCCAATCGTCCAAGCTGTCAATCACACAGCGCGAGTTTATCTGGACACTTGCCAAAACTCGTTGTGAAATCAATGACGCTGTTACACTGCACAACGAAGCTCTTACTGTATTTATATACCTCATGTTTGCATTGGTGAAATCATTAGTGAGAGTGCAGAAACTGCGTTGCAATGATAGATGAAGATCTCTTCATTCACGCGATCAACAGACTGTCATCTGCTCAATGCTCATCACTGCAACCTTTTATGTGATGGTAATAGATCTAAATACTTAAAAAACTTCTCACGATTCGTTAATCCCAATAGCTGTAATAGTAAAAACGTATAATAGCTGTAATGGTAAAAGTTTTCCAGATAGTTTCACATGTAATGCCAGATATTTCATATGCAAGCATGTCAGCCAATCACAGCAGTGGGTGTTTACACTGAAGTCTCTCAGCAGCCAATCACAGCAGTGGGCGTTTACACTGAAGTCTCACACAGACACGCCCCTTCAAATCAGAGGCTAAAATCAGGCAAGGAAATATGCCTTTTATTTCTAAATTATTAAAATTTTTGATCTAAAAAACATACTAACATTATAAGGGCACCCCAGGAAACATTATAAAATAATAAAATAATCCATGCAATGGCAACTTTAAACGTTTGGCAACGCTGACAATAGTCATAATGATTGCTGTTCATATCTGATGAGGAGTAACAGTGGAAACTGTAACTTGGCAAGGCTATTTATAGGCAAATAGACCAAAGTAGTAGAAACTCTTTTCCATTTGAGGTTCAGTTTTTGTTACTTCAAGCTACTTAACTTGTGGTCAGAAGTTTGGAATAATTAAGATAAGTTATAATCTTTTAAATGAGTCTCTTCTGCTCACCACTTCTGAGACTTTTTTTTTTTGTAATCAGGCTCTCAAAAATGATACAAAAATTTGGATTTAGATTTATCGGTTAATATATATCGGTTATCGGCTTTCAAATATAAAAATTATCGGTTATCGGTATTGGCCAAATTGTTCAAATCGGTGCATCCCTACTGTTACTGTAGTCACATACCTTACCTTCTCTTCACTGTGCTCTTCCTCTCCTCGACTCTTGTCCTTCATTTTGCCATGTTTCGTTTGCAGTTTCCTTCCTTCATATCTCAGCAGATTTGCTGATTGTGAGCTTCTGAGGATCTGACTCTTTTGCTCCACAGGATCTAATTCTACATCACTCCAGACCTAGAGCACATACATAATATATATTGACACGTTTAAAGTCCCCCTGTGATGAAAATCAAGCTTTTAATGTTGTAACCTCTGACCTAGTAGAAAAGGTGTCAATTAAGAACCTAAATGTCTAGAAATACACAAATAAGCAGATTTTAGCAGTATAACCACAAAGTGTGCATTTATAATATTGTATGATGGCAATGTGGATGCATCTTGAACTAGAAGATTGAGCATAAGTCTCCTCTTACACTGCAAAAAATGCTTTTCTTACTTAGTATTTTTGTCTTGTATTCCAGTCCAAATATCTAAAAATTCTTAAATCAAGATGCATTTACTAGATGAGTAAAATGCCATAAGATATTAAGTCTTGTTTTCTGGGGAAATGAATCAAAATTAAGTGAATTGTTGCTAAAAACAAGCAAAATTATCTACCAATGGGGTAAGAAAAATAATCTTGTTTCTGTTTGAATTAACATTATTTTTCTTACATCATTGGTGGATATTTTTCCTTTTTTTTTTAAGCAACAACAACTTAATTTTGATTTATTTCCCTAGAAAATAAGACATAATATCTTATGGCCTTTTACTCATTTAGTAAATGCAGCTTGATTTAAAGGGGTGGTTGATTATGATTTGACTTTTCTAATGTTGCTGTTTGAGCATAAACAACATCTGCAAAGTTACAACGCTCAAAGTTCAAAGCAAAGGGAGATATTTGCTTTTAAAGAAATCGCTTTTTAAGGACTACAACAAACGGCTGGTAGAGACTACACCACATTCCTCCCGGGTTAGTGACATCACCAACCCTAGAATTTACATAAACCCCGCCCCCGGAACACGATTTATAGATTATCATGACAGAATATGCTAATTAATGACTAGAAGATAACTACACATCAGCTTCATAAACTCATCAACTAACCATTCAGAAACGTCCTGTTGCTTCTACATGTTGTCACTTCTTCTAGAGTCTCTCCATCATTGTCTGACTCCGGTTTGAACATAAAAGGCTGAAAGTTTTTGAAATTTTCAGTGCATGTGTGTGTGAGGTTAAAGGACACGAGTTGTTGAAGCTCCGCCCCCTGTGCCGGGAGCAGCAGCTCATTTGCATTTAAAGGAACACACACAAAAACGGTGTATTTTTGCTCACCCTCAAAAAGTGACAATTTTAACATGCGATATACAAATATCTGTGTATTTTGAGCTAAAACTTCACATACACACTCTGGGGACATCAGAGACTTATTTTACATCTTGTTTAAAGTCATTATACCACCCCTTTACATTTTTTTGGATATTTGGACTGGAAACAAGACAAAAATACTTTTTTTACAGTGTAAAGCACTAACCGTGTCTGAAGTGGACATGGAGGAGATTCGTTGGAACTTGGCCTTTGACCCTGATGACTGTCGGCTGAGCATGGGCTCTCTGAAGGACGAATCGCTGTTCGACACCGAAATGCAATCTTTACGTGACGACTGGGCTAGAAAATGCAGACACGGCACTTTCTCAGCCAGCGTGTCTCTGTAAGGGATTATATACACTGCATTATATGTTTTGGCACAATATTGTGTGGTTTGCTGCACTTGAACGAACCTGTATTTGGAGCGTATGATGGCATAGATGAAAGGATTGTAAATGGCTGATGCTTTGGCAATCACTGCAGGAACTGCCTTAGAATACGGAGAAAGAACGTGGCTGTACCTGGAACATGAAAAACAAACAATGCACATTAAGCAGCACATTACTACGCCATTGAAATTCATGCTCCTGATGTCAGAATTTGTGATGTCAGCTTTGCATTTCAAAAAATTATGGTCTTTTTGCCTCGTTTTCAGTTACAAATATCTAAAAAAAAATATTTGAAAAATACGTGACAATATATTTACTAATATATCATAATGTATGTAATTTTATATTCAGTAATACACTTCATAATATATAGATGCATATGTGATCAGATATGGTACTGTATGTTTAATATGTTGCAGATATATTTACTCATGCAACATAAACACACATATATAGAGAAATATATAATGTAATATATTTTTTTATTATTTACATTATAAATGTTTTATATTTTCAAGCTAGTTAACAAAAGCACAAGCACACCTGCATGTACTAAAGTATTTAGCCAAGAGACACTGTGAAGAGACGTGCACAGCCACTTCTTTAAAATATAATATTTATATCTTAATAATGTTTGGCCAATCGTCAATTCAGCACAATGGTGACCCCAAAAACTCACACATACCAGAAAACCTTTTAAATTCCCAAATAATAGAACATTAAACACTAACAGATCTCCCCCTATATTAATATTGAGCAAAGCAAAATTAAAAAACACTTAATTTTAACATTTGCTCTCCTTTAACAGTCAGAAGCAAAGCATGCTGGGAACTAGAAATCTATCGTAACTCATTCCGTGAATGTGTGTGTGTATATATGTGTGAACACGTATGTGTAATATATGTACAGAATAATATAAAAATTTGGTAACACTTTATGTCGATCGTCCACTTTAGACATTCTACTAACTAGAAGTAACTTTGCAACTACATGTCCACTAACTGTCATCAGAGTATTAGTAGACTGTCTGCTTAATATAATAATAATAATATCTGCTAACAATTGTAATGCTTCTCAACAGATATTCTACTGACTATAAGTAACTTGGCCACTACATGTCAACTTATTCTCCTAACCCGAACCCTAACACCTAACCATAACCTGACAGTCTACTACAGTCTACTAATACTCTAATGAGAGTTAGTTGACATGTAGTTGCAAAGTTACTTATAGTTAGTAGAATGTCAAAAGTGGACTATTGAAATAAAGTGTAACCAAATATTTTCTATGTATCAATATATAGCCATACATGGTCAATATTGCAGTATATTGTAAAATATAAGCACTAGTTTCCCATATATGAAAATATATAATGTAATATATCGCATTATATTTTGCAGTATATTCCCATATATTTTTGTTCCGTAAGGGTTTGTATTGGAAAACAAGTCAAGAAGCAAGCAGAGAGCGTCCAGAATAAAGCTGAAGACCCCTGCAGAGTCTGTTTACATGACATGTTAGTGACCTAGAGGTGTTGTTGGCTGAGCGGAAAGGATCACATGCATGGTTGTATGTCTATCCTCCACTTCATCATTCGCTCTCTCAGAAGTGTTCGAGCACTATACGCCCTCGCTTCTGGACAGTTCTTCTATAAAAGGACGTCTTTTTACCCTGGAATTCTCAGAAAGCCTCAGATCTTCTGCATGGTTTGACTCCCTTTAATAGACTAACACATGAATCTGAATACTTCTCTGAGAGATTAGATGTTCTGCATGAAACTGGCCATCACAGCGTAGGGCCAAACTGACAAAAACAAAAAGTTTGTATGTACACTGCCGTTCAAAAGTTTGGGGTCAGTAAGATTTTTAATGTTTTTAAAAGAAGTCTCTTCTGCTCACCAAGGCTGCATTTATTTGATTAAAAATACAAACAAAAAAAGTAATATTGTGAAACATTATTCCAATGTAAATCAGCTGTTTTCTATGTGAATATCTAGTAAAGTGTAATTTATTCCTGTGATCAAAGCTGAATTTTCAGCATCATTACTCCAGTCATCAGCTTTTAAAGCTTTTAAATCTAAAGCTTTTGTAACATTACACACTACCGTTCAAAAGTTTGGGGTCATTAAGAATTTTAATTTTATTTTTGGGGGAAAGAAATAAAATAAATCAATATTTTTATTCATCAAGGATGAGTTAAACTGATCAAAAGTTACAGTAAAGACATTTATAATGTTAGAAAATATTCTATTTTAAATAAATGCTGTTCTTTTGAACTTTCTATTCATCAAAGAATTTAAAAAAAAAAGTGTACACAACTGTTTTCAACATTGATAATAATAATTAATGTTTCTTGAGCATCAAATCCTCATATTAGAGTGATTTCTGAAGGATCATGTGACTCTGAAGACTGGAGTAATGATGCTGAAAATTCAGATTTGATCACAGGAATAAATTACAGTTTAAAATATATTAAAATAGAAAACAGTCATTTTAAATTGTCATAATATTTCACAATAATATTTATTGTTTTTTTATCAAATAAATGCAGCCTTGGTGAGCAGAAGAGACTTCTTTTAAAAAAAATAAAAAAATCTTACTGACCCCAAACTTTTGAACGGTAGTGTATATTTAATTAAAAAATGCAAAAAAGGTCTGCACTCTAAAACTCTTTTATTGTAAACAGGAGATTAAGTTAACAGATGTTTCGGCTCTTTGCCTTCGTTAGTGTGACAGTTTCACGTATTCTCAAAGACTATATAGAAAACACTTCGCAGGTCTTCTGGTGATCATGATCATAATTAAACAATCAAATAATTAGTCCTCAGACTCAAGTTTAAGTCCAGTTGAAACGTTGGGAAATGTTGGGAAAAATTACACATCAGGCAGCGTGTTCTTAGTCTGAGAATAAGCGAAACATCTCTTAACTTTATCTCCTGTTTACAATAAAAGATTTTTAGATTGCAGATATTTTTCGCAGTTTTGGATTGAAACATCTCAGCACGTAATTAGCTGATGTATATTTAATTCAACTGTGAGAATGCAAAAGTCCTTTAGACAGATGATGCATTAATTGTTGGATAAAACCCTTCCGGTAAAGCACTTCCGGTTCCATAGTCCTCAAGTCAATGTTTTTTTTTATATAAAGACTGAAAAAGTTGTTGAAGCTTAGCTATGGTTGTGTTGAAGTCATGTGACCGTGGCCAATTAGCTTGTGCCTGGGATTTAGGCATCATAAATCATAAAAGCTGTGCTTATTTGTGAAGATTAGCATGATGAACAAAACATGTGAGTATCATAAGCTTTTGTTGATCACAGAGCTTATTTGCTTTAAAAATGTAAAAGCCACTGAAAAAATTCGATTGGAATTTTGTCGAGGGAACCAAAGCACTTTTCAGTGAACAGTTCTTAAAAGAACCGTTTTTGTCTTTGTGTGTAAAACATTTTTAAAATCTATAGAAGCTCTTTCCACTATAAAGAACCTTTTGTGGGATGTAAAGGTTCCATGGATGCCAATAAAGAACCCAAGAGGATTTACACATATGGATTCGCTGTTGTTTAAATGTTTATTTGCTGTTGGATAATGATAGAAAAAAGATTAAGAGCATAAACGTCCAGGCTAGAGATGCACATGTGTGACCCTGGGTCACGAGTCGCAATAGCCAACAATACACTGTATGGGTCAAAATTATCGATTTTTCTTTTATGCCAAAAATCATTAGGATATTAAGTAAAGATCATGTTCCATGAAGATATTTTGTAAATTTCCTACCGTAAATATATAAAACATTTATTTTGTGAGTGAATGCTGCACAATCGCCAACATAAATGAACAATTTTAAAGGAGATTTTCTCAATGTTTCGATTTTTCTGCACCCTCAGATTCCAGATTTTCAATAGTTGTGTCTCAGCCAAATATTGTCCTATCCTAACAAACCATACATCAATGGAAAGATTATTTATTCAGCTTTCAGATGATGTATGAATCTCAATTTCATAAAATTGACCCATGTGGTTTTGTGGTGCAGGGTCACAAATACAGACATCCATGCACCCATAAACTCAAAATAAAAGCAGCCTAAGCAATGACACAAAAACTCCAGATGTTGTTTGTAATAATCCCCAGAAGACCCGGTGATAGTTACCCTGCCCAGGCGATGAGCGTGACGCAGGCGTACGGAGACCAGGACAGCACAAACACAATGATGACCACAAACGCGATCTTCGCCAGCTTCCACTCGGTCTTGATGGACTGCTGTTGGATGAGGGTGGTCTTCCTCACATGGCTGCCCATCTTCTCCAAATCTCTGGACACATTTTTCCCAAGAATGACATTGTACAGGGTTCGTACAAGGTGCTTAAAGAGCTGGAAGTACTTGGATTTGACGTTTTGAAATTTAAGTCCTGAAAAAAACTTGAAAACAGCCATATTTATGAAAAGGTACTTGGAGAGTGCTTGAATTATTGAATTCATTTTATTGATAAAAATCTTTTTACACAAAATCAACGCTGCTAATCCGTCTGATGTAGATATAGAGGCATTTCACATGACTATGAGCGTGATATTGCTCATATAAATATCCAAGTATATGATACAGCTTTCATTATTCAGGTCAATCATATATTCATGGGAGGAAAAATCAGTTTGAATAAGGAAAGCGATTTCTTTGTCATAGTCTCCTTTCAATGGTTAAAGTCGAATATTATAGGTTGTATTTTTAAACAGAATGAACATTTTGGAAGTGAAATCTGAAAAGTGAATATGGATTATTTAATTTTTAATAATGAAAATGTGTGTGAAATGTTTTGAATTGAAATATAAAAATGCAAGCCCTAAAAATGCAATGCTTTAAAATGCAAGCACTGTTAATGCAATGCATATTTTTTCAAGTAGTGCAATTCAACAAGCTTTTTTTGTTTCAGAAACATTTTTCATTATTTTACTTCCATAATCAACAGGGATGCTGATCCAGAAACATGTTTTACTTGGTGAAATCACGTTCATCATGCCAGTATAGGCAAGAGTGTGTGCATGTTGTACCTGCTTGCGTTACGAATGGCGAGGAACATGAAGAAGTAGCAGTAAGAGATGATCCCAAGAGGGATGAAGAACACGAAGCAGCAGAGCATCAAGGTGTAGCTCTTGTTTGCTGGAGTGGACGTCACATAGTCCCATGTGCAGGACGTCATGAGGCCTTCTGGGATATAGGAACCTATCCAAGAACGGTTACAACACAGTGTCAAAGATTGTGGAGAAACTTCCCAGACAGCAACAAAATGGCCACATTTACACTGCATGGTTCAAGTGACAGATTTAGATTTTTTCCTCCCATATGGCACAGATCGGATATGATCCGCGCAAACGTGTAAGCAGGAAAAAAGCACAAGGATTCCGATATTCTCAGATCGATTTCAGGCCTCATTCAAATGTGGAAATAAATCTGACATGAATCGGATACATGCATTTGCACCTGCCATGTAATCGAACAGAGCGGATATTCCCGTCAATGCGAGTCGTACGTACGTCATTGAAAAAAGTGACTTTTTGAAAATTCCGCGGGACAGATATATCTATAACAAATGAAACATCTCTAATTAAATAGCAGAGTATTGATCTTTTGTGTTAAATAAGAGTCGATCTGGCACTGAAATGTGTTGCTTTTGAAATCATCCTGAGTGCTAGTTGCTAACACAAAATAAAATGCACACGGACATCTTGATATACAATCTCTGATGAACACATGTGGAGCTTATGAGGGGAAAAAAACCTATACGAGGGCAGATTCGAACCCAGAAGCTCTGACATGCTTAACAGTTCTTCCACGAGACCATTAGTACGCACTAACTTTATTAATGGATCTGTGTATATAATCACTGTCTTGAAGAATTTGTAGCCTACTATATAATGATTTTGATACAAGGATGAAACTATTGCATTAAAAATGTTTCTATGAATTCCATGTCAATAAATTAAACTCATGTTGAAATTGATTTCTTGATATCATAATGTTATTTTTTGTTCGTTTCGCCAAGTGTAAATGCAGACATCAGATATGGGTCACTTTTAAAAGAAGATGTAAGGTTAAGGTAAGAATAAGGTTCATTAGTTAACTACATCAGTTAACAATAATTAATAATGAACTGCACTTATACAGCATTTGTTAGTCTTCGTTAATGTTAACATTTACTAATACTTTATTAAAATCTTGTTAACATTAGTTAATGCACTGTAAACTAACATGAATAAACAATGAACAGCTGTATTTTTATCAACTAGCGTTAACAAAGATGAACAAAAACAGTAATAAATGTATTGCTCATGATTAGTTCATGTTAGTTAATACATTAACTTATGATTAATAAATTAACCTTATTGTAAAGTGTTACCAAAAAATCTGATATAGTTAAAAAAAACTGCAGTGTAAAGGCGGCCTTAGTGGAGAATTATATTTATATTTAGTTCTTGAAAATGCGGCCAATGTCGGCCCAGATCCGGCCCACATCCGGTACACATGGCTTCCACACGGCCCAGATCTGGGCCGACACTATGTTGCTGTCTGGGTTCAAAATATCCCATTGTAGAGATATCAAAATATCGAGAATCGTTGAAGAGAGAATCGCGATGCATCACAGAATCGATTCTTTTCTCCCACACTTATATTGTTTTCTCTTTCAAAGGTAGAGGAAATGCGTGAGACTCACTCCATCCCAAAAGGGGAGCAAGACTCCAGGCCAGCGAGTAGATCCAGACCAGGAGGATGATGATCAGCGTCCGGCGCCCGGACGTCCAGCCGATGGCCTGCAGGGGTTTGGTGATCACCACGTAGCGGTCGATGGAAATGGCCAAAAGGTTGATCATGGATGTGATCCCGAACAGAGCTCCGCAGAAGGCGTACATCTTACAGCCTGCGTGGAGAAGCAGATACAAGCACGTGTGATATGGAAACAGATCGCAAATGAGTAAAGCTACGTCTACATTAATCCGGATTTGAAAACGCTTTTCAGGCATTAAAACACTAAATTCCCCTTTACAGCGCATGTGTAAACCCTCACACACGCTCACTGAGATGATACAGACGGAAAATTAGATAATAAAGTTATCGCTCAATTCTTCTGTCAGGATTATTTTATTTAGCAGAATATCTCAGCATTCACTGATCGTCCAGGTCGCTCTCACTCATCATTATATGTCTGGTGTAAAACGCAACCGCTCTCATGTTTTACCACAGGACAGCAAATGTGAGTAAATTCTGTCATATCTGCAGGACTGTGATATGAAGAGTGTGTGAAGTAACATATTTTAGCAACTGTGTGAAAGTGAATCGCACATAACAGACACAATACCGGTATAAACATCAATATCTATTGGTGCAACATGGGTCACATGGCTAAACTTACGTCATCGTTTTTAAATACCTCCGTTTCTCAGTCCACACTACAACACGGACACAGCGTTTTCACATTTATCCACTTTGGAGAGCGTTTTCAAAAAGCTTCCTTTTCATTAATAAAAACGCCGTCTCAGTGTGAGCGGAAGGACAAAACCCAGAGAAAAAGATGCGTTTTCAAACGACATGTTACAGGACTTGGCCTACAGTAAGTCTAAGGGCTCTATCATACACCCGGTGCGACGCAAGTCAGTGTGTTTTGCTAGTTTCAGCCCGACGCAGTTTTCATTTGCGCCATGTTGTTTAAATAGCTCATTTGTGCACCCATGAGCTGCTGGTCTGAGAACGAGTGTGTGTTCAGGAGCATTGTTGGAGCGTTGCTATTTTGAGGAACTGAAATATACTGACTTTTTTTGTTATTTAAAAAGCGCGTTAGTAATATGAGCCTATAGGCGGGTGCACAACGGGCGTACACTCTGCTTATTACACACACACTCTGCTTATTACACACACACTCTGCTTATTACACACACAGGGATGCGCAGCAGCACACAAACATGCCAAATATTAAAAAATAAAAGGATTACAATGTAAAAGATTAATATTGTGTTCATAAAGATAAGGTGGAATCCGGCTTGTCCCGTAGATGGTCTTTAATCTCGCGCACGAGTAGATCCGTTTCCTCGCTAGAGCGTTCAGTTTTCCCAATAGCGAATCCGTCATGGCGCGAGCATAACTGGCTTTTAAAGGGAATGGGAGATGAGACTGGTTGGTTTATTTCACGTTACGCCCAAAACACACCCATTACTCATTAAGAGAATAGAGACGACCCTTTTAGACCATGCGCCGGGAGCACCGACCATTTTGTCCGTCTTTAAAATAGCAATTCGGACACGCCATAAGATTCAGAGTAGAGCCATAAGACACGCCACAAGCATTTAGACCATGAGCTTAGATTGTTAAAATAGGACCCTAGATGGGAAGATTGGGAAATTAGTTACCCATTTCTCCGAACACCCATTCCTTGTACATGCAGTTGACGAAGAAGATCGGCGACTGAGTGATGGCCATGAGAAAGTCACTCACTGCAAGATTCATGATGAAGTAGTTTGGAGGCGTCCGCAGCTTTTTGTTACTGAAACACAAAACACCTTTTTACAATTTGTTACAATCCCAGTTTCAAAAGCATGTTATGGCCATTTCCTCAGTGCATTAGTAAACTGACTGACTTTGTCCAAC
This sequence comes from Squalius cephalus, assembly GCF_949319135.1. Lineage (NCBI taxonomy): Eukaryota > Metazoa > Chordata > Actinopteri > Cypriniformes > Leuciscidae > Squalius > Squalius cephalus. The sequence goes on from NC_137145.1 coordinate 1,831,625, forward strand.
CAAACACATGCTTCACCTCAAACACTTTTAAACCTTTAATGCACAGAATTCCAGACTTTTGCAGTTTTAAAGATGGACACATATCTCTATATACAGTATATGCACTTTTTCATGATGCATTGTCAAACAAGCTCGTCCTTAACCCTGTAAAGCCTGACATGAAGTACTCAGAAAAAAATCTAATTGTTTGAAATTTAACAGTTTATTGAACCTTTAGACACAATATAAAAATAAATAAAAATATGATTAGTATATACTTATTATACATATTAGTGTAATATAGTGAGAATATGGAGAGGAAAAAAAACAGCTCAATTTATACCCAAACTGAGCAATAATATGGCCAAAAAGTAAGTTGCTCTGTAACTAAGTGGCTTCCGTTCAGTATGTGTTCATACTGAAATATTACTAACAATATAAAAGTTATTATTACGTTTCAAAAGATGAGCTGAAGGTGGACGTTTCACAATTATGCTAAAAGGCCTTTTACTAAAAAGTCTAAACTATAAATCAGAAAACAAAAGGACTGTAGAAGATTGTGTGCGACAGGTTTATCAGCAAAGTTTCGATAGTCAATAATTTTATCCCTTAAAACTCATCTTTGATGAATGTAACTCGACACCCTCACCTCATTTAGTATGCGTGGTTCTATGAATATGCAAATGAGCCCCGCCTCCACTCACTCACTCGCTCAGCTCAGAGATCCACTGGTTGACGATCACACGTTGATCTGATTGGTTACAAGGTAGTTTGTGACGTCAGAAACACCAGCGATTTCAAAGTGTGTTTTTGAGACTGTCTTTGGTTCACTGCAGTTTTAAGGAGGAAATACTCAGCAATGGTGTCGACTTATGAATTTACACATGTTTTGTCTTAAACACATTAAAAACACCAAATAGACATATAAACTACATTAAAAACTGGATTCACACCACAGGGGGAATTGGTAAAACAGAGAGAGAAACTTCTACACTTCTGGTTCATTAAAGGTTCATTGATTCAACACATGGAGTTCAATCATTGTGATTGCACGTCATCTCATTAATCATAGTCACAAATGCACACAATTTCCTCTGATTGAAAGTGGCCCGGCATCACCTACTGAACCATCAGGCATTAGTGGCCCTCAGTACATCAGCTCTTCACAGGATCAACACTACCTTTCCCAGAAAAGCTCTCAGCCGACAGACGACACTTCAGTTTGAAGCATTCTCAGTCAGGGAGAAAATCCACACGTATGATGACAGTCTGTTATCGACGCGTGATTAACAGCATTCTGGTTTAGTTATTAGGTAACACTGGAAATAATCCGTGAGGAATGTGGATTGTGCTTTTGTTTAGCATGAATGACGCATGAAGCGAGTTACCTTTAACATAAAAAATACACTATTTTTAAAAACGGACTCTATTTACTTTCTTAACACATATTCCGGTAATCCCCCTGTGGTGTAAATCCAGCTTTTAATGTTGTTTATGTGTCTATGTGGTGTTTTTAATATGCTTTAAGACAAACCATATGTAAATTCATAAGTCGACACCATTGCTGAGTATTTTCTCCTTAAAACTGCAGTGAACTAGCCTACAAATCTAGACGCACCCTAGCGGCAGCAAAATGTATTTTGCAGCCAGGGTAGTCTAGCAACTCTCCGTTGACTTTCGGAGCTGTAAAAACCTAAATTGGGTCAGGCCAATCACATCGCGCATAGAGTAGGCAGGGCGGGATTAACATAATGACGACAGAGTTGCGACGGTTCCCTGCTACTTGAAAACAAAGAAGAGTTGCTGCTTCTGGCGAACAGTCTTTCAAAAAGAGCAAAGAACGGACAAAAGAATTCTTGAAAAAGGAAGATGTGTTCGTAGTTTTGCCGGCCAGATTCAAAAGTTGAATCTATCAACTAACGTTAGCTCCGCTGTTGGGAAAACGCTCTGGTTGGTTGAAGCGCTGTCCTATTGCGTGCAGAGGGAATCTGAAAGACAGCCGTTTATCCCGCCCCTCGTATTGAGCCGTGTCTATGGTGAATTGCCAGACCTAACATCTTGATGTAGTGAACCAAAGACAGTCTCAAAAACACGCTTTGAGATCGCTGGTGTTTCTGACGTCACAAACTACTTTGTAACCAATCAGATCAACGTGTGATCGTCAACCAGTGGATCTCTGAGCTGAGTGAGTGAGTGGAGGCGGGGCTCATTTGCATATTCATAGAACCACGAATACTAAATGAGGCAAGGTTGTCGTGTTGCATTCAAGATATTTTAAGGCATGCAGAAACATTTAAATATGTCATTTTGGTGATCAAAGATGAGTTTTAAAGGATATTATGGACTACAGGGCTTTAAGATTATAACGTTGCAAAGAGCAATATATTTGTTATAGTACTGGTATTTTTCGTTTTTCTTCTCCAGCAAATGTCTCTTGATTCAGGATTTGTACTGGAAAACCAGACAAAAAAAAAATAAAAAATTTGCAGTGTTCATTGTTAGTTCATGTTGTAGTTAACTAATGAAACCTTATTGTAAAGTGTTTCCAAAATGCATTTATAGAATATGCATAAACATATGTAAACTTTATAAGCTTGTTAAGCACATTTAGTCAATTTGGTCCCCCACTGACTGCTAGAATAAATGAGAAACTGCTTTAGTGAGGTTGGACATTGATTCCTGTCATGTTTAGTGGGTCTGGTAAGTTAAACAGGCCGTCAGTGGCTTTGGTTCTGTCTCCTGTCAGTGATCATTGAGAAACCGACTTCCACTCCATGTGCAGCTTCACCCCCAAACTCCTACAGGCCTGCATGTGCATCTGATTAATTACGGTTCAAAAACATTTTGCTTTATTTACTGTCAGTGTGCAACATGTTATATAATTGCTAAATATTATATACGTGCCACATATTATATAATATTTTTATGCAATCACATTGTTAGCGGACCATTGCAAACAGCAGCTTCTAGAAGACAAGTTTTGTCCCCTCTTTTTCTGTGTGTGTGTGTGTGTGTGTGTGTGTGTGTGTGTGTGTGTGTGTGTGTGTGTGTGTGTGTGCGTGTGTGTGTGTGTGTGTCATGGGTTCTTTCCTTTGTATTCATTACTGTCATGTTGTTATATTATGTTTTCTGCAATAAAAAAGGACAAGTTTAAAATAAACAGTAACATAAGGTCTCATTTGTTAGCTTTATTTAATGTATTATCTCACATAAACTAAGAAATACTTTTTAAAGCATTTATTCAAGACACCTCAGGTGAATGGGCAACACAAATTCAACTAATATATATCACCATGATCACATTAAGAATTGAAAACATTTTTGTAAGTTTTCTAAATGCTATGTTTAAATATGCAAATGAAGCATCATATAACTACACATACACTAATTTGCATTAATTTGCAGAAAATAGATCTCAACATTGGATGAAGCCAGGTTCAAAATTCTTGTTTCATTTTGTTGACATATTAGAGTTAAAGTTTTTTACTGAAGGGATTTTGAATATCTCTATTTATCACTAAATAAATCTGAAAAATACTGTCAACAGACAGAAAAAAATACATTTTCACCATGTTTTGGGGAACAAAATGTTATAAATCAGACGAATGATATATGAACAAACCCCTCAGTAAAAACCTTCAGAATTTATACAGGAATAAATCTGTAAATTTTGGTGTATGTAAGTGCTGCTGAAGTGGAGAAAAAACTCTTTAAAGATATGTATTGTCATTGACAGTCGCAAATAGATCAAATTAAATTAAATAAACACTTAAAAGTTATTTAGGATGTTTTCTTCCACTAGTCTGAAATAACACAAAGCCAAAAAGCCCATGCTGTGCCTTAAGAGAAATACAAGTCAGTTTGTTCATGTTAGTTAATGTTAACATTTCAACTCAAAACTCAAAAACATATTAGTAATTGTTAAAATTAACATTACCTAAAAGAAAAAAAACTGTAGTCTTTATTCATTGTAAGTTCATGTTAACTCATTAAGTTAACTAATGAAACCTTAATGTAAAGTGTTAACAATAAATAAATAAACCATGCAAAAATAGACTTTAAGGGATAGATCAAGTATTTTAAGGCAAAATATCAAATGTATGATAAAAAAAATCAAATATCAAAATATAAATGTTCTTCTAAAACATTCTTCTCTATCACATTTTTTTCCCACAGGTTTCACAGACTCAGACCTTTAGTGCTCATAAGAGTGTGTTTTGTCTTTAGAGATTGTCTATAAGAGAGCGTCATGGGACTGAAGAGAGAGAGAGTGAAAGATGAACTAAATGTAAAAAGTGTGTCACAAAAGTGTGTCAGTAGAGGACTTTGGCTGAATGCACTAGATATCATCCAAGACAGAGAAAGTCACTGACATTACTTCACAACTTCAGTCTGTAAGTGCTGAAAACAACATGATCCTCCACAATATCTGACTCCAGTCACACTGCAGCTATCATATCTGATACATCAGGCTTTTATGGCTCATTTAGTATATGAAATAGTGAGAATATGGAGGAAAAAACAGCTACATTTTATTCAGAGACTCAAACTGAGCAAAAATATGCAATTTTGTGCAGATTCTGATATTGATATGGATAAAAAGGGATTAAATTCTGATGCTTGTAATGTAAGTCAATTAGATCTTTATAACAGTATAGCAGAGACTGACATAAAATGCATATAAATATCAATATCTGCACAATAATATGTCTTAAGATTATATTCAAATGCTTAGTATTATGATCAAAGCTCTGTAGTTTTCAAACATATAATGCAATGCAATACAGTACATGGATGATTGAGAGATGAACAAATACATTTTCCACAAAAGCCTGATGATCATAATTGATACTCATGATTTCTCTTATGTCTGGATAATCAAGTAAACCGAAGTTGCTTCAGTCCAGTAAGTGTTCATCTTGACATATTATTAACAATATCAAGGTTATTCTTAGATTTACTTGATAAAATCAGTGCAGATTTGACAGCAGAAAGTTACGTGAAGCACGAGCTGAAGAAGGACGTTTGTACGATTATACTAAAGGACTTTTACTTGCTAAAAGAGTCTAAACGATCAATCAGACGACAGGAGTGTAAGAGATTGAGTGCGACAACTTTTTCAAAGTTTATTTAGAGGACATTTAAAGGAGTTCTAAATGGTTCAATACAGTGTCACTCCTCTTTTTAAACTTGTTTAATCTCATCCCCTTAACATAACCACTAGTTTCAACACACTACTAACTAACTCAACCAGGCCCCACCTCTTTATTCTGCGTATGAATTATTTAAATGAGGAATATTGTGACGTGTTCGATCCCGGAAGAAACTCAAGACTACAATGGAGGCGTTTCAGGAGTTCAGAAACACTGACACTAGGCGCGTTTCCATTACATTTTTGCGCAAAACTTTTGCGATTTTTTCTAAATGTCGACAAAAAACGATTGCGAAATGACGGCGTTTACATTAACCGATGTTATGCGACTAAAACTTAATTTTTTCCTCTTGCAATCAGTACAATCATTCCAAAAACCATGGCAACGGACGTTGGTGGGTTTATGTACTATATCCCAGCCACCGCACTGGCCATTATTATTAATGGAAGGAGATGTATGTGTGTTATCCAATCATTAATGGTAAGGAACGACCCTTATTATACTTGAGAGCGGCTCATATGAGGAGTTTCTCCCTCATTTCTGCTTCGAGGTCTTGATTGTGGCATTTCTTTGAGGTTTAGAATCCATTATTCCTGTAATTCTTTGTCTTTTATGAATTTAATAAAGTCTCGTCTTCTGTCCAAACACACCGCGTCATCTACGTCAGCTGACCTGTAAATGTTTCCATTGCAATTTTGTGAAATATTTCTTTTTCGAATTGCCTGAAAAACCCCCTCATGCGAGCGTAAAAACTTTTTTGCAATAAATGTGAGTTTTTGCGAAATTGATGTGTTTCCATTGGGCGTATATTCAATTCGCAATTTCAATATGTGCAATTTGAAGGGTAACGGAAACGCGGCTAGTGACACAGATATAGAGAATAACTACATCAGCAACATGAATTGTCCTCTTTAACATGTTCACTTTTATATTTAAAATGTGGTTTCACTCCCAAAACATGGCAGTGTGTGTGAAGAAGCTGCAGTGTGTGTGAAGAAGATGCAGTGTGTGTCCGCTGTCATCATCTATTACTGATGGCAAAATGTCCCTTTCAGCAAAGACTAAAATAAATCTGTCAGTATGAAACCACGTCAAGACTGGTAGACTTCAACAGTACAAGTAAAACAAATGACACAAAATCAGCAGTGAGACGCGCAAGCAGTGACGCATAATGTAAGAGTTATTAAGAGAAAGAAGAACAAACATTTCATATTAAAGAGATGAAAACTCACAGAAAAGAAGAATCACAAAATCTTCTATGTGGTTAAATAGAGAATAAATGGAGATTTTTGCTTTAGGTCTCCTGAGAAAACAACCCCGGCTCTCTCACACACGTCTCAGAAGAGATCTTAACAATGTCTGAAACTATTTCTGAGATATCAAAGTAACCTGCAATCAACAGTCAGAGATCTCAGTATGAGCTCATCAAATCACATCATTTTTTATGCCCACCAAGGCTGCATTTTTTTGAAATACAGTAAAAATAGTGAAATATTATTATAATATATAATAACAGTTTTCTGTGTGAATATCTAGTAAAGTGTCATTTATTCCTGTGATCAAAGCTGAATTTTCAGCATCATTACTCCAGTCTTCAGTGTCACATGATCCTTCAGAAATCACTCTAATATGAGGATTTGATGATCAAGACACATTTATGATTATTATCAGTGTTGAAAACTGCTTCATATTTTTGTGGAAACCGTAATAAACTATTGAAAAGTTTAAGTATTAAGACTTATTCACCAAGAACACATCAATAGATCAATAGTGACAGTACAAAGATTCTATTTCAAATAAATGTTGTTCTTTTGAACTTTCTATTCATCAAAGAATCCTGAAAAAACGTACCAGTTTCACAAAATTCTGAAGCAGCTGTTTCCAACATTGATAATCAGATCATCATATTAGAGTGATTTCTGAAGGATCATGTGACACTGAAGACTGGAGTAATGATGCTGAACATTCAGCTTTGATCACAGGAATAAATTACACTTTACTATAGATTTACATTATAATTATATTTTAATGTTTTACTGTATTTTTGATCAAATAAATGCATCTTTGGTGAGAATGCTCTTTCAAAAACATAAAAAAATCTTAATTATTCCAAAATTTTGACAGCTACTCTATTCTCTCACTGTATGCAAACTATATGACATTTTTAGGAGAAACATCTGAGGCCAGGTTAATACTTCAATGACATATAATTAAAAACTCATTAGTTTCCTAAGCTTTAAAAGAGCAAACTCTGGGAACTCGTGCTTAAATTCTCAACTACAGTTAGTTTGCCAAAGCCTTATAATAATAAACGATAACACTTTACAATAAGGTTCATTAGTTAACATGAACTAAGAATGAACAATACTTCTACAGCATAGTTAATATCAGGGGCGTAGAATTTAGTAGGGACGCTAGGGACGTGTCCCTACCAATATCCAGTGACACTGATATATCCTTAGCAATAATTTCGATCAAAACTTAAAATATATTTATATTGATGTCCCCGTCCCCACCAATTTCAAAATCAAACCTACGCCACTGGTTAATATTAATTTCAACATTTACTAATACATTATTAAAATCAAAGGTTGTATTTGTTAACATTAGTTAATGCACTGTGAACTAACATGAACACACAATGAACAGCTGGATTTTTAACATTGACAAAGATTAATAAATACTGTAACATTATAGTAAATACATTAACTAATGAACCTTATTGTAAAGTGTTACCGAATAAACCCACCTCAGATCTGAACATTGAACATTGCACTGGGAGTATGAGAGCGACAGGCCTACCTAAAGAAGGCATACATGACCAGCATGTTCCCGATCACTCCCACGGCCCCGATGATCGCCACGAAGAACGCCACTATATAGTGTGCATGATCGGGAACGTCCACTTTCCTGAAGAAACCACGATCCATGTTCACCGGCTCCTCCATTCCTGTGACGACGACACAAACGTCACTCCATCAAACCTCATTAACATCTCAAAGAGTTCATGAAGTGTGCCAGACAAAGTTTTGGATCTGTAAGATTGTTTATGTTTTTAAAAAAAGTATTTTCTGCTCACCAAAGCTGCATTCATTGATCAAAAATACAGTAAAAATAGTGAAATATTATTAGAATGTAAACATCTGTTTTCTATGTGAATATCTAGTAAAGTGTAATTTATTCCTGTGAATGTTCAGCATCATTACTCCAGTCTTCAGTGTCACATGATCCTTCAGAAATCACTCTAATATGAAGATTTGATGCTCAAGAAACATTTATGATTATTATCAGTGTTGAAAACAGTTATTAACATTTTTATTTCAGGATTCTTTGATGAACGGAGAGTTATCTGAAATAGAAAGCTTTTGTAACATTAAACACTACCCTTCAAAAGTTTGGGGTCAGTAAGAATTTAAATTTTATTTTTTGGGGGAATTAAAAAAAAAAGAAATCAATACTTTTATTCATTAAAGATGAATTAAATTCATCAAAAGTTACAGTAAAGACATTTATAATGTTACAAAAGATTCTATCTCAAATAAATGCTGTTCTTTTGAACTTTCTATTCGTCAAAGAATCCTGAAAAAGTTTTTTTTCTACACTGATAATAATCATAAATGTTTCTTGAGCATCAAATCATCATATTAGAATGATTTCTGAAGGATCATGTGACACTGAAGACTGGAGTAATGATGCTGAAAATAAATTACATTAAAAAAAAATATTAAAATAGAAAACAGTTATTTTAAATTGTCATAATATTCAACAATATTACTTTTAGTTTTTTTTATTTATAAATGCAGCCTTGGTGAGCAGACGATACTTCTAAAAACATTAAAAATCTTACCGATCCCAAACTTTTGACTGGTGGTGAACGTTCTGGCACGTTCTCCAGGAGAACCTCTTCACGGTGACCTCTCACATGTGGCAGAATGTGAAAAACACATCTTTTCTGATGCAAAAGCTCGGTTTAATGTGGTTATAGCAGTGTTTTTTTGCTTTGAGCTCTTATCTGTTGCACAAGCGTCCAAGAACGGCGGTGCATGTGATGCAAGAGGCTTAAGGGAAATAAGAACATGCTCTGTTTGTGCTCTTGACCTTCCTGTTCTGCGACGCCAAACTGAGATTCGCCTCGAGCTCCAGAAATATGGACAAAGCAATAACACATTCTGCAGATATACTAAAAAAATGACTTCTTTTAAAAACATAGCAAATAGCACGGCTTATGTTAAATGCTTTAGCTTTAGGATGGAGGTTCAACAACACAGAAGTTACAGCTCACCATGAAATCAATTTTTACTTTTTTTTATGGAATATTGCAGTGTTTATTATAAATGATTTATCGGTGCACATCGTTATTGTGTTGAATTCATGTTCCTGGTAATCTTGACTCAGAATATCTTCCTCTTGCAGCATCTCTTCTCTTCTCTGATGATGTGGGCGGGGCAACCTGTCACTCACATGAGATCAGCCAATAGCAAACCACATCCATCCAATCAATTCCCCACGGACAAAATCAAGCCCCGCCCACATTTGTTCTTGTTCCAGAAGCGCTTCACTCGGATATACGGAACAATAGGGAAGAGAAGACGAACGCAACTTCCAGACTTTAAAGTAGAAAACTGTTTAAACAGCAACGCAACTTTAAGGTGAAAGTTATGAAACTTTCTCGGGACATTGTAATCTTTTTTAAGGATTTTAAAAATCTTAAGATCTTAGAGTTTGTTTAAGAAAACAAAGATTACTGCAGTACGTTTTATAAGAAAATACTATTTCGGGGGTTTTTTTCTTTTAAATTTCACGGCAAATCATTTTCTACACGAGTAAGTCATTGAATCATTCAGTCAAATGATTCGTTCAAAACCGCTGATTAATTCAGGGACAAAGCAAGTGACTATGGCTGCGTTACAGATTACATTCATACTATATAAAACATACTTTTTTAGCGGTCACAATAAGCACCGACTCAAGAGAGTGTGTGATTTCAGACGCAGCTCTTCTTTATGAGTGAGTCGTGAGTCGGCATTAATCAAGACTGATTCATTCAGAAACACAGATTCACACATCAGTGTTGCTCGAAGACCTGCGATGGCTCTGCTGTGGATTTATTTTACACGATTTTCATTGGCAAAATTGAGCAAAACAGACAATATTCTGAGTCTAAAATATAAGTCACCTAATATTAACTACTTGTTTATTGAAATCACATTTCCAAACGTCCTGATATTCAGGAAAACAGCACTCTTTCCAAAAAGTGAACAGTTGGATCAACTTAAAAAAATTACTTCAATTGGTAACACCTAAAGAAATTAAGTTTTCTCAACTTAAATTATCACGTTTTTCACGATAAAATATGACAATTTAAGTTGAGAAAACTTAATTTCTTTAGGTGTTACCAATTGAATTGTTCACTTTTTACAGTGAGAGCTTGTACAGAGACATTTTTTGCTCTTTTAACGTCGGCGTCCTGCAGTGTTTGAAGATTTCTAACTTTCGCTATATGAACTGAAGCCCTTCAGTGGCTGATAAAGCGTCCCGTGGCTCTGAGTATCGATTAGTTCCCGCTAACGGCTCCTGTCTGAAGGTGTGGAGAACATGTCCTCTGAAAAACCCAGGTGGACGTCTCTGCGTCATCTCATCAAACACACACACAAAGCAGATCTGAGGGAAGCTGAGAGACATGCTGTGATCTGAGCATTAGCTTAGCAACATGCTAACACCAAAACCCTATTGATGAAAAGGGATCACTCTTTCACCTCACATAAAATGTGTTGTGCAGGAAAGCTTGATAATTGTAATAATTTAAATTGGGCACAGACAGTGACCCTTACGATTAAAGGGAGTAATTAAACCTGCCAGAGAGAGTGATTAAATGACCCATCTGTGTAGGTGCCATAAGAGGATTTATTTTTATTTATTTATTTAATGTTAATGTGATCAAAAAACATTGAAGTTAAAGGCTCCTGTTCAGTAAAAGCTGATTCGTGGAAAGATGACACTTCACTGTAAACACTTTAAGTTAACAATTATCAAGCTTTCCTGCAGCTCAAACAGTGGAGCGTTGGCGCTTGCAACGTCAAGGTCATGGGTTCGATTCCCAGGGAAAGCAAGAACTGATAAGAATGTAAATGTGTACTTTGAAATGCAATGTAAGTTGCTTTGGATAAAAGCGTCTGCTAAATGTAAAGTCGCACTTAAAAATGTCTGAATTACATGCAAAACAAGTGCCAACATTTTTGAAAAAGCTGAGCAACTGAGTGCAGATTCAGACACTTCATTCAATGCAATTATGTTGCATGTGTGAATGAATTATGTTGCATGTGTGAATTATGTTAAGTGTGAATGAAATAAAATGTTTAGTGTCAAACCAAACGTCAGTAACCACTCAACGCTCTCTGTAAAGTGTTGGGACAGAAATGGGTTGATCACATAAACTCAAAGTATCCAAATGGATTGAAGATGCTCAAAAAGGTCAGACTATGTTCAAATCTGGGAGATGAAAATAATTTTTTCCATCTCACAACATTAAAATAGCCAGCCAAAGACCTCATGCGGACTGGAACAACAAGTGACCTGCGTCACCCAAACAAACACAAACACAGACAGAAAATAATCAGCTCACAATGATTTCAATTAAAATCGCTAAAATTATGAGTAAAATCATCATATTGCTATTTTTGTATTTGATATCTAATCTAAAAGAGGCATTTTCCAAGCAAACGGAATGTTCTAGAACTTTGGCGTCAATGTTCTCTTGAACTTATGAACAAACGTTCTTCTAGTAACAACATTATGTTCATTTAAAGTTGTCTGGTTTTTAATAACGTTCTCAAAATGTGTCAAAAATGTTACTTACATTGTTCATGTAATTTATTTTTTTTTTCTCAGATGTTCATCTAATGATTTTCAAACGTTATTACTTGTTTCAGAACATTCTGAAACATTTTCCTTAATGTCTATAATATTTGCATACAATTTTTTTAAACCTTCAGGAACATTCAGAAATAATGTTTTCAGAACTTAATGTGAACGTTAGCAAAATGTTCTTAGAGCATAATTTTTGTTAAGTGTTATTTTAGCTTTGTTGAGATACTATTTAGTTTTTAATAATATTTTGAATTAGATTTTATGTTTATATTTTCCATTTTCATTTTAATTTCAGTTAAAGTAAAGTTTTTTTTTTGTCATTTTTATATATATATATATATATTTTTATTTTATTTTTTAATTCCTTTTTTTTTCAGTTTTAGTTATTTTAATACATCAATTTCAACTAAATCAAAATTGGAAATGCTGCCTTGGCAAATATCTGAAATAAAATAAGTTTAAGGTCTGTTTTATAATTTATTTTATTTCAGTTTGTGTTTAGTTTATTTAAAGTAATTAGGTTTAAGTGTATATATATATATATATATATATATATATAGAGAGAGAGAGAGAGAGAGAGAGAGAGAGAGAGAGAGATAGATAGATAGATAGATAGATAGATAGATAGATAGATAGATAGATAGATAGATAGATAGATAGATAGATAGATAGATAGATAGATAGATAGATAGATAGATAGATAGATAGATATGTCAGCCAAAATATTTAAAAAAATAAATAAAATCTACAAAATGTATTCCACATTCAACAGACAGAAAATAATCATAAGATCACAATGATTTCATTTCTGACATATTGAATTAAATTGTTCAAAAGGAAGACTAAAATCTTTATATGGCTATATTTTTGTACTTTATATCTAATATAAAGTGATGTTTGGTAACCAAAATAATGTTTTAATAGCCTACATGAAAAAGGTGAATAAAAATATTATCAACAGAAATTGTTCCTCATTAAACAGAATAAATGTAAAGTGAACAAACACAGACATAAAATCACACAATAAGTTTGTGACGACATATTCAACTCAGATTGTTCAAAATGATGACTAAAATATAACTTTACATCGAATATAATGCCCATGAACAAACAAAATGTTAAATTAAATCTACAGAACGTATTTCAATAGTCCGAGAGAATGAATGTGAAGAGTTTACCTGCTGTTCTGCGTCTGTGTGTGTGAGCCAGTGGCGTTTGCAGGGAAATCTGTTGACATGAGCGCAGTGGTGTGTGTGTGTGTGTGTGTGTGTGTGTGTGTGTTTATCAGTGTTCTTACAGCTGGGTTTAAATGTGAGCGGCTCCGGCTCTGCTCTAATCCAACAGTGACGAGCTTCACTTACTACTGTACACTTACAGTCAGCACCATTCAGCACACTGAGTCTCTCACACACACACACACACACACACATCGACTCAACTGCAGGCTGATGCACACGCTCCATTGATTTTCTATACACTACTGTCACTTTCAATTGCCCACAGTTTGTTCATCCTGACTGATAAGATGACTGTAATGTCAGTGCCATGCATGTTTAATGCAGATGTCAATGGAGGATATATATATATACAGTCAAACCAACATTTATTCAGACACCTTCAACATTTCTCACATTATCACAGTTTATTCGCTATAGTTTAGAAAATGGTAATAAAATATGAGCAGAACTCAGTTGATATTTGACTGGTTTTGTCCGTCCTTCTGTTAGACTGTCTCACACATGAATTATGTTGAATATCTGTCAGCTGTTAAATTTAACTACACAATTAGATAATACCAGTTTAGCTCAACCAATCACCAAGCAATGCTTCATTGTGTTCAGTCTGTGTGTAAAAAGAGCATTAGCAATTAAAGAAAACACACTTCAGCAGAACATGATCAGCTCAAAGTGTCGAATCATTAAAATGTATACATTTTACTGGTCGTCACTATGAAGAATTTTTAGGTATAATATGTCACAGTTTACTTTATTTTGCTCTCCTCACTTACATAAATGAACTATAGTGTCCTGCACACACTAGTGAAAAAATTTCAAAAATTACATCTGGTGTCTGAGTCTGAATAATGTGTGGTTTGACTGTATATATATATACAGAACGCATATGCAAATCCGCCCATAAACCTCTTATTTACCAAAGCTGCACAACACTTTTAGAGAGCTCGCTGTATTATGCAAGAAATTATACGGTCTGACAAACACTGAGATGTTACAGAGAAACAGAGAAGAGACACGTCATCACATGCAGAACAACATCGTATGGAAAAATGGTAACACTTTTCCAATAAGGTTTCATTTGTTAACATGAATTAACGATGAACAATACAGCATTTATTAATCTTAGTAAATGTTAAAGTGCCCCATTATGCTGTTTTAAAGGCTCCTAATGTTGATTTGGAGTCTCCTACAACAGGTTCACATGCATCAAACGTAAAAAAAAAAAGAAAAAAATTTAATTTTCTCACAATATAAATTGTTCAATGATTCTGAAACGACTCCTCTGATGAATCAATCTCTCTAAATCCCTCCTCTCCGACAGATGCTCTGCTCTGATTGGCCAGACGTGATTGGTCTATCAGTAAGACAGTAATAACGCGAGTTTGCCGGAAACTTACACAAAACTACATATTTTGAACACCCGGTAGGAAATATATACATCAGTAATTATTCATACTTACAGGTTGTGATTCTGAGGAGCAAGTTAGTCCAGATGAACTGGGTACCGACCCATCTTTCAAGAGCCAGCGTTAGGCGAATCCCGCATTTAGCGAAGATTTGAGAAGCAGTCGTCAGTAAAATGCCGGTCAAGTCGCGGACGGACAACGTACAACATAGACGGACTTTATATGCAAATGTACTGTATCTTCTAGTGATGTACCGTAACGCACAAACGACTCGTTTCGCCGGTTCAGAGTCGATTATTTCTTTTGGGAGACAAAACCTTTATTTATTATGCACTTTCGACTATACAACTTTGCAGGACGTTTGCATTCATGAACAGCTATATTACACACTGCATGAAAGTGAATATTCAGAAAAATATAATAGGGGCGCTTTAATTTTACCATTTACTAATGTTTTTTTTTTTTGGTTTAATATTAAAAGTTGCATTGTGAATTAACATGCATAAAGGTTAATATATGCTGTATTGATATATTGCTCATTGTTAGTTCATAGAGGACCTATTATGCTTCTTTCCATCTCTCTTTAGTGTGTAATGTTGCTGTTTGAGCATGGTAAAGGACGACAAAGTTCTTCTCTATATCAGTGTCAGTGTTTCTGAACTCCTGAAACGCCTCCATTGTAGTCTTGAGTTTCTTCCGGGAACGAACACGTCACAATATTCCTCATTATAATAATTAATGCGCAGAATAAAGGGGAGGGGCCTGGTTGAGTTAGTTAGTAGTGTGTTAAACTGGAGGTTATGGAAAGGGGCGGGACATTTCCCAAACACACGCAAAGCTCTTGACCAATCACAACACACTGCTCCAGCCGACCAATCAGAGCACAGTGTGCTTTTCAGAAGGCGGGGCTTCATAGAGACAGGAAGTAAACAGAGCGTTACTGACAGACTGGGAAGAGAGGAGCCGCAACAATGGAGAATATGGGAAAATAATCAACATTCACACAGGAAAACCTGTTCTAGTAGAGACCAAAAACATCAAGACTTTGTAAGTGGGCACAATATGGGCTCTTTAACTAACGTTAACAAACAAGACCATATTCTAAAGTGTTACCAGAAAAACTGAATACTTTTCTTTGTGGAAGAACTTCAGTTTACAACTAAAATTCCTAGATAATCTCAGTAAATAGTGCTCAAAGTCTTATATAAGGGTCATGAACGAGTCCCATCGGTAAACTCTCGCCGGGCCAGGATGAAACTGGACAGCACTGTTGGGAGCTTCAAGCTTTTAAAATAAGCATCCATGTGTGAAGAGACTCCTTAGAGACAAACGCCTGCACAGATAAAAGCTTACCGACACCAATCGGATCACGCTTCAGAGTCGAACACTACCTGGCGCTCTTTCACCCTTCCATCGGCTTCGCTTTAACCCACTAATAGTAGTAGCAAAGCGATGGAGACTGATGTGTGCCTGAGAGCATGAGGAAATGCTGAAACATCACAGGCACTTTACCTTGAAGGAATCAAACCATTTGTCACGTTTCTAAAGAATAACAGTACTAAACAACAGAACTACACCACTGTGTGTTCAACATGTAGACAATATCAGTTGAAATCTAGTGTCTCCACTAAATTATGACAGTTTGGGGTTTGATCATGTAAATAAATCTATATTTCATCCCAATCAACTTCTAAGCACTCTCAATGGGCCACTCCTGATAAACATTTAAATGTTTAAATTGTCTATAAACATTTATAGTCAATAATTGACCCCCTAAAACTTAAAAATCCCTTAAAACTTATCTTTGATCACCAAAATAAAATATGAATATGCAAATGAGCCCCGCCTCCACTCACTCACTCAGCTCAGAGATCCACTGGTTGATGATCACACGTTGATCTGATTGGTTACAAGGTAGTTTGTGACGTCAGAAACACCAGCGATTTCAAAGCGTGTTTTTGAGACTGTCTTTGGTTCACTGCAGTTTTAAGGAGGAAATACTCAGCAATGCTGTCGACTTATGAATTTACACATGGTTTGTCTTAAAGCATATTAAAAACACCACATAGACATATAAACAACATTAAAAGCTTGGTTTTCACCACACTGGGACTTTAACAATTTATGGCCATTATTAAAAGAAATATTCAAGATTGTTGCCCAGAAATCATGTAATTTTTTTGTTTCAGAGTTGCAGCTCTATTATGCAACAGAGATTTATTTTTTATAATTTAATATAAAAAACTTGTGGCCACTACCTGAATCAATTTAAAAGGGTTCTTCACCGCAAAATCGACTTTCAATAAAACTTGGCTGCCTATACAGTAGAAACGTGAATCTTTTTTTGAAATCGGTAGAGAGAGCGGAGAAAAAAAAAAGGCAGGAAAACTTCAACTCCCATAATGCACTAGGCATGTTGCCGCCCAAGGCCACTCCCACCAGTCTGCTACAGATACGCTTAGCCAGAGTCAAATACCACCTTGCTCTAGTAGGAAATACTAAGTAAACTTTTAGTCAAAAAATGGTGTCGACAGCTGTTGCCATAGTGTTTCATTAAACCATAATGCTGTTTCAGTGATAAAACTACTCGTAAAATCACTGTTCTGTTAACAACGCTCTGATGATCCGACTGTTCGTGGGCGGGGATAATGCGGAAGTACAATCCCTGAAGTTCACAAAATCCCTGGAGATAACATGGTTCATGTACATATACTAGTACCAAACTCAGTGGGTTGAAAATCGGCAAAATTACACTTTGGGCCCTATCTTGCACCCAACGCAATTGACTTTGAACACAGACGCATGTATCATTCCTATTTTGCACCGGACGCACAGCGGACTTTTCCCTCCACAGACGCACGTCGGTAAATTAGGGAATGAACTTGCGCTCCCGGGGGCGGTTCAGCGAAAAGAGGAGGCGTGTTCCGGCGCAAACGTTCCCTGGTGCTATTTTGCAGTTTCAGAAAACAATTCCGCCACTGACCAGGAGAAACCTCGTCTAAAGTCAGTGGTGTGTTGCGCATGTTATTCAGATGCTATTTAAAGGCGCATGCTTGGCCATAATCAATGTAGCATGTGCACAACGCGCATACACTTTGCTTCTCTCATCTACACACAGACGCAGCAGTTTTCATTTTTAGAAAACCATACATTATCCAAGGAAAAATATTAACACACGAGGGAAATCATTGTTGTGTCCATGAAGATGTGAAAGAATAGGCATAAATCTAGCTTACACATTTACCCAAATTATCATACGCCTGTTTAACCAAAGCTAATTTGGGTGTGTTTTTCCATCCCCAATGTCACTTCTCTGTGTTTTACGGCCCTGACGAGAACGTTGCTCTCCTCGGCTGTGAACCGTCATTTATCCCGCCGGTATAATAGCAACAGCGCCCGAGATCCATCCAACAAAGTTACTTGCGTTTCGCGCTTGATACTTGCGTTTCAGATCGTTAAAATAGGGCCCTTTGACTCAGATTGACGGGAGACGAGTGACTGCTGAAGTTAAAATACATTAATGTGTCTTCATTCAGCTGTTTTGGTCACTTAAAAAACTAATCTTGACATGTAGTTTAACATTTAAATATGAATCTTCTCGCTGTCTGTGTGGATGTTCTGAGAACACATCATATTCTGGGCCAAATAATGAACATTTTCCCACGAATACCAGCATGTTTTTCCCTGTCTCAGCCTTTTCAAAAACTCAGTGCATTTTATCTTGAAATAAAACAAAATGTCAAATAAATACTGCAAAATTATGATTGTAAACTTCTAATATTAAGCTTTGAGTAACCTGAAAACATCTAATCCAATTAACATACACTCTTAAAAATAAAGGATCTTTCTTGGCATCGATGGATCCATGAAGAACCTTTAACTCTTTCCCTGTCATTGGCAGAATTTTCCGGCTTTCCATGTTTTCACTGTTGTACAGTAGGGGGCGCTATATAGTACAGAATCACCTGATCAAAACACAGGAGAAGAAGAAGCAGCAGAAACGAGCGATAGAAGCATTGCTGACGCACGTCAAATATCATCAAACATTAAACAGCATATAAATCAAAACTGCTAATGTTCCTGAATGAAATGTTGAATCCGTGACCGACTGAAGCTTTGAGGTGTTGATGGACTCGATCGACTGCATCTGTGTTTTGATCATCGCTCTGAAGTCTGAATCCTATCCGGACCAAATCTTTGACAAAAACAAGATTTTCTCAGCTTATTGTTGCTTTTTTCTGAAACTTACCCATATTGTAAGTTGTTGATAAAAAGTAATGCATGAAGCTAGAATAATTGTTTTAGTTTGTTTAAAAGCAGTGGCTCTGTTCTTTCTTTTGAAATATTGCATGTTCAGATATTCATACAACAAAATATCCTGGGGGCCATAAAATTTGTGGGAAAAATGATCAATAATGCTGGCGCTGGCTGGCAACTTTTAAAATTAAAATAGTAAAAAAACGCTTGCAGGGAAAGAGTTAACATCCAAGGAATCTTTTCATTCCACAAAAGGTTTTTTATAGTGGAAAAAAGGTTGTTTAAAATATTAAAATGTTCTTCACACTAAGAAAACAATAACTGTTCACTGAAAGGTTCTTTTGTGGAACCCAAAATGGTTCTTCGATGACATCACTGCGTCACATCACTTCTAGAACCTTTATTTTTAAGAGTCTATCAACATATTGATCAAAACCATCACATTATCCGAGCAACAGGACAGTGATTACAGTAAACTTACTAAACTTATTACAGTAAAATAATAAGTGCTACATGCAAACTAACCTCTCACTTGATAAGATGTGGTCGGTTCAGATGAGCTCAAATACATCCAGAGATGCTCAGACATCAGCGGAGGAGAGTGTGTGAGCCGTGTGTGTGTGTCGTCTGACTGATGCACACACACTGGTGCTTTCCATCTACTCGCTCTGACGACAGACAGATATTGCAAAGGGAACAATCACTTTACTATTGCTCAAATGTCTTCTTGAGGAGAGACGAGCTCTTCTGCCACACACAACATCCTTGCAAATACACAGCGAACACGAGTGGCTTTACACAAACAAACTCACATGTGCTGTCACTCAAAGAAGAAAACAATTAAATAGTTCTATAGAGAACTCTAGGGTTCTTGACTCAATTTTAAAGAATATTAATGCAAATAAAGGTTGTATGGAAGCTTGTTCCGCCACAGCATTAAACATTTGAAAAAATAATTGCGACTTTTTATCTCACAACGAGTTATGAAGGCAGAATTGTGTGATATAAAGTCGCAATTGCAATTTATTTCTTCGTTTATTTCTCACATTTCTGACTTTATAACTCGCAATTTATTTCTTAGTTTATATCTCACAATTCTGACTTTATAACTCGCAATTTATTTCTTAGTTTATATCTCACAATTCTGACTTTATAACACGCAATTGTGACTTTATATCACGCAATTCTGATTTAAACTTGCAATTGTGAGATAAAAAGTCATAATTGTGAGATAAAAAGTGCAATTACCTTTTTTATTTTATATTCTGTGACGGAAACAAGCTTCCATAGAAATGTCTTAAATCTTTGCATAATGCTTTCAGGTTTAACAGGTTATTTCTATATTTTCCATGAAGTGATCCCATGATGGGAAAAGGTTCTATATATGAAGCGCCTGACGGAACCTTTAAAGGTTCCACATAGAACCTTTTCTTCTGTATAGTTTGCATTAACTGTGGTTGATCATAAGCATATGAAAAGTTTATATCCAAAAGCCTCTAAGTATGAAATGTTCTTGTAGAATGATCGTTTTTATCAAGCTCGTATATTTAAGTTCAGTAATTTCACCTAAATGACAATGCATAGGTAATTTTCATTGCCATTTAAGTGAATTTACTGAACTTAAATATACGAGCTTGATAAAAATTATCATTCTAGAAGAAAATTTCAGACGGCACTTAGAGGCTTTTGCATCTGAACTCTATGTTCACTCATACATGATATGGCACTCGTATCATGTCTGATCACTAGAGATGGTCCTTTGACGTTCACTGATTCATGCAATTTCAATGTAACTTCATCTGAGCATTCAATAGAAAAGCAATGAGTTGTGAAGAGAAACAGTGTGTTGCTGTAGTGCATTAATCAATATATGTGTCAATGACTTCTCTAAGTGAATGGAGGATGATCACTCTAATTGTGGACTCGTGATGAATGTTGCATCTGAACTAACGTTTTGTGTGATTGCATTGATTCTTTAATGTACTGAGCACCTAAAATATCCTAATGATCAATCACAGAGGACCTCGGAGTCATGGACGACACACTATAGATGCTCTTCAATGGATGTAATTGTGTTTGTGATGAAATGAATACAGCAAGGACGTTGACATTGATTGTACGATTGTAACACATGCTACTTGTCCTTCCCCGAGGACGTATTGCGGCAAAACAAGTCTCTAGTGCCTGAAAACTCAGAAGACTTTTGAGTAGCCTAGTGAAAAACACAGGCTTCGCCGCGGCTATCTTGTTCTGTTTGAGTGCAGAAATTTCCATACAGAAAACCAGAGAGATGCCGCTTCCGTGAGGGAAGAGAGAAAGTGAACACAGGACATCGATCGAGTCAGTAATGAACAGCATGGCTTTAATTAACTTGACAAATATGTCATTGACAGCTGCAGCAAAAGGCCTTCAGGATCCCAAACACGCCACAGAATCACACGCTTTCAGCATCACACCACAACACCGGACTGACACTCGGCTGCTATTACTATAAAAATATCTCCATGCCTTAAAATATGTAACTCGACACCCTTGTCTCATTTAGTATACGTGGTTCTATGAATATGCAAATGAGCCCCGCCTCCACTCACTCCCTCAGCTCAGAGATCCACTGGTTGACGATCACACGTTGATCTGATTGGTTACAAGGTAGTTTGTGACGTCAGAAACACCAGCGATTTCAAAGCGTGTTTTTGAGACTGTCTTTGGTTCACTGCAGTTTTAAGGAGGAAATACTCAGCAATGCTGTCGACTTATGAATTTACACATGGTTTGTCTTAAAGCAGATTAAAAACACCACATAGACACATAAACAACATTAAAAACTGGATTTAACACAGGGGGACTTTAAATTCATGCGCCTTATAATCTTTAATCAAGCAGCGACATCTCATCTCTTCTCTGATGATGTGGGCGGGGCAACCTGTCACTCACATGAGATCCACCAATAGCAAACCGCAACCATCCAATCAATTCCTCACAGACGAAATCAAGCCCCGCCCACATTTGTTCTTGTTTGAGAAGCAGTTTCACTCGGATACACGGCACAATAGGGAAGAAAAGATGCGTCCAACTTCCCGACTTTAAAATACTGTTTGCATGTCCAACTTCAAAATGTCTTTCAGAGGATGAATTTTGAGTGATTAAAGGGATAGTTCGGCCAAAAATGATATTTAACCCATGATTTACTCACCCTCAAGCCGTTCGAGATGCATATGTCAATCATTTTTCAGACGAACACATTTTCAGTTATTTTAGAAAATGTCTTAGATCTTTCAGTGGTTATAATGTGAAGTTAAGGGGTCCACCTCCTTCAAGTCCAAAAATGTGCATGCATCCTTCACAAAAGTAATCCATCCGGCTCCAGGGGGATAAACGAAGGCCTTCTGAGGGTAATCCGTGCGGTTTTGTCGTAAAAATATACATATTTAAAACTTTATAAATGAAAATATCTGGCTTCCGGCAACAGTCGACGCTCGTTCACGGGAGATGGATGCCGGTGTATGACGTAGGACGTAGTGTAGGAAGCGCCGTGACGTAGAACGAAGTACAGCTAAATCAAACGCTACGTCCTACGTCATACACCGGCATCCATCTGCCGTGAACGCGCGTCGACCGTTGCCGGAAGCCAGATATTTTCATTTATAAAGTTTTAAATATGTATATTTTTACGACAAAACCGCACGGATTACCCTCAGAAGGCCTTCGTTTATCCCCCTGGAGCCGGATGGATTACTTTTGTGAAGGATGCATGCACATTTTTGGACTTGAAGGAGGTGGACCCCTTAACTTCACATTATAACCACTGAAAGATCTAAGACATTTTCTAAAATAACTGAAAATATGTTCGTCTGAAAAAAGATTGACATATGCATCTTGAATGGCTTGAGGGTGAGTAAATCATGGGTTTAATATCATTTTTGGCCGAACTATCCCTTTAAGCTTTCGAATTGATTACTAAAATGTGTGAAAGGGAAAAAAGCGCCACAGACAGTTCATGTTTCCAGAGCGTCAGTCATCCCTGTGGCATCGTTCACCATCTACACTCACACACACTTCTTAACGCCCCGAATGGCTGTCGGGCACAGAAGGGCCATCGGTCGGTGTGTGTGTGTGTGTGTGTGTGTGTGTGTGTGTTTCACAGGCCTGATAGACGGCCTCTGGCAGGTTTTGCTTCGGGCTGGAGACGAATGTGACAAGCATTTCTCTGTCATCCCGAGACGCCACACAACATGAACATGCGTCAGGAAACACTTATATAATGTGCAAAAATAAAAAAAAATAATAAAAAAAGATACATTCTTACATCTGTCCTAAAACCTTTGGAGCATTTTTAAAGAGGTTTGATCAGTGTTTTAGCTCATAGTCCTCCACATTTGTACTTTTCATGTTGTTTTGTTTGTCTTGGTTATGGTTTATGCTGCTATTTTACTCAGGTCCCTATTGGAAAAAAAGTAGGGCTGTCAAAAGATTAATCTCGATTAATCGCATCCAAAATAAAAGTTTGTGTTTACATAATATATGTGTGTGTACTGTGTATAATTATTTTGTATATATAAATACACACACATGCATGTATATATTTAAGAAATATTTGCATACATATACTGTATATATATTTATATAGTTTATATTATATATAAATATATATATTTTTATATATAAATAACACATTTTTCTTAAATATATACATGCATGTGTGTGTATTTATATATACAAATTTAATTATACACAGTACACACACATATATTATTAAAAACAAACTTTTATTTTGGATGCGATTAATCGCGATTAATCTTTTGACAGCCCTAAAAAAAAGAGATTTAATTATCTGACACCCAGTTTTATTACTTCCAAAACCATTACATGATGCACTGCATATGCAGAGATTTAATATACCTGTACTATAATGCTATAACAAAACACACTATAATAATTACCATAGTAAAACACATTTCTCAATTTAGGACTTGAGGGCAAAACTTGGCATGTTTCTTGATGGCTAAACCATCAAATCAAAATCATGACATCAAAATGAACATGAAAACAGAGATGGTATGTGCAGTTTAAACTAAAAATTTTTATCATATAGATCTTTACGCTCACTAGGTTCACATTTATTTGTTAAAAAACACAGTAAAAATAGTGAGATATTCTTATAATGTAAATCATCTGTTTTCTATGTGAATATATATTAAAGTGTAATTTATTCCTGTGATCAAAGCTGAATTTTCAGCATCATTACTCCAGTCTTCAGTGTCACATGATCCTTCAGAAATCACTCTAATATGATGATTTGATGATCAAGAAACATTTATGATTTTCAATATTTACCAAGTGCAAAGGAATTTGCAATACCAGTCACAGCCACTAGATGGTAATGTTTGCAAAATAATTGAATCAATGAACTAAAATACTCCAGTAAACTACAGGACTGACAGGATATATATATATATGTATAATGTTGTATACAGTATCTCCAGTGGGCAGTACGCTACGCTACTTTATTCTTCTGAATCACAGTAACTTGAGTCATTGAGCCTGCAGGGGTCAGAGTTCAGAGGTCACATGACTCACCTACATCAGCTCGACCCCGGGGTCACGGCCACATGTCAATCATACCTGACCGCTGACTGACAGACCCTGATGAGTCCTGTGGGTTCACAGAAAAAAAAAACTCAGTTAAATTAAAAACCCAATACTATCATGCTACTTACAGTATTTCTACAGTATAAATAGTTTAATAACTTTCTATGTATATTTATAAATGTTTACTTATCACAATGTATAATTTCCCAAAATGCGCAGAATACAAGCAAAGCACCGCAATGCAAAAAATGCCGAAATACAATATTTATTAAATATATATATATATATACATTCAAACCAACATTTATTCACACACCTTCAACATCTCTCACATTATCAGAGTTTATTCGCTATAGTTTAGAGAATGGTAATAAAATATGAGCAGAACTCAGTTGATATTTGACTGGTTTTGTCCGTCCTTCTGTTAGACTGTCTCACACATGAATTATGTTGAATATCTGTCAGATGTTAAATTTAACTACACAATTAGATAATACCAGTTTAGCTCAACCAATCACCAAGCAATGCTTCATTGTGTTCAGTCTGTGTGTAAAAAGAGCATTAGCAATTAAAGAAAACACACTTCAGCAAAACATGATCAGCTCAAAGTGTCGAATCATTTTTGGTCCTAAATGTTTATAAATGTCACTGGTAGTCACTATGAAGAATATTTGGGTATAATATGTCACAGTTTACTTTATTTTGCTCTCCTCACTTACATAAATGAACTATAACTGTCCTGATCACACTAGTAAAAAAAAAATCAAAAATGATATCTGGTGTCTGAATAATGTGTGGTTTGACTGTATATATGTGGGTTAGCGTTTATCGAGTGTTTCTATTGTGAGCCGCAGTTGAACACACTTAAACACGCCGCACTACAGACGAACCATCTGTGTTTACCTTTTCTAAAGCTGAGCTCGTTTTACCCAAAGCCTCATTAGAAATACAGTCCAAATACCTATTTATCCTGAACTAATTACTGTAAAGTACTTGAAGCGGAACAGAACAAAGGCTTCAGTTACTCCAAATATGTTTCAGGAAAAAAAAGAGCAAACAGACCAAACGCCGCTGGAGAGAAACCTTATATTGAGGCCAAACAGAAATCTATTTTAAGAATTAAATAAACAACTAAATAAAGGCGGATGTCATAAAAACACATGTGCCAGATTCACAATCATGTGTAAATGCAAGCATAACAAAGAAGAACATGCAAATATTATTAGCATTTTAAAAGGCCCAGATAACGTATATTCTGAACTCTTTACAATTATAATTAGAAAGTGTGTTTAGATGCGGATATGCTTTGATTTGTAGGAACATTTTTAGTTGTAATGAACTCAATTTTACTCTATTTTAAGGCATGCAGGAATGGCTGTGCGCTAAAACCAAGTGAGCTCCCTACATGGGCAGCACTTTAAGGCATCATAAAAGTGTTCCTGACTCAAAGATTGTATTTATGCGTCCTTCAAACGAGGAACATCACATGCATGCATAGCAGACAAGACAATCCCACAATGCATTGTGAAAACACTTAACAAAGTCGCCCTGTAGTCAGTCATTTTATCCCTTAAATCTCATCTTTGATCACTAAAATTAGTTTTTTATGCCTTAAAACATCTTGAATGTAACTCGACACCCTCGCCTCATTTAGAATGCGCGGTTCTATGAATATGCAAATGAGCCCCGCCTCCACTCACTCACTCAGCTCAGAGATCCACTGGTTGACGATCACACGTTGATCTGATTGGTTACAAGGTAGTTTGTGACGTCAGAAACACCAGCGATTTCAAAGCGTGTTTTTGAGACTGTCTTTGGTTCACTGCAGTTTTAATAGAGGAAATACTCAGCAATGCTGTCGACTTATGAACTTACACAT